>NC_056523.1:93449227-93626670 GCF_019175285.1 Sceloporus undulatus
TTATTATTATTATTATTATTATTATTATTATTATTATTATTATTATTATTGTTATTGTTGTTATTATTATTATTATTTTTATTATTATTAATATGTGTTCCTCAGTAGTCAACAACAGCAACTGAAACAGACATAGGGGCATTGACAGTATATGCTGACAAGTTTTCATGCAGTTAATGGAACATAAAAGTAGGGAATCAGTATGAGTCCCATAAAAGGCAGTGTTTTATTTCTTTAATTTGATTTCTTCTTTTTTAAGATTGAGAAAGCTGGGAAAAGTTACTTTTTTGACTACATATAACAGAATCCTTAACCTATATATCTAACAACCAAACTGGCCTGGCTATTCTAGGAAGCTGTAGTTCACAGAAGTTGTTTTTTCAGGCTCTGGGTTGATATGATATATACTTTTCCATTCTTAATTATCCCTATTGCAATATCATGCAAATGACTTGGTATGGAAGAAGGAAATCCTATGCTCCTTGGTATTCCCATTTGGAAAACATGCAAGAAGAAATCATTTCTTTGTATTTAGTGCATGTATTCATTTCCTGGAAGGCTTAAGAAAGATCATAATTTTAAAATAATTTTTAATCATAATCACTTTTTGCACATCTGCAGTTCAAAGTACTATTTTATTGCCAACACAGCTACCACTGCATATTTTGTTCCATTATTATCATTGCCACAAAAAAAATAAAATAAAAATGCAGCATGAAGTATTTATTTTCTTATTAAATTGAGAAAAGGTTTAACCCAAAAATGAAATAATTGGCTTTATCCTTTAGATGTGCAGAAAATTCATTCCCTACTTGTAGTAACACTAGTGACACTATGCAACATTAGTGCTGTGATCTCAAGTTTCTTCAACTAAATTGAAATAAAGAAGTTGGCAGCATGAGCTTTCATAGACTTCACTCTACTTCATCAGATGTTTATAGGAAGTAGACTGAAGGCCCTGTTTAGACTGGCCATTAAGGCTGACCTGGGGTGGAGATGGGGTGTCATGTCCACATTATACACATCCTGACTCCAGCCCCAGGCACCATGACACCATGCGCTGTGCGGTTCTGTGGTGCTTCTCCAGTGCTGCATCCATAGAACGCAGTGCTGAAGGAGTGCTACCAAGTCGTGGCAGCGCAACTATGATGCCCTTTATAGGATGCAAAAAGAAACCGCTTTTTATGGCTCTTTTTGTGTCCTGAAAAGGCTGGATTGGGGCTGTGGCATGTGGTTGCCACGGCCTCAATCTGGCTAAGAAAGAGGCAGTGTTGCACCACCCTTTAGGGGCTATATGTATTTATAGCCCCTGAAGTCTACAAAAGCTCATGCTGTCAACTTCTTTATATCCATTAGTCTCAAAGGTGCTACAAGATCTTTCTACATACTGATTCTACAGACTAACACAGCTATATCTTTGAATTCTACTAGATTACCACGCTACACTCTTATAGTGCTGCTATTCTACTTCTTCTGCTCTGGCTCCTGGGATTTGCAGTCTAGGGAGGGGCATTTAGAATTTTCAGCCAGCGAGCTCTTAGGCCTCACTGAACTACAAACCACAAAAATGCAACAAGAAGCAGCCAGAGCAGTAAAAGTGGAATAGCAGCAGTATAAGAGACTGCGGTAACGTGGCTAGAATAATGTTAAAATAATAATAATAATAATAATAATACTGTAATAATAATACTATCCCGCTTTTTGTTTCGACAATCAAAGTAGTGTACAATATTAAAATGGTACAATAATATATACAATTCCCTCCCTTAAAAAAGGATTAAACAGTTCTAGCGATTAAAATTACAAAGACTAAAATCTAAAAACAATAGAACAACAGTACACAGAGTCATCACATATATATGTCTGTGGGGGGATCTTTATGTGGCCAGGTGCTATTCCGGGAAGGCCTGCTGGAAGAGGTCCAGCTTGACAGCTTTCTTAAAGCTATCTATGTTGGTAATTTGATGGATCTCATCTGGCAGGCCATTCCATAATGTGGGAGCGATCATGGAAAAAGTCCTTTGGGAGGTCACAGTCAATCTGGTCTTTATAGACTGCAACAAATTCCTCCCAGAGGATCTGAGTGCACGGGGAAGATTATACGGAAGAAGGTGATTCTTTAAATAGGTTGGGCCCAGGCCATAAAGGGCTTTAAAAGTACTAACCAACACCTTGTACTGTGCCCAGAAACTAATAGGCAGCCAGTGGAGTGATTTCAATATAGGTGTAATATGGTCACTCCTAGTTGTTCCCGTAATCAATCTGGTTGCCATATTCTGTCCCAGTTGAAGTTTCCGGACTAGGCCCAAGGGTAGCCCCATAAAGAACACATTGCAAAAATCAAGTCTTGAGGTTACCAGTACTACAGTTTCAAGGTCCCCCGGTTCCAGGAAACGGCGCAACTGGCATAGTAACCAAAGCTGATAGCAGGCGCTCTTGACCGTTACATTCACCTGATTTCTCATCTGAAGCGACAAGTCAAGAAGCACTCCCAAACTGTGAACACAATCCTTCAAGGGGAACGTGAGCCCCTCTAGGACTGGAGGTTTCAACCCGATACCTGGTTTAGGGGCCCCTACCATACGTAGCTCTGTTTAGTCTGGATTCAGCTTGAGCTTGTTTTCCCTCATCCAGTCCATTACTGTTGCAAGACATTGACTGAGGGGAAAAATGCCATCTGCCGTCATTGCTGATGACCGAGACATGGAGAAGGATATTTGGGTGTCATCAGCATACTGATAACACCCCGCTCCATGTCTACGGATGATTTGTCCCAGCGGCTTCGTATAAATGTTGAATAGCATCAGGGACAGAATGGCACTCTGAGGGATGCCACAGTTAAGCTCTGTTTTTGAAGAGCAACTGTCCCCTAGCATCACCCTCTGGAATCTACCTGAGAAACTTCAATTTAGTGTTGTGAAATCATTGCATTGCATTGCTTTCTGGGCTGTCCTTCCATTTTTTGTCTGTAGCAATATTTTTTTAGCTTACCCATCTTTGTTATGTTAAGTGCTTTCAAGTGGACTCCAGCTTATGATGATCTTATCATAAAGTTGTTTAGGCAAAATTTATTCAGAGGAGATTTGCCATTGCCTTCCTCTCAAGCTGAGAGATTTGCTTAACGTCACTCAGTGGATTTCCCATGCTAAGCAGAAATTCAGACCTTATTCTCCTTGGGTCTTAATCTACTCAGACCACTACACCACATTGGCACTCATCCACTGTGGACAGACAAAAAGGCTTTTCACTGCTATTGTACCTTTAACTGCAGATTTCCTACTAACTAGCTTTTCCAATGTTGTTGGTTTGCATGGACTGTGGATTAGTGATAAATAGTTTCTCACAGAGCAGTTCTATATGTGTATACTCAGAAATAAGCCACAGTGAATTCACTAGGCTTACTCACAGGTAAGAGGATACATGCAGTGATCCCCAAAGTGTGCCCTTTAAGAGATTTTGGACTTCAGCTCCCAGAAGCCTCAGCGATGTTGTCCAATAGTCTGGGATTCTGGGAGCTGAGTTTCAACATCCCTTGAAGAGCACAGTTTGGGGAACACTGGGATACAAGATAGCAGCTATAATGTCTTAAATAGCTTTTCTTAATTGCCCCAGTGTCTGTTTAGGTTTCTTTTGTGAATTTCCTCTTATTATTTCCCCCCCCTCAACATTTTAAAAATAGAGAAATAACTAACAGTGAAAAGGAACTGACTGAATTTACTTTTAAACAAAGTGAGTGTATGCCTTCAAGGCATCGCCTGTTGACTTCTGTTGACCCTATGGATTTCATAGGTTTTTTTTTTAAAGGCAAGGAAAGAGATAATTTGCCATTTTCTTCCTCCGACATTCCAGTCTGCAGCACCTGGTATGTTTGGCAATCTCTCTTCCAGGTACTAACCAGGTCTGAAATTACAGAAATATTTTGGATACAAAGAACAATATTGTTGTATAATATAAATCTATATTAAAGTGCTCTGTGGAGCTTCTCTAAAGCAATGCTCTAAAGGATCCTGTTGTGAAAATAGTTCACATATATGACAGAATAGCTGAATCTGTGACTTGTTAGGAATACAAAATTCAGCTATTAGAAAATACTGGGAAAACCATTCTGTTGATGTGATATGAGATATATATACACTTTTTGCTCTCCTCTTTCACTGCCAGCTTTTGGGAGTCTGGAGGGTTGCAGCCTTTTTATATAACCTGCTGATATAGAAGCATAGAGCTTGGATGGATATTACAAAGTGCATGTTGATAATACTACTCCCAAAGCAATCTCAGCCCAGCTGCCTTAAAATCCAAAACCAATTATCTTTTCTAGATGTTTGTTATTTCATTCCTTTCCCTTCTTTTTGCTTCTAACTTGAACTGGTTACTGAAACTTGAGATGGGTTATTTTTGACCATGTGTCCAAACCAGTGGTGAGTGTATATGAGCCAGTGAAAAGAACTTCACATTGTTGTTGAAACCATTTTTTCCATGTATTTAATTTAAAATCATTGTGTTGTCATAGTATACTAGATATGAACTTTGTTCTTCCAGGCAAGATTTGGAAGGACTTGTTCTACTTAATTATGGCATAAAAGATTTCACATTAGGTCATCTAGTCAACAGGAATTCTCAGGCTCCTTAAAAGATGATAGCATTTATGGCTGCCTTCTATCTACTCTAAACAAACAGCTTCTCACTGGCTTCTGCTTTCCCATCCAGTCCTCTGCAGTGAAAGTGTTGCAGGCAATAGAAGAGGAGTCTACAAGGATGACTTTGGAGCTGGATTTAGCCCAGTGCCAAGTTAAATAAAACTGTTCTGTTTCTTCAGCATTTGGTATGACGCTATTCTCAAGAGGTGAATTTTTCAAGTAATGTATATTCAGAAGTCTTGGAAATGATTGAGCTGGTAATCAGGTCATATGTAAAGATACTTAATCAGGGGTCATCAGTCATTGAGATAATTTTAGGAATAGGAACATAAAGTAGTCTTTTTGTGTGTGGAGAATCCCAATTCTCTTGCTAGGAGTTAAGTTAAAACACACAATTTGCTTCAAAAACTTGTTCTTATTGGAAACAAAATACGGTTCTCTGAGGTGTCAGGCAGAGGTTATTTGTAGGGTTGTTGTCTGAAATCATGAAGATGATTTGGTTCTAACCTGGGCCCGTTACAGATGGGTGTATAGTATGGACTGGGTCCTTACTAGGGTTAGAAAGGGGCGTCCCTTCCGGACGGCCCCAACCCTAGTACGGATCAAGTCCGTACAAAATGGCGGCGTCCGTTCCACACGGGGGCCACCATTGCTACGTCACCACCACACCACCTCCAAACAAGGTGGTGCATTTGTGATGTACTGGCACCGCGCCAGGGTGCATAGAGCGCCCTTTCTGCGGTGCCAGAAGGAGCTCCGAAACAGAGCTCCTTCCGGGATTTGCGTCACTGGCGCAGTCTTTAGACGGCTGCGCCAGCGACGCAAAGTAGAAAGGGGCCGAGCGGACATGAAGCCCCAAGGACACCCCTTTCAAGGCTGCGGGGAAAGCAGCGGATCAGGGCCACAGAGGCTGCTGTTCTGGCAGCTGAGGCCCTGATCCAGCAGGGAAAGCAGCGCCTACAGGCCGCCACAAAGGGGTGGTCTGTAATGCACCCTGGCATCATCTTCATTGGATTCATGTGGTCAATCCCCAATTGCAGCTGGGAACATTCAGTATTGGTGTCTGCTACACCCTGATCCTATCTTTTTCTCCCCCTTGAACTCCTTCATGGAAACTACCTGGAGGATGTGGTCAAAAGCTTAAATTTTGTTTTCCAAGAGCTGAAAGTTCTAAACAACCCGATTACTTTATGGAGTAATATGCTGCAGCTAGCATTGGTTGTCAACAATCCAAGGTTAAGAAGCCAGGAGGTCAGTTAGAAGTTGAAGAACAAACCAGATAGAGTACCATGCTGAAGCTTAGTTGGGATCTATTTCCAGGTTTCAAAAGAAGCAAGGCTGAATCTCTGAGCTGGCCATGAAGTCTTCCATGAGCTGTTGACAGACATTGCTTCTAGCTTGTTTACCTGTTCTATAGAGGCTTTTTGCTGAGTGGGGAAAGCTGGGGCCAGGTCCACCTGCAGATATCTTCAGTCTATCCCTCTGCTGGGCCACTCCCCAAACATTCTTGCCATGCCACAGTCTCAGATGGAGGCAAGGGACTTTCCTCCAACATAACTTCCATGGCTCACCTTATCTCCAGTGAGGAGTCACAAGGAACTGGAACAGATTTATCCAATATGTTGTGTGGAGTTTCATGGCTCATTGCTGATTAGAAGCTCCATTTTCCAAATTCTAGTCCAATGCACTGGTTCTCTAGATGTGTTTACATTTGACAATGTTATTCCTTAATGTTTTGTCTGTTACTGCTACTGAATGAGATGTGCGGTAACTATATTTATATACTATTAAGGCAGTCAGAGCAAAGCCAAACAAAAAGTATTACCCAGTACCCAGTAACTTGATCACAGATGTTGCTTAGAGGGCCAGGAGAATATTCTTTCAGAAAGGTGTAGCAGGCTGTATTTAGGTTTTAAATGCCTATCATTCTTAGGTTAAGGAAATATCATTTGATGAGTCTGAGTAGCTAGAAACAGAGGATTTTCCATTCCGCTGTACTGTAAGATTGGGCACATTTTCCTACACCACCTGTATTGTATTTTCCCAGCTTCAAACATCTTTTGTTGGCTGCCCATTTTTTCATCTCTTACACTCCTTATTCTCATGGGATTACTTATCTTGGCTTGCTCCTAAATATGTCATTGCTTTAGGACAGGGTTGGGCAAAGTATGGCCCATGGGCCACATGTAGCACCAGGGGCCCAAAATGCATTTTTTACAAAATAGTTCTGGTTTTGCTTTGCTCCAAAATGCCTCCAGAAGCTTCCTCTAGCTATCAGTGAGGGGGATTTCCACCACATTGTAGGTGCATACTGGGCCAATTTAGGCCCAGGACAGGCCTTTTTTTAAAAAAAATAGGCAGTTTCTATCCACTATTTGTTGTTTTTTTTAATGCCTCTCCTGGGCTAAAATGGCCAAAGAAGGCAGAAAATATGGTGAAAATACCATCGACACCCCACACCTCGTTCCCTAGAATGCATTTGAAGGGAAATATTTACTTACTGTGAATAGTTATATATAAGTATAGAATTTTTAGTCAAAAAATTGACCCCAAAATCCTTAGTTGACTTATCCATAGGTTAATGTAAGTCCCTTCCCCTGGTGAAACGCAAGAGCATAGGAAGCACTGACTCTCCTCTACATTCTCATCCATTCAGCCTTCGGTGTGAGCACAAACAATTATGCCTGTTGGAATTCTGTAAGTCGTTTGGCATTATTTTCCTTTACTTCATCCTTTTGATCCTTTGTTACATGCCCCTAGGTTTTACCTTCGACTTATCCATGGGTCATATTAAAATCCATAATTTTGGGCCCCAAACCTGTACTTGACATATATATATATATATATATATATATATATATATATATATATATAGGGTTGACTTACAGTCAATTATATGTAGTATTTATTTATTTAGAGCATTTATACCCTGCCCTCCCACCAAAAAGCCTTCCAGAGCAGCTTACAAATTGTTACTTTGACTATTTCCTACCCAGAGGCTTACAATCAAATGATTTTATCACACTCACCCTGGTCTTATCCAATTGCATTGTTAAAAGAGAATGAAAATATACAAGTTTGGGAATGTTTAATACTACATCTCACTTCAATAGCATGATGGGGGCTTTTCGTGCCATTGACGGTCCCAGCGCTCTCTCTTCCGCATTGCCCCTTAAACCTGCTTCCTTCCCTTATGTCCAGCATGCCCTTCTTTCTTTTCTTTTTTCTTCTTCTTCAGTTTGTATTTGTAATGCATTTCCAAAGTCATTAAGTTCCAGTACTAAAATAATATTTAAAAAGTTTTAGTGTTAAAACACAAGTTTTTTTAAAAAGTTTAAAAACAAACAAAAACAAATACAGCATCTAGCTCTTTAAAGCCCTGCCCTTAGCAGTAAATCAATCAGCTGAATGAGTGTGAAGCAACTTTTTCTGAGCTCTGGATTTTGATTCTCTAACTGCATTTGGAACAAGGAACAATTTTAATTCTTTACCTTCTGGCAGTGTCTGAAGGCTGGCTGATCTATATGAAATATATTTCTGTTTGATATATGGGTTTTTAGTTGTTAACAAAGTCAAAGAAAGTTTTAGTAAATTACTTAAGTGCAAGTAATTGCAATGGCTCAGTATTCTGCACAGGGAGAAATTAATATACGAGATGAAAATGTCAAAATGAAAGGTCAAGGAAGTGAATTGAAAAAGAAAGTTGAACATTAACTAAAAGAACCTGTTTGTTGGTGGAAGCTCCCTGCAGTATTAAAAAAGGTTAGAAGGGGATATATAATGGTTGAATATTTCACACTTAATTAAAATGTTGCATACGGTATCCACAGTGTCCTGTTTCATTTTGAAAGTGGGACAATTAATGTAATGAAAAATACATATTCATTATTGCAGGATTTTGTCTTGGAATAATTTATATGCTGAAGTGATTGTTCAACAGAGGTCATTTCAGGAGGTATACACAACACAGTTGTCTTGTATGTGCACATGCATATCTTTGTGTGGTTGTGTCTTCTCAAAATATTTAAAAACCTTCACTTTTGCATGGAATTTATAGATGGATAATTCTTGTTAATTCAGTGGAATTAACATTCCAGTCCTGAAAACTTTCTCCCTTTTTGTAAATTAGTTGCATTGAGTTGTACTGAATTAAACATCATTTACATGTAAGTAAATAAGAGTCAGTGTGGTGTAGTGGCCTGAGTGCTGGATTTGGGCTCCAGAAGCACAGGATTTGAATCCTCACTCAGCCATGGAAACTTACTGGATGACTTTGGGCAAGTTTCATTCTTTCTGCCTTAGAGGAAGGCAATGGCAAACATCCTCTGAATAAATCCTGCCACGAAAACTGCATTATAGGTTCACCTTAGAGTCTCCATAAGTCATACTTGACTTGAAGGGAAATAACAAAAAATGCACACTTGGAGGCGTTACAAACCACCGCTTTGCGGCGGTCTGCCGGCGCTGCTCTTTGCTCCGCAAGGAGTCGCAGCATACAAACAGCGCGACTCCCTCGTGGAGCAAAAAAGAAGCTCCAAAATGGAGCTTCTTCCTGCGGCGCCGTTATGACGTCACGAGGCGCCCATGGCGCACCCGCGACATCATAACCGCCACGACCCATCTGGACGCTATGCATCCAAGACGTAAACATGGCAGCAGCCATGTGGAATGGCCGCTGCCATTTGTCACGGACTGAGTCTGTGATAGGGAAAGGGGCGTCTAGAAGAGACGCCCTTTTTTAAAAATGGGACATCCTGAGGACGCCCAAAATGGCGGTCTATAACCAGCCCCTGTATCACTGACTCGTTGCTTTATCAGCTAAGTAGATGGCTGCATTATATCTAGCCTTGTAAAGATCTGACAATACAGGTTGACCCATCATGTCATGTCATGTTGCTGCATTAGCCAGCACTAATACTGTGGGGGCTATATCTACTGCCTTTGCCAAAATAGTGCAGAACATGAGTAGATATAAACATGGATGATATATAGAGGGATAATACACTGAGATGTGAATCTCAACGGTTTATTTATTTGTTATTTATTTATGTATTGAAAAAGATATGACAGAGAAATTAGATATGTCATATAGCAGCAGAAAACTGCAACAAAATTATTTATTTATTTATCTATTTAAACATTAATATCATGTCCTATATCCATAGGTCCTAAGGGAGAAGGAAGTCAGTTTAAACAGTTTAAAACAATTAAAAACAATAAGAATAATTTTAGCATGCTAAAAGCATATGAAATATTTTAACAGCTTAAAACAAGACAGGTTAAACCCAGCAAACGTTGCACTCAGCAAAGGACAGAAGACACCGTCTCATGGGTGCAGGCGTTTACTGCATATCATGCAGCTGCAGACAAGCCTACATAGGGACCACCAAATGCAGTGTTCAAACATGAAACAAGGAACATGAGAGACACTGCAGACTGGGCCAGCCAGAAAAATCAGCAATAGCAGAACATGTTATAAACCAACCTGGGCATAAAATGCTATTTGAAAACATTGAAATTCTGGATTATGCCAACAACTATCAGGTCAGATTGCACAGGGAAGCCATTGAAATCCACAAACACCTGGACAACTTCAACAGGAAAGAAGAAACCTAGTCCATGCAAGTGAAAACCACTCAGGGTGAGAGGGTTTCTCAGCAGACAATGGATCACTAATTGAATGGACATTCTGAGGCCTTGACATTCAACAACAGACCAACACCGAGATTAACAGATAAATCACACACATACAGATATGGACAAAATCCATTAGTCTCCAAAGGCTTTGGTAAAAAGACATATTTTTACTTTATCACCTGAGGGCTCTTCTCCCACTACAATAGTGTTATTTTTTTTTTAAATGCTATGCAATCTCTATTGCTCTGTTTTCTGTCACACATAAAATCTTTCTGGGATAACAGTATTAGTTTGCACTAAAAGTTTGTCGCACACTGCCAAGACATTATTCCTGCCCATTTTTGCAAACAGGCGTATGCACACACGCGCACATACACATCCCTGCCGCCACAAATTACAATCTCGCATTTAAAAAAACTTTTTTTCTGGGGGTGGGTGGGGTTCTTTTTGATCTGTTAGACCAGTCTAAATGCTGGCAGATGAAAGAAACCAGTCTAGCAATCTGATCTATCTGCCAGTGCTTAGTCTGATCTTACTGATCAGAAAGCCCTGATTAAAAAGTTTTTAAAAGTCTTTTTAAACATTGGATTGTTCATTTTATATACCTCATTTATATTTAATGGTGGTCTGAAGGAAGTCTGGAGGTAGAAAAAACAAAAAAGTTGCCTAAGGGTTAATAAAATTTATGCTTTCTTAAACTGTAAGTCTGTTTTGCAAATATATTTTGTTTCTCTTCCTGTGTGTGTGTGTGTGTGTGAGAGAGAGAGAGAGAGAGAGAGATTTCAAAATGGAGTAGAAAAAGTGGGTAGGTGGGGACAGTGAGCAAAATCTTCTCTTCTTCTCCCTGATCACTTGAGCACCTAAGCCACTACCAAAGCACACAAAGCAAACCTACTGACCATCCCCTCACCACCCAAGATCAGCACTTAAGCAGAATTGGACTATCATATTATAAAGTGGTCCACAACAGTAACAGCAAAGGACATCATTAACTGAGTTTTTATGTTAATGAAAAGAAACACTTTCCAAATGAAACGATGAGGGCCAACATCATGTGACAATCCTTCTCTGATTACTGTTTACTGCCATGTGTGATAAAGTCCTTGGTGCCCAAACAACACCAAGGTGAGCACCAGTTAGGCCACTAAAGAGAGAGCATTATTGTTGGATTATTGCTGACAGCATGCGTGGATGAAAGTCCCTTTGACTTGCATACGACTATCCTGCTGTTTATACTGAACTGTGCCATTCCTTGATTCCCTCCATAGCAAATTTTGATGGTCAAATGCTGATACATTTGGAACAGGTGCCACTCAAGTCTAAGCTTTATTCAGGACACTCCTGGGGAGTCCAGAAGTAGAAATGATTTTAAATTTTAAAAAGTTAAAATAAATTTTAAAATGGCTCTGCACTGATTTTTGAATTTCAGTTTTGAAAGCAGTGAGCACATAGGGGATTACAGAGCTGGTATCACCAATTTGTTTTGCTAGAAAAGGGAACAAGAATACTGTTTCCTGTTTGACTGGGTTATACCATGTCTTCTTTTAGCTAGGCTGGTAATTTATTCTTCTAGCCTTTTGCTGTCACCTTCCCCAGAAGCAGAACTTGTTACAGGTACTTAAACCCTGCTGCGTGGGTGTGCTTGGGAATTTTCCCTCTTTTATACCTCAAAACAGCTAAAATCGCTCTGCTAAAAACACATAGTTTCAAACTTGCATGAAGAATCCAATAAAAACTTAACAATCTTATTGGCTTTCCTGGAAGATTAGAGAGGTTTGGCTCTTTCTGTTTGGCAGGCTCAGGTAATATTCCTCTGTTCTGTGATGGTTTGGGATTTCAACTCCAGTTGCAGACCAGTTTGTTCCCTGGCACTTGGGAAGTTTCAAAGTCATGTTTTTTTTCTTTCCTTATAATTTTCAGTGACCTACATCCAGATATTTTCTCATTCCTGCTCTTTTTCCAGTGATTGACAGGATTTCGAGCTTGTTTTCTTTCTGGTTCACTACCACAAGAAGGAGGCCATAGCTTCACAAAAACGAGAACTTTGAAGCCTGTAGCAAGTTTCCTATTTGCGATGACTGACACTTCTTAGTATAAAGTACCTTGTTGTAGGAAGGAATTGTGAAGGAGCCAATGTAAAACCTGATTTGGGAAGTAAAATTAAAAGCCAGGGACTGAATTTATTTGAATTGAAACCATTATTACTGGATTTCATATTTTTCTGGAAAACAGTATTTGCTCATCTCGCTCTCTCTCCTTTCTTTTACATAATACCTTAAGGACCAGTTGCCAATAAAGATCCTGAAAAAGTTCAACAGCTCAGGCTCAGCTAAGGTCTGACACTGATGATTAAATATTATAATCATCAATATATAATCATATATGTGGCACAGAGTTCTGACAAATGTATATACTGTATTTATTTACTCCCCCAAATCTCCATTAGGCACATTCCTTCTGGTACAGGAAACAGAAGTCTGATGAGTTGAGTGGTGTTGTGCCAATTTTATGCTTTGCAGCATTTTTTTCCTTTTATCCCTTCTCTTAAATTTTGGTTAGACATTGCAGCTCCTGTACTTTCAAGTCCTACTCTGAACATTTCTGTAACTAACTAAAAACTGCCATGTTTGGGAGAAATCTGTTACCATTCACAAAGATGTTTTCATTGTTATCATGGTTGGGCAAAAACTGGCAGAATGACAGGGTTAAGAATACTGTACTGTGTATTTCACCCATACCACCACAGTGAAAAGATCATTTTGAAAAGCTGGTACAGTCATCTCTTTGTTAAAGAATGTGACTTGTGAAATAGTTGCCTGTCAGCTACAGAATGAACTGTCATATTAATAATACATCTTTCTGATAATCAAGAATCTTGCAAACCAAACAGAGAAAGACTCACCACAGCATGGAATTATTTCAGTCTGAATGTGAGAGTGGAAACACAAACCCAGTGTGCATCAGGTAGTGGGGGGGGGGGATCAACACACACCAAAAACCTGGTTTGTTTGTTTAAACCAAATTGGTTTTTTCCCCCCTTTGTAACGTTTCCCCACCACCTCACAATTCTTTCCTTCTTTGTGACCCAACACCCCTGTGGGTTTTTAAAGGCCAGTAGCATGTATGGATATTAAATCACAGGCCAAGTGGATAGTTAAACAAGAATAAAAGTTTATTTTAACACAGAATAGGCAAAGGTAACTTTGACATGAAGTTGTTAGTATGTCTTCTTTTGTTACATATGTATAAGTCTGTTTTTAACTTTCTAATAGTAACTCAGCCGCACAGGCTATACTGTCACTCAAGAAAGTATGTAGTCCAAACCCCTCTTTCTGAGTCTGGCTACACTGAGTCTCTCCTCTCTAGACTCTCCAGAACTAATACTGTCCCTCTCTGGACCTAACAGACGCTTCCTTGGTCTATTATCAAAATACTGTTCCCTCAGTCTCTAATCCTAACTATCTTCCCCACTGAACTCCAGCTTCATCCCTCAGGATTCCAAACCCTCACTGAATCAACCCAACTGCCAAGTGAAATGTTCAAACTCCTCAGCCAGCAACTGATTGGCTAGTGGATCTCTGGCTTCTGATTGGCTGGTTTGTAAGTCAGTTCATCACATCCTTTTACTTTGTTTTTGCATTAATGTGCAAAAACCAATATAGGTCTAAATCAGACAATTAAGTAACAAAATGTAGTTCAGATGTTTTGGCAACTATCTTAAATAACAATTGCTCTTTAAAAAGTGTTCTTTTTAAAGTAAGTGGTTTTGATTGAACTTATGTCAATTGGAGGATTTGTTTCTGAATGGCATTTCTCACACTATAAAATAAAGTGATTTAAAATAATAATAATAATAATAATAATAATAATAATATTTATTTATTTCTATACCGCCCGGTGGCAAAGCCAATCTGGGCGGTGAACAACATAAAAATTTACAGAATAAAATATACATAATATTTATACTCCCTTCCCCCCCTTAAAAAATTATTAAACACTTAAACGTATTAAAATGGGACTATAACAATGTATAATTATACTATCCTAAACTAAACCCCAAAACCCTCAGTAATCCTCACCATCAGGGGATGGGGCCACGAGAGGAATAAGGGAAATCGGGGAGGCCGGGAGCCTGGGCCGGGGAAAAAAAGAAGCAACTGATACTGGATACTGGTCTAACAATGAGCAAGTGCCAATGAACAGTTAAAATTTATACTGTTTAAATTAAAACAGTCATTGTTGTTCCAGTAAGAGGGTTGGAAAATAGGAGTAATATCCAGACTTTTAAAAAATATATATGAATAATCAATTTTAAATCCAGGAGTGGTTTATTGTTTTTTTTTTTTTTAAAGTACTTTGGTTAAAAAGATAAAGGTAAACGTAGTCCCTTGACATGAATACCTAGTCACAACTGACTGTAGGGGGTGGTGTTCATCTCCATTTCTAAGCTGAAGAGCCAGCATTGTCCAAGGACTGCTCTGGTGGTCATATCGCCAGCAAGACTGCACCAAACGCTATTACTTTCCCACTGAGAAGTGGTACCTATTTATCTACTTGCATTTGCATGCTTTCGAATTGCTAGGCTGGCAGAAGTTTGGACTAGTGATAGGAGCTCATCCCATCATGCAGCACTAGGGCCTCAAATTGCCAGCCTTCCACCCTCACAATCATCAGAACTGGCTTAACCACTAAGCCAACACATCCCTTACAGTCAGTTTTGACCAGACATTCATGTCAAGGGACTACCTTTACCTTTTCTTTGGTTAAAACCTGGTTTAAATCAGCCAGCCCTGGTTTGCGTAGAACAGTAACCACCGGTTTTGCTTGTTTACACACACACACACACACACACACACACAGCAAAAACAATACATGTCAGGCCAAAGACGTTGTTCTCTGCATGAAAATAGTTTTTTGCCTAAAGCAACAAAAAAGTCCCCAAATGTGAAAAATAGTTGAAAACTGAGTACAAACTCACCCAATGGGGAGACAGTATTTGCAATTATTTGTTCTTACCCGTGAAAATGAAATAAGTGATGATTTCCATTCCTAACCAGCATACATCAGCAAAGCTTGGGAAATATTTTTGTATAAATTTTGGTTATGTTACAAGTAATTCATTCCCATTATTTACTACAGTGTTTTGAAAAGTTAATACCACTGCATTGCTCATTTAATTGTTTAGTAATTTTTCATTACTCAGACAAAAAATCTCCCTAGGAGCAGTAAGAGAACATCATAAAGCTTCAAAAATGCCCATCAGAATTCACTTTTAAAAATAACTAGGAACTGTTACACTAATAAAATAACTTTTTGCTCCCCGTGTTTCCTAATTTTTGAAGTGTGACTGAATTACACCCTTGTTACCCCTCAAGAGAAAATTGCTAAGAGGCACTGATGTTCCTGTGCCTGCAAGGATGACACAGGACATGTACAAACAGGCAGGATTCTCTAGAATTCTGATCTATGATTACTTGAAAAGGTATCTGTTGACTTGATGGCCCTAAAACAGTAACCAGTTTGCTGTAGCACTAATATTTGTGGACTATGAATAATTTTGTCAGAAAAATGATGGATAGATTATGTGCATGGTCCAATGCTGTAACGTAAGATACTATGCACATGTACTCATGTAGATAATCATTAGTAGTAATATAGATTTTTTGCATATCTCATAGTAACTAAACACCTGTGGCAACAGATAAATCCCCGCTTCATTAAGGTCTGCATGTAATCAAATTTGCCAATTCTTTTTTTTTAGGTATAAAAAAATCTTTTTTAAAAAAAAGACATAAAATACATAAAGACATTTTACCAAACACAACATGTAACCAAGAAATTACATTTAGACACTTTAAGTATCCTATGTATCCTTTCCATCCCTCTGATTTAGAAAAGGAAAAACTTTTTCTGTTCATTATTCTAGACTTCTGATATCCTTTGTCTTTTCTTGATCTCAAACAATATTACTTTAATGAAGCACAATCATAAATGTTAATTAATATTTGATATTTAGGTTTTCCATCTCTTTCTACAAAATTCTACAATTGGAGTCTATTCTTTATTTATTTTGTTCATATCCTTATTTATTTTGTTTATTTTGTTCATATCCTATCAGTTTATCTAGTGCAGACATATCCATTAGCTTAAACAACCAATCATCTACCAGGGGGATTTTCTTTGGCCCATTACAAACGGGCCTTTTTAGTACGGACTGAGTCCGTACAAAATGGCGGCGCCCCATCTACATGGGGGCCGCCATGATGACGTCACGACTGTGCCGCTTCTATACGGGGCGGCGCAGATGTGATGTCGTCGCTCCGTGCCAGGGCGCTTAGTGCGCCCTTTGCGCGGAGCAGGAAGGAGCTCCGTTTTGGAGCTCCTTCCTGGTTTGTGCTGCTGGGCGCAGCCTTCACACGGCTGCGCCCAGCGACGCAAAAAGGAGAAAGGGGCCAAGTGGCCCCTTTCTCCTCCTCCCCACCGCCGCAGGGTGTCCTTGGGGCTTGAAGCCCCAAGGACACCCCTTTCCAGGCTGCGGGGAAGCAGCCTTTTGCTGCTTCCACGCGGCCTGGAAAGCGGCGGATCGGGGCCTCCGCAGCTGCCATTCTAGCCACTGAGGCCCTGATACCCCGGGGAAAGGGGCGGGTACAGGCCGCTGCTTTTCAGCAGTCTGTAACGCACCTTTGTTTTCCAATTTGTGCTAGTAATAGTCTGGCAGCCATTACCATATATAAAATTAATCTCCAATATTTACTGTAATCAGTTTTATTAATCTTACTTGTCATATTTAATAAGAAAATTTCTGGTTTTATTAGGAAATTTATTTTCAGAACCTTACTTATTAGTATGTGGATTCCACTCCAACATTTCCTTATCTTGGGGCAGTTTCCCCACATATATATCCAGGAACCTGTGGACTGTTGGAATTTCCAAGTTTTGTTTTGTTTATAGATCTTTGCTAGTTTCTGTGGTGTTAAATACCATCATTGGGACAGCTTTGAACAATTCTTTCCAATTCTAACTTGGCAATTTCAAGCTAATTTTTTTCTCTCAAGTTCCATTTTTCTCTTGAAAGTAGACCATCACATACACTCCAACAATCCTGATCTGACAAGGACAGCCCCAATTGATCCTCTGTTGTTCCACTTTTTCAGCAATATTTAAAATATCCCAGTTTTTCTCGCTTTTACTTCCCCCTTTGTTTTACTTCACTTGCTGCAAACATAGTTCAAAATGTCAAAGCAGTTCGCATTCAGTTATATTCAGAGGAGAAGAAAAAAGGTGGGGGTAGAATCTAGTCCTTCCCAGGAGGCTCAGGCAAAAACAAACTTCTGCACTTTCTCCTAGCTTGTGTGTTTCTTCTTCATTAATAACTTTTACCATCCTGACAAATGGTTACTCAGCCTTGTGTATCTTAGTTGTCATCTATGAAATTTTGGAGGATGTGTTTTCATATCAGCTACCATCGAACACTCAAAGAGGCAGAAATATTCTGCTTCCTAAAAGTTGTATCAGCTTTGTGTCAGTTTTATTCTTTATTTTCTATTTATATTTCTTTCCCACTTTTGATTTATCACCAAATCTATTCTGTTCATTTAAGGCTATAGACTTCTTTCTCTCTTCAGTTTTTAAATTAGTATAACATAGCAAGGACAGTTGCAAAGGGTCACTGTTCTTATCTGGTAAATATTTCAGCTTTGCTCAGAAATGTTGGAGACTGTTAGCATTTTCTGGCCATTGGTCCCCAGTTTACACTTTTCTCTGTCCCTTTGTGTGCATACATGTCTGCATGTATGTCCCATGAGCACAGTTCTAGTTCACAAAAGCACGTAGCCCTATGGTGTGCATTCACTTGAAGGCCTTCATAGAAAGCAAACAGCAATACCAATGCAATTTTCTCAGGGCTCATCCACACCAGCCGGAATATGCTGGATGTTTCTGGAGTATTCTGGCCCTGGAGTTACTCCAGATTCCTCCCGCTCTACACTCCGTAGCAGGACTGGGTGGCTGTCTATGCAAATATGCCTTCTGTGTAATCTGGCACTGCCATTGCTCACTCCAGTTGTTCCTTTTGAGGTCACAACAAGGTGCACAAGGTCACATGGCTGGTGGTGTGACCTCAGAGAGAGCAACTCACACCACCAGTAGTGATACTTGGTGACACAACAGTGTGTAGACAGCCGTTCTATGTCACAATGGAGTGCTTTGGGTTTTCCTGAAAAATCCAGAGCAAAACGTGAGTTTTAAAAAAATAGTTTAAGGGAGAGATGGGGTGGATTAGGTGCAGAACTGGCCTTACATCATGAAGACAGTCTGCACTTGAATTGGGAATTTTTCCTCAAATCGCGAAGACAGGTCACTGTAGGGACAGAGGGAAACAGCTTTATTTGGCCTGTGTAGAAATGCTCTAACAGCAAAATTGAATTTAGGGAAATTTACTGCACATAAGTATGCAAAGGAATGGGCTGCAAATCTGTTACTCTTGAAGCGATTACAAGACTTTTTTTGGTTTTTGTTATACCAGTGTAATGTGGCTACTCTGTTGGAATAGTGAATTATCCTAGCTGCTGGAGGAATCAGTCTAGTTAGACTGGTGTTTGAGTAACAAAGCATTAAAAGAAGGCAGAAAGTAGGATGATTGGCAGTTTCAATAAACACTTCATCTGCCTTCCATGCTCCATAAGTCCTTGGTATGTTTTGCAGGGCAATTGCAATAAATTCTGTAGGACCTGTGTGGTTTCTGCAGCATAGTAGCCAGAAAGGCTTTATTGATTAGAGCCTTTTCATCTCTTTTTTGGTTGCAGGACATAATAAAAAAAGATATTGGCCAGTCTGGTTCATAACGTATTGTTTGACTTATTTAAAAAGCATTGTGTCCCAGCACTGTTTCAGCATTTGAAAGAGGCTTACATTCAACATGAAGGGGTAAAGCTGAGCTGTGGTTTTGTTTTCAGTAAATTGTTCAATTTAGTGTTTTGTTATTTTTGTGCACCTTCAAGTCATTTCTGACTTATGGTGACTCTAAGATGAACCTGTCATGAGGTTTGAACAATTTTGTTTGCAAAGTGCAATGGGCTGAGTGGGCTGTGTTTTCATCTTGTTGGGCAGAATGTGGGACTTGACTGTTTGGGGCCTGGCACACGTGTGGTCAAGTGACTTCAGAGCATTGCCAAGATGGCAAAAATTATTAAAGAGGGAGAACACACAGTCTAAAAGAAGTTACTGCTGTTTGCTTTTGCTGAGCTTACTGGGAAGGGCAAAGGTTTATCCTCTTTCTCCTCTTCCCCCACTGTTGCGTTGAGTACAGACTATGGCCTGTTACAGACAGCCAAAATAAAGCTGCTTCGAGTCACAGTGGAGATATGGTGTTTCAATGATGCATGCGTCCTAAGAGTCCAGAAGCCACACCAAAGCCATGCTCCAGTCCTTAGGGCTGGAGCGTGGCTTTGGTGCGACCTCTGGACTCTTAGGACGCATGCATCATTGAAACACCATACCTCCACTGTGACTCGAAGCAGCTTTATTTTGGCTGTCTGTAACAGGCCTATGTTTGTTCGTTGAACTCAGTTTGGAGCAAATGAAGTGAGCTGTGAACAAAGGGAGGAGGTGGGAGGAGGAAGAGAGAGAAACAGGCACAATTTAAAACCAGCTGAAAAAATAAGATGACAGAGGATTAATCAGGGCTGTCCCTGCCATATTGGGACAGTTGGAGGGTGTGAGTTCAAACTAGGGGCAAAACTATAATAGGCTAACTCCAATTCTTGTAAATAGTAGACCTGGCATCCAAGTACAGATATGAAAACCAATATGATACTAATTAATTGCCAAATCTCGCTTGGTGTGCATCAGAAATCATTGCTCATCTTTGAAGGAGTTATTTGAATAATTTAAGGGAAGAGTGTTATTAGGTATTGCATAATATCACTTGCTATTTGATGTTCTTTTGTTGTCTGTTTTATTGAATCATTTCCTGTATTGCTATGTATTTTATATGTATTATCTTACTAGACAGGCCCCTTCCCCACCACCACTCCCTTCTCCTTCTGTGTCGTGTCTTTTTAGATTGTAAGCCTGAGGGCAGGGAACCGTCCAATTAAAAAGATTGTATGTACAGCGCTGTGTAAGTTTACAGCATTTTATAAATAAAAGTTAATAATAATAATAATAATAATAATAATAATAATAATATAAAGTGATTAGTGAGAGAAGAGAGTCTAGGTAATGCCTGCACTTTGGTCTTACCTCTCCGTATCTTTCTTTGCTCTGTGTATGCAAGCCTTTTGCTTCCTGCTTACCTGCAGAGTAAGGTAAGAAGTCAGTCTCATGGTTTTTCTTTGTCAGGAAGGAGCACCCATGAGGCTCCAACCTTGCAGACATCTCTTAGGGCTATTGTAACCATGTTCATGTCAACCTCCTTCACCTATCTCCATTATTATCATAGGAAAATAAATGTAAGTTTCTTCCTCCTCCTCCTCCTTCTGTACAGGAGCTTCCAAATTTACATCACTTTATAAATAAAAGTTAAATAAAGGTTAATAATTTCAGAAAGTGAAAAAATGACAGAAAAATTGCTGAAATCAATTTCAGCAAAACAGAGTCAGTTTACCTTGGTCCTGAACACAGTCAGGACAAGCAAATACCTCAACGGCCATCAGGTCCAACCTCCTGCAATGCAAGAATACACAATGAAAGCACCCCTGACAGATGGCCATCCATCTCTGTTTAAAAACCACCAAAGAAGGAACTCCACCATTCTCTGAGGCAGCATATTCCACTGTTGAACAGTTCTTACTGTCAAGAAGTTTTTCCTGATGTTGAGGTGGAATCTCTTTTACTCTAGTTTGAATGCATTGTTCCAGGTCCTATTTTCTGGAAAAACAAACAAACTTGCTCAATCTTCAGTATGACATCCCTTCAACATCACCTCTTAACTTGCTATTCTTCAGGCTAAACATACTCAGCTCCTTATGTCTCTCCTCATATGGCACAGTTTCCAGATCTTTCCCCATTTTGGTTTCCCTCTTCTAGACATGCTCCAGCTTGTCAATATCCTTTTTGAATAGTGGTGCCCAGAACTGGACACAATATTCCAGGTGGGGCCTGATCAAAGCAGAATAGAGTGGCAATATTACTTCTCTTGATCTAGACATTATACTTCTATTGATGTAACCTAGAATTGCATTGGCTTTTTAAGTTGCCACATTACACTGTTGACTCATGTTCAACTTGTGGTCTACTTTGTTGTTATGTGCCTTCAAGTTGTTTCTGACTTATGGTGGCCCTAACGTGAACCTATCATGGAGTTTTCTTGTCAAGATTTGTTTAGAGGAAGTTTGCCATTGCCTTTCCCTGAGTCTGAGAGAATGTGCAAGACCAGCCAGTGGGTTTCAAGGCTGAGGTGGGTATTGAATCCTGGTCTTGAGTGGCAGCACAACACTCGAACCACTACGCCACACTGGTGGTCTATTAGGACTCCTAGATCCCTTTCACATGTGCTGTTGTCAATCCAGGTGTCCCCAATCTTTTAATTTTTTTTCTGCAAAAGTGTAGGACCTTTACATTTCTCCTTGCTGAAATGCATTTTATTAGTTTTGGCCCTGCTTTCTAATCTATTAAGGTCATTTTGCATTTTGGATGAAAATTCTGAATGTGATTCTCCTGTTTTTGGTTATTATTATTTTTTGTATGGAGGAACATTCAAGTATGTAAACTTTGAACTACAGACTGAAGTAGTACTTCCAGAACACCTCTTCCTTTTCTCCTTAGAGAGAAAGGGGTGTGAAATTTGTGGTTCATGTTAAGACTGTTTATCCGAACTGGATTTGAACCTTCTTTTATTTATCCAGGTGGTGTATGGTCAGATGTTGTAAAACTTTTTATAATCTTGCTCCACTCTCACTTTTCCCCTTCCCTTTCATGTCTCTTTCTTCAGTACACCTTCCACATATTGTTCAAGTATCAAGACATTGCTCAGCCCCTCTTGTTTCTATGAAACATTCACATATTATATACTGTGTTATGAAAGCCACACTTCTCAGCTGTTGCCCTGAGGTCTAGATCAATGTCACACCCACACACCATATGAGAACAAAGCCATATTTATATTCATTTGGCTTTTGATGGCTCCAAATATTCCTGATTTGTTTGGATTTCATTAGTAGCTTGAATGAAAAGGTTTGACAGTATTTGAGCTTAAAATTATCTCCATCTCATCTTTTTGCTTCAGTCATAGGTTTGCTTCAATCATACCTTTCAATCATGCATTTTCTTCAGATGTGAGATGCCTCTCCCTCTTTTTTCTAACAGTCAAATACAGCTACCTCTTTGAAAAGTGTTACATATGGACTGTCATTCCTCAAGTGGACATATGATGGGTATACACCTAAGACCTACAAGTCACTTATCACACCCTGACATGTCTATATGTATCTCCAGTTGCTTAAAAATATGGATCTCACCTCCCCACTTTATTGTTTTTATGGTGCAACCACCAAAATGTGACATAGTGGTTTGCGTGTTGGACTATGAGTCTGGAGACCAGGGTGTGAATCATGGCTCAGCCATGTAAACCCACTGTGTGACAAGTCATACTCTTACAACCTCAGAGGATGGTCATGGGCAAACTCCTTCTGAAATACTTGCCAAGAAAGCCCTGTGATAGGTTCACCTGAGGATTGTCATAAGTCAGAAATGACTTGAAGCCACGCAAGAACTACAACCACCACCACCACCACCCAAACGCATATGATCTGAGTGTAGGCAGAACATTTTCAGCTGATTTCCTGGTGCAGGGTTGGGGGTCAAAAGAGATATGTGGAGAAACACTTTACATTACTTTTGGTGAAACCTATATTATAGTCTGTGTTTTGTGGAAGTTGGGAGGGAGAATCTATTGCTACCTTAATCTACTACAGTGTGTTACTATGTGTAGTTTAGATGCATTTTCAATGAATATTCCAGTTTTATATAACATTTTGCAAAATCCTGCTGCAATATTATGAATTAAACCATTTGTATTTTCCTGTTCCATGTCTCTGTTAGCTGGGTCCAAGTACAGATGAAATAGATGAGATTTTAAAGAAATGTTTAACTAATAAAAAGTGATAAATGCACAGATACACAGCCTACATACCTTAAAGGCACCACATCCTTTCTGATCTTGGCAGCTAAGCAGGGTCAACCCTGGTTAGTACTTGGATGGGAGGCTGCCAATTAATACCAGGTGCTGTAGGCTGTGGCCCGTTACAAACGGGCCTTTTAGTACGGAGTCAGTCCGTAATAGGGTTAGGAAGGTGCGGTGCTTCTGCACCCCCCTAACCCTAGTACGGACTGAGTCTGTACAAAATGGCGGCGCCCCATCTACATGGGGGCCGCCATAATGATGTCACGACCGCGCCGCCTCTATACTGGGCGGCGCAGACATGACGTCGTCGCTCCGCACCAGGGCGCTTAGTGCGCCCTTTGCACGGAGCAGGAAGGAGCTCCGTTTCAGAGCTCCTTCCTGGTTTGCGTCGCTGGGCACAGCCTTCACACGGCTGCGCCCAGCTACGCAAGGGAGAAAGGAGCCAAGCGGCTGCCTTCTCCTCCCCCCGCTGCTGCAGGGTGTCCTTGGGGCTTGAAGCCCCAAGGACACCCCTTTCCAGGCTGCAGGAAAGTGGCCTTTTGCCACTTCCCCGCATCCTGGAAAGCGGCGGATCGGGCCCTTGGAGGCTGCCGGTCTGGCAGCTGAGGCCCCAATACACCGGGGGAAACAGCGCCTACAGGC
Source organism: Sceloporus undulatus (assembly GCF_019175285.1). Lineage (NCBI taxonomy): Eukaryota > Metazoa > Chordata > Lepidosauria > Squamata > Phrynosomatidae > Sceloporus > Sceloporus undulatus. Next base: position 93,473,267 of record NC_056523.1, read on the forward strand.
CGCCTCAAAGGGGTGGTCTGTAATGCGCCAATATTTCAGAGGAAGGAACTGGCAAAGCCACCTGTGAATATTCCTTGCCTTAAAAAACCCTATGGAATTCATGAAGTTGTGCACACGTGCACACACACATGCATACATGCATAGCCATGTTTTTAGGCCATAATAGTTTAACATATAAGTCCTGCTACAATTGCCTTATCTGGACAAGCAATGAAGGCAAGGTTCAACCTTTATCCAGCCAATAGCCAATTCCACTATCACATTCCACTCCAGCTAACTCACAGACTTATTCTGAGAGCTTTCACCTGTGTTTGTTATGGTCAACATTAAATCATACCACCTTATCCAAAATGTCAGCACCAATAAAGGTTCTTGTAATGTTTGATAAGCCACCAATCAGACAACCATTTTGGATTCCTTTTTTCCCATATATACACCTGAAATCTGACTTCATAACTCTATTCTCATTGACAAGTATTTGCAGTTAATATTCATTATCTGCACACTTTATATCTTGTCTCACCCTAACTGACTTTAAAGGGTATATGCCTGCCAAAGAGGTAGTTATTGGATAATTGTGTAGACATCATATATTTTAACACTGCAGTTAGTTTCAAATCTAATTTTCTTTTCTATATCAACAGTCACAGTTTTATTGTGAAATATGATGTCTTTTAAAATTCTATCAAATTTAGCTTTTCAAGGCCTACATTTATTATTTGAAGTAGACATCAAACATGAAGAAAGCTTGGAAATGGTTAGTCACTTGAGTGCTTTGGATCATGGGATCATCTGGAGGTTGCTGAGCTACAGCTCCCATCAGCCCTAGTCACCTTACCCAATCAATGGTGAAGATTTCTTGGATTTAGGTGGCATCCAGAGGGCTACATGATTTCCACCCTGTGTCTCAAATTCAACCAACACCAATAAATAAAAAGTAGTATTTTTTTTAAAAAAAGAATTACTCAAAGCATATTTAATAATTCCCACTAAAGCATAAAAATGCTGTTGCTTGTTTTCTGAATAATCTGGGAAATATTTTTTATATTTAAGCTGTAACCCTGTAACCCTAAGGATTTGTCCCAAGGACTGTAGGGAGGGGCAGATCTCCCTTTGAAGCCCCTTGAGGAAGCTTCAGCCACCACAGAGAATGCCATGAGGCCTTTGAAGAGAAGAAGACCTAGACACGCTGAAGCAGCAGCCAGTAGTGGCCAATCACTTTCATGTCAGTAAGATGATGCATCCACTACAGGTTTTAAGCCAGATCAAGCTCCCCAAATAGCTTCAGCACCTTGGACAGTGACTTTAAACCCATAGGATCACAAGCCACCACTGTCTGCAGCCCTTTCTTTCTCAAACCATGCCCCCACCCATGAAGAGAAAAGTAGATGTGGCTTAGAATTTGTCAAACTTCCTTGTATACAGGTATTTCCACAGCTCATCACACTCCATATTATTCAGGGGCAGCAAGTGCATTCAGATGCAGTGACAACAGCTGCATGAATTCTGCCACCTATTAAATAATATAATAATAAATAATAATTTTTTTATTTTTATACCGCCCTTCCCATGATCAGGGCGGTGCACAACATAATACCAATACAAATAAAATTACAGCACAATAAATAATAGCAACAATAATCATTCAAATTACATTAAAACCAATTTCTGGCCAGCCGACCACAGCTGCCAGAGGGGGAAGCTAATATGGGGTCTGACTGTCTGCATTATTCCCATCCATGGGGGAGAAGGCAAAACTGAAACTCTGCAGATGGGAAGGATTCACCATATTTGTTTTTTATTTGTTTAACAATACTGGGTTGTAATTTTTCCTTAAATTAATAAATAGATAAATAGACAGTTTGTAAATAAAAAGACTAGTGTACCACATTTGCCAGTTTTAATTCAAGTCTTGTCCTGAGCCTTGGCATTTTATCCTCCACATATTGCAAATGAGATTGTTAGAGATGTCAGTCACAGTGCCAAAGGGTTGCCTATTACAATCATTAAGTGTGCTAATTCTCTGTAATTTAATAATGTTTTGCTGGAGAATGGGTCAAGCATTTAAGTCTCTCATTGGTAAAGGTTAATGAAAATATCCCTGAACATGTTCACCTTATGAAGAAAAAGGTTTACAACCAAATACTGGTCAGAGAACAAAATAAAAATGGAAAGAAATTACTAAATTGTATAGAATCAGATTTAGGAAACAGGATTCATTTCTACTTTTAAACAGCTTTCAAGTCATCTTAGGGGAGTCCTATTGGTGCTCTGTGCTAACAGTTGCATTATTTGTGGGCTTATACAGTGGGGAACAGTGGTCTATCAGTTCATTGATCAAAAATATTGTTTGTTCTGCACACAGAACTTTTACATTGGCTCCAAATTTCACAAGGTAGGGATAGTTTAAAAACATTAGCTGCTATTACACTGCAGAGTTAACGCAGTTTGATACCACTTAAACGATCACAGCTCTATCCTATGGAATTATGTGGATTTATACTTTGTTGTGCCACCAGAGCTCTCACAAAACTACAAATCCCAGAATTCCATAGCACTGAGGCTTACCAGTTAAAGTTGTGTCAAATTGTGTTAATTCTGCAGTGTAGCTGTACCCATAGATAACAGCCATAGATAGTTTCCATAAATATCCTCAAGCATATTCTACAGTTTAGACTCATATTTTTCCAGATCATAATTGGAGCCATACATTTCACTATAGTGCTACCTAAAGTGGACCGGTACCAGTTGTAGCCAATGGAGACAAATATCTCTGGCACACTAGGAAGAAAAAGATTGTCTGTCCCTCACATTGGATAGCTTAAGAGGCACAGCTTTACACCACATCTTTGGGCTCTGAGAAAGTATACTTCTCCCCCATATACTTTGTCTCTGTTGACAAGTGAGAAAGCAGACCTTTGTGTATTGGTATGTCTCCATGTGGTATACCACTCAGATAAAAGCATGACCCAAGCACATGTTTCCAGTTATTGTTGTAGCAAAAGGTTTTCTGAAACTGAGCTCAATAGTATAGCATTTTGTCAGTACATGGTGCCTGATGTTCAGTTCAGACTTTGGTTTGCTTTCACCTCACAGTACCTCACTTGCAGTTTAATTCAGCCTCCTGGATTTGTTCAATTTCCTTATGCATGATATGCAGCATAAGGTTCCAAATGCAACCTGTACTGTGAAAAGAGGATTTATGAATTATGAAGAGGCTTATGTGGCTTAGAGGAAAATGCAATGGGCAAGGTAAAAGACAAATAGAGGGCATTTGGACACAGAAAAAGAAAAAGGTGAGGAAGAGCAATGTTACAGATTTATGATCAACAGAGCATTGGAAAGGCTGGAGTTAGACCTAGGCAGACACAGTCACTAGTGGTCTCCATATCACAGCTATTTTGGCAGTGGGCCAGAAATAAAACATAAAATATGTAGTCAGACAGGGCAGGTGGAGGCAGAAGGGGAATTTGAATCTGCTGGTTGATTTGCATTAAGTTGGCAAGGATTTATGTCTCCCAGCTAATTAACAACCACAACAACAAAAATGACTTCCTGAAACTCAGAAAGGAAGAAAGTGAAGGTAAACTAGGTGTGGAATTTTTCCCCCCGTTTAGAAACACTCTGACCTATATTCCATTGGTTACTAATGAATTTCTGGGCTCTGAATACTTGAAATCTAAAGTCCTGTGCAGATATTGGCCTGTTCGCATGTAAAATTAAAGTAGTGAGGGGGTTATGGGAATTTGTGTAGTCCTGCCCACAATGCCCTTGCATGCCTGACTACCATTCAGATCTCTATGCATTGACCAGTAAGGTCTGGAAAGAGCCCTTCAAGCACATTCAGATGAACCCATGGAACTTGGATGAGTCAAATACATGCAGAGGCTTAAGTGTATGTCTTCTGTACTATACTGTGGCCTGTTACAGACTGCCAAAATAAAGCTGCTTCGGGTCTCTTTGGAGGTATGCTTTTTAAATGATGCATGGGTCCTAAGAGTCCGGAGGTTGCGCCAAAGCCACACTCCATTCCTAAGCACTGGAGGGCAGCTTTGGTGCAGCTTCCGGATTCTTAGGATGCATGCATCATTTAAACAGTATACCTCCAAAGAGACCCGAAGCAGCTTTATTTTGGCAGTCTGTAACAGGCCTGTGATTCCTCAAATTACTTTTACTCAGTGGAATTTTGAGCTGAAAAGCAAAGTAGATGCCACACAACAAGCCTGGAGTTAGCCTACTCCTGTACTGATGGAAAGCTACACATGATAGGCTCTTCTCAGCAATTACCACTGAACAAAAGGGAGTCCATTTTAATCAGAGGTGGGATGAGCAAATGTTGTGAACACTTCCCTCCTAACCACTGCCATTTTCCCAAGGTGGGCACTCTTCCATTTTGGGGAGATATATAGAAGAAAAGCAGGTGGGTCAGAGGACAATGGGAGGGGAGCCATTTCCGTGGAAGAAACTGCATATCTGTGAAACATCAACAGCATTCTGGTCTTAGAGTTTTTATAAATAGTTTTATAGATTTGTGTCACTCAGTGCTGCTATCAAGAAAGGAAATTATTTCATGCAATTACACCAGAAGAAAAGCAGCTTTGGCTATAGTTACTGTATGAGGACACCTCTGTGCCCAACCTATAGTTGCTGCATCCCTTTTCATTGACTGGGAAACCCATCAATGACCTTGCAATTTTACAAGCCCCTGGGTGCAAAACATTGCTGCCAGGGCAACTGCATGATTGGTAGGCATGTGGTTTCATTGTCCCCCTCCTCTACCCCACTCCCCCTCCTCTTTGCCATCCCCAAGCAGCAAGATTCCCTGGGTGGGATCCTTTAAAAAAAACAACCTTAACTTGCATGTAGAGAGATCTTGTAGCACCTTTGAGACTAACTGAAAGAAAGAAGTTGGCAGCATGAGCTTTTGTAGAAAGTCTACTTTCTCAGATGCATTTGGACCTAAGAAGTAGACTTAAGCCTACGAAAGCTCCTGCTGCCAACTTCTTTCTTTCAGTTAATCTCAAAAGTGGTATAAGATCTCTCTAAATACTGATTCCACAGACTAACATGGCTATATCTTTGAATCCTTAACTTTCAGTAACTCATGGTTGCAGAGCTTCAGAATTGTTTGACAAAAGTGAGAATAAAATAAAGTAAAAATACTGAAAGGCATGCTGGGTAGGGCATAAGGCAGGGAGGCACGATTAAAGGACACTCTGGAACAGAGTGTGATGGTGACAGCAACCCCAGTCATGCGATTCTGAAGACATGTGTTATCGGCTGCTATGAACGCAGTATGCCCCCCCCCCCCCCGACACAATTGCTGCAAGAACAGGGCTCATGCAGTAAAGCCCAAAGATCAATTTTGTTATGTTAGAGTACAACAGGTAATTTAGAACAAACTATTACTTCATTCATCTTAGGAATCCAAATGTAAAAAATTACATAGAACATGAATAAGTCCTTGAAGGCATCCAAAAATAGTTCTTTGATTTTGACTAGTATGTAAGGCAATTAAACTTCATGATTAGGTAATTTTTTTTGTTTCTTTAAAAAAAATCAAATCCTTTTTTTCTTGCGGTTAGACATTAGTGAGTTCCAAAGAAGAATAATTTATTAATAGTCTTCACTGTGTACTTAACATCATTTTTATTACTTTCACTTTTTGCTAAAAGTAAAATTAATTATACTAATCAAATGTATAAATGTTTGTGATGGCAACGGTATCAAATTATTTTCCTTTGCTAAAGAGAAAATTCAAAATCATGTATGGAAGTGGAAGCCTCACCTATTATATTTTATCACTTGTATGTCTATGGCTCGGTCCAGATGGACGGGATAGGATGCCCTTGTCATGTGCAAGGGGCGGTGCTTCTAGACGCCCCTCATCCCTCGCACATGATGAGGGCGTCAAAATGGTGGCGCCCTGTACAGATGGGCACCGCCATTGTTACATGCCGGATGCATAGCGTCTGCACATTGCGGCGCCATTATGACTGTCTTGTGCCTATATTACACATTTGCATCAATAATATATTGTTGTAGCATATCTATTTTTTTAGTTTTAATAGCCTGTGTCTCCCTCTTTCTTTTCTTATTCTTGCTTTGAATGAGATAATAACCTTTATATTTGGATATCCTTTTATTAAGATCACTTGAATATTAATATGAAAAGATAAGCAAAGGATAACAAAAATATGATCCAATTTATTTACCTTCATATTGATATTGTAGTCATGTGAATAATATTATATGATCTCTGTAATGCTGTTTGCATTTGCTTAGTCTATTAAGCAAATCCCCCCCCCCCACTTCCCTATATTCCTCACATTTCTCTGTTAGGTGACTTTAGAATTTAACAAAGGCGGAACTCCATGTTAAGGTCACCTTACTTTCTTTAATTACTTTTCTGTGATGGCAGCACCATGGGCCTTTTCATCCCACCACTGCCACCAATTTATGACACTCTTTCTTATTGTTTACCTCACTTAAGTCACTTTACATTTCTTATGATTTCCAATCTATTTGTGAAACTGCTTCACTCTTGTATAAATATACTTTAACTATATTTTGATTGTTAGTAGCATGGATATTCAATCAAACTGCAGACAAGCTTTTACTAAAACAATAACAGAACTTTATTTAGAAAATGTTTCAAACAATAGATACTTGGTTGTAGGTGAATACAGCATTTTTTACTTCATGTATTTGTGTTACTTGTTTCACTTGAGAATTTTACTTTCTTAGTTTCAACCTTTAAACTTATTGCTCAGCATTTTAAACTGGCTCTAGCTTCCTGGGCTGGACCTGGGACACAGGATGGAGGCAGGGATTATTACACACTAAATTGCCACCAAACTGCCAGCTACCATCAGCCTGGATCCAAGATGGCTCCCAGCAATGCTCCGCCAGCACTTTTTAGAAGTTGGAAAGCTTTCCGACTTCTAAAAAGTGCTGGCGGAGTGTGGCTGGGACCTGGGCTGATGGCAGCTTGTGGTTCGGCAGTGATTTACTGTGCAATAATCCGTGCCTCTATCCCATGTCCCGGCTCCAGCCCATAAGGCTGGAGCCGGTTTAAAATGCTGAGTGATAAAACTCCATTGTTACAATGACAGTTTACTGTATCCCACTCTCCTCAGAGAATGAGAGTTATTGTTACCAAGGACCCTCACCCAGTCCTTCCTCTGGTTTACTTTCCTTGAACCTAAATAATAAATCTCCCACTATGGCTATCTATATCCCTCAGGATATCTCTTCACTATTACTCCCTCACTTGGAGTTCTTCACAAGAATTAATTCCTCACTCCTGGACTTTGGCCCGGTACATACGGGCCTCATGGCACGTCTTAATGATGTGCTAGGGTTGCCTTGGGGCATCGCTTACAGACACCCTGCAACCCTAGCACATATTCCGTACATCTAAATGACGGGGCCCTGTACAGATGAGTGCCGCCATTTTGATGTGACAGACGCCTAGGGTCTGCACGTCGTGGCACAATACTGATGTCGCGAGTGCGCCATTGGTGCACTACGACGTCAGTATCGTGCCGCAAAAAGAACCCACTTTTTGAGAGTTCTTTTTGCTCTGAGAGGAAGCTGCATGGTTTGTCCGCTACAACTTCCTCGTGGAGCAAAACAAGGTGCCGGCAGACCGTGCTTTCTGGGCAGTCTGTACCAGGCTTTAATACTCAGTTTCTATCTAGAAACCTCACACTAGCTATCCCTCTCTGGAACACTCACAGTAAATGTCCCTCTCAGCACTCAACTTAACTGTATCTGACACTCACCAACTGACTATTTTTTATCCCCAGCCTTCGATTTGATTTGCTGTCGCCAGCTCACTTTTTATTGGCTGCTGCTAAAGCTGGTGAAGCTCTGCCTTCTTTCTACACTCCATTCCCTCTTCCCTTTTGGAAGACTCACCAATCCCCTGTGGATGCTCTCCTTGCATGGTCATGTGGTAGCTGTGGGAGGAAGCAGTCAAGAAGTGTCAGGCTGTGTCCCTATACCCAGAATATATATAACAGCAAAAGCATCCTCCAGAACCGTCTATGGTTTCTCTAGGTGTCCTGGAAGGTGACATAGTCCTTGTTCATCCATTTGCAAGCACACAGCCTTCTCAGCTACCCCTGATCCCTTAGCCCAGTGGTTCTCAACCTTCCTAATGTTGTGACCCTTTAATACAGTTCCTCATGTTGTGGGTGACCCCAACCATAAAATTATTTTCGTTGCTACTTCATAACTATGTGTTTTCCGATGGTCTTCGGCAACCCCTGTGAAAGGGTTGTTCAGCCCCCAAAGGGGTCATGGTCCACAGGTTGAGAATCGCTGTCCTAGCCCGTGTCAGGAGGGGGAGGATGCAGGAAAAAGATGACTCTTAAGAGATGTGGTGACCATTACCCAAGGGAGGTAGTGAATTTCTCCCTCTACAGTGACCGTAAAAATGCAAGCGCATGTGACTAACAGGATGTCAGTCCATATTGGTGTGTGTGTGTGTGTGTGTGTGTGTGTGTGTCAAAGCAAGTCATAAAATCAATCACTCTTTATTGCTTTTGACCAATGGCCATTGCAAAAATCAAAGTAAAAGCACAATACACATAAAATTTCCATAAAAACAATATACAACAAATTGTATCAAATAGCAAAAGTTTAACATTAACAATTGTGGATAACCTGAATATGTTAAAATTCACAGTTGGACCCTTTTAGATCAAATTATCCCAATTACAGGAAACAGCAATCCCTGCTATGTATTTCTTCCTAGTCTTTTTAGCAGCAAGGGCAAACAATGCTACGCGCCAGGTCACATATTTATCTGTGTCCATAAGGAGGTAAAGTACTTTTTCTTGAAAGTTCGAAAAGATTTTATTATTGATTAAAGGTAAAATAAAACACTTCCTAGGATCTTTATACAAAGGGCAACAGGTTAAATAATGTACCAAATCCTCTGAGTAGGGGCAATTGGCAATACATCTCCGTTCATTTTTCAGGACTTTTTAAACCTCTCATCTCTTTCAGCTGAATCAAACATGTTAAGCCTCAGTTCTGTGAAAGCTCGATGCAACTGGACAAAAGTGAGATTGTCAAAATAATCTGAGTGATCACAGAATTGTCTGAGGCTATAATATAAAGGGGCACATGGAGATTCATGGACAGTATGTAAATCTGCAAGGGTAGTAACTTCTAATGTATTATTTATTTTAACCTTCCTTGCAGGATAATCTAATCCTGCCCGTTCGTTCATTGAAAGCCCATACTTAGTAATTAATTGGGCTGCCCCATGAACCCAATTATTAACAGGTAATCCATTATTAAGTTCCAAAAGACATTTTTTGGTAATCTAGAGATTGGCATCTCTTGGATCTTAAACCAATAACACAAGATCCTTTTATCAATTTGGCTTTCTAAAGTTGGAACAGAGGTTTCGAGACAAATCATAGCAGTTAGAGTGTCCCTAGGAAGTCCTAGTAATGCCCTTTAAAATAATTCTGAGGCACTTCCAGACCTGGGACCTTAGGTATGCCCCAGATCTCTGCCCCATAAAGGATTTGTGCCAGAGTTTTAGCTTTAAAGACCATTAGAGCAGGGTTTACTAAATTGCCTCCCTTATTAATAGCAAAGCTCAAGGTTGCTTTAGCCGAACTATGAGCTTGGATTTTAATATTTGTCATATCTTGATTTCAGGAGGCTGATTCAGAAAAGAAAATTCCCAGATATTTAAAGGATTTAATGGTTTTATTATATGTTCATCTAAATGCCAAGAGTGTGTTTTGGGGCGCCTACCAAACACCACCACCTGATTTTTATTATAGTTTACTGTCAGGAGATTTTTTTTATTTTTTTTTTTTACAGTATGATGAAAATCTGGCAAGCAAACGTCTTAATCCCACCTGGGTTCTGAATAAGAGTCATAAAATCTGTAATTGTCTACAGTACAATGACATTACATGTCTTCTGTCAGCCTGTTTGTCAGGCACATGTATATGATATGAATAAACAAAATAACTTATACTCATTTGTGGGCACACTCATAACCATACATATGTATTTGTTGTTGTTGTTGTTGTTGTTGTTGTTGTTGTTGTTGCTGTTGCTTTGTGCTTCAAGTCAATTCTGACTTATGATGAACCTGAGGCAAATCTGTCATGGGATTTTCATGGCAAGAGAGAATGTGACTTGCCTAATGTCACCCAGTGGGTTTTCACGACTGAGCTGGGATTTGAACCCTAGTCTCCAGAGTCGTAGTCCAACACTCAAACCACTTTGCCACACTGGCTCTCACACACATACCTATGCATTCAAGAGTGCCACCACCTTCTCCACACCTCCATGTGCATGCATTTCTCTCTCCAGTGCCATCCCCTTGACCATCCTGTGTCCAGTGGAAGACAGGGGGTCTCCAGGAAGCATCTGACTGTATAATGGTTGGTTGAAGAAATGCAGCCAGACACTGCCTAGATGACCCAGCCACAAGGGGTGCAGGAAAAAGGTCAGTTCTGCAAGAACTGTCACAGGCATAATACTTGCATATGTCATCAACAGAATTCTGGTTATTATTTTAAAGTCTGACCTTGCATTTTAAAGAGCTGATTTGAGAAGTCGGGCTAAAAGACCATTTTCAAGTTAGCCATTATTCAAAAGTTATTAAGGTTTCAAGGTATGACATTGTGCAGTGAATCTCAGCAGCAGCTCACCTGTCTTGACCTCTTCTTCTTTGGGACAGCAGATTTTTTTATTTAGAATTCTTGAATATCCTTTAGAGTTTTTAAAAAAGTCTTTAGTCTTGTTTTATGTTGTTGTTGTTATCCACCCTCGAGTCAATCTCGACCCATGGCGACCCTGTAGATGAGACATCTCCAAGACTCTCTATGCTCCACTGATCTGCTCAGGTCCTGCAAATTCATACCCATGATCTTTTTAATAGAGTCCATCCATCTAGCATGTGGCCTTCCTCTCTTTCTGCTTCCTTCCACCTTTCCTAGCATTATTGTTTTTTCCAGTGGGTTGTGCCTTCTCATGCTGTGGCCAAAGAATGACAGCCAATAATCTTAGCTTCCAGAGAGATTTATGGTTTGATCTACTCTAGGACCCATTTATTCAACTTCTTGGCTGTCCATGGTAACTTCAGCATTCTTATCTAGCATCACATCTCAAATGAATTAATGGTCTTGTTACTACTAACAGTTTCAGAACTGAGTCTACGTTATGCTCTTATGAATTATATCTTATATGATATGTGTGTGTGCACGTGTGTGCATTGGTTTAAGGGATTTTTTTTGGTGAAAGCTTTGCAAGCCAACACTATGTGGAGCTCTTGGCTATGGTACCTTGGTTATGGAATGTCCTCCCACTCCTGACCTGGCTAGCATTGGCATTCATCCCATTTTCTTTTCAAGTTACCTGAACCTTTGTATCTCACTGATTGTAGCTCCACTTTTTTAAAAACCATTTGATCTTTTACTATTTATTTCTGTATAATTTTATGTTGAATTCTTTTATTGGTCATATCCTGTCCTGAGACCTATTGTTATAGGGAAGGTTAGAAATACAGTACAACCCCTCTATCTGTGGGACCAGTATCTGTGGTTTCACTTATCCATGTCTAAAAAAATATGATCTCTCTAAGCATCTAGATGTCTTCCAGCATGACTCTATGCTTACCTTCACCTGAAATATAGGGTTCACTATTATCCACAATTTTTACTATCCGCAGTAAGTCTGGGAACATATCCCTCATGGATGCAGAGGTAGTACTGTATTAAGAAATGAATATCTGTCAGACCCAAAGAAGAAATAAAAGATATGTATTTTTCTTGTAGATAATTCTCACAGATGCCGATTAACAGAAGTACCTCAAGCTTCTTTAGCCACTGGGGTGTTATGATATGCCTATAGGAAGTGAAATGTGACAGATAAGTACTTCTGTGCTTTCAATTTCTTACAGAGACTGATCTAAGCAATCTAGACAGCATGGTGAATGTACTGAAAGATGAAATCGATACCTCACGAAGGAGAAGGAGATATCCAAGGCATGCAGCTGATGATGATTACAACATTGAAGTGCTTTTAGGCGTTGACGACTCAGTTGTACAATTCCATGGGAAAGAACACGTTCAGAAATATCTTCTGACACTCATGAATATTGTGAGTAATTTATCAGTGTTTAGGAGCAGATAATACTTTGGTTTCTTGAGCTCTGCAAATCTTTCAGTTCTTACAACTTACAGTACCGCTGTCTCAAAATAGGAATTTTATGAACAGTGGGTCAATTTATTATGACTAAGGCTACATCTACACTGCAACAGTGGTGTCACTAGGTTGGCATCACCCGGTGCAGTAACTCATGGTATCATCCCCCCACATTTACCTTCTTCCATGCCACATCATAAAGAATCCTTAGTAATTTTTTGTACTAGTTACTCATAAATTGTAATTCTCATATATCGCTGCATGTAATCACAATAGTTGTGACATAAAAATAAACTTATACCTTTAAATTACACTATCATTCACACAGTTTCACAGGTATATAGTTTAATGTGGTTAAAGTGAACATTTAATAAGATGCAATGGTTTTAAAGAAAATTTAAAAAGAATTTCTAACTGAAAATTTTAAAAAATGTTAAAAACCGAAGGCCTCTCCTATCTCCTCCCACTGAGCCTCACTACACCTACAACACATCCAGCATTTTAAAGGGACACAGATGAATGCTACCACCATTTTCTGCCAAAAGACAGCTATTTGGGAAGCAGTCTTGTCATTGCCCTTTAGGGTATCACCTGGTGCAGCCCACACTCCCTGCAGTCCACTACTGATGCCCCTGCACTGCAGAAATGATGCAGTTTGATGCTCCTTTAACTGCCATAGCTCCATCCTATGGAATCCTGGGATCTGTAGTTTGTTGTGGCACCAGAACTCTCTGACAGGAAAGGCTAAATATTTCATTAAAAGCACATATCCCAGAATTCCATAGCATTGAACCATGGTGTCAAATAGCATTATTTTTGCAGTACAGATGCAGCCTATCTAGATTCAAACAAAGCTAATGACAAAACTTACTTTCAAGTATTTATTCTTGGCATCTAGATTAAATGTTTATTGTAGTAACTAGAAAAATAGGTACTGCAAGGAAAATTAACATGTAATCTGAATCACAGGGATTTCATATCTTGGTGAGACAGAGTAGAAAGATGGGATATTAAATACAGTAAATTACCACAGGCAGGGTCAAAGGCTTGCCATTGGATATACAATGGTATCTGCTGGGGTTTGGATCCAGGACCCCCTGTGGATGTCAAAATCCATGGATACTCAAGTCCCATTATATACAATGGTAGATTAAAATTCACTTATAGAAAATGGCAAAATCAATGTTTTCTTTTGGGGATTTTATTTTGTCTAATATTTTCAAGCTGTGGATGGTTGAATTCATGGTTAAAGAATCCGTTGATACAGAGGGCCAACTATATTCACATTTATCTGGCTGCTTTTTAAATTCAACTGTAAAAAAAGAAGCACATCTGAAATGCTTCTGAGAAAAATGTATTGACATTTTATTCTCTACTATGAATATCAGAGGGAGGTGGCAAACAGTGATGGCAGTACCTCTCCTACATGCCAACATCTAATTGTACCCAAACATCAGAATGTAAACAAAGTAGAGATTAATTCAGAGAAGTGACAGTCATCTCGTTTTTCAGACAGCTGCTCTAACGTACACAACAGTCTTTGTTTGTTTTAATCAGATCTTTCTGATTTTCATGACTAACTTCTGTTGATTTTCAGTGGGTTTCTTCTAGATTAAGGACAAAGAATATTTAAAAGTTTTATCATCTTTAATGTGAATGGATTTTTTAAAAAGTTAACTGTCATGGATTATTGTTTTATTTTTATTTATTTTTTTGTCCTTGAAGACCAGCAATGTTTCCCTTTATTTTTGAACAGTACTGTTATTTTACACAAAGCACAATGATTTAGGTACAAAAACATGTTTTTGCAACACTGACTGTTTTGCTTCCCTTCCTCCCAATGTACAAAAAATATATTTTTTAAATGAACAAAACTCTTGTAATAGCACCAGTAATAGAGTAAACATTTGAATTTCTTCTCATGCACAAGAATAAAAAAATGTTCCTCTCCAAAGACATTACTAAGACAGCATCTGCACTACAGAAATAATGAAATCTGACACCAATTTAAGTGCTGTGGCTCAATGCCTATGGAATTCTGGGAATTGTAATTTGTTGTGGTGCCACAATTCCCAGAATTCCATAGCATTGAGCCATGATCCTTAAAGAGCCATGACACTCACTTTGACAGTGAAATAAAACATTGTTCACCATCTGAATGCAAATTTTCTCCATCCCCGCCAGCATGTACCTCTAGCCTGGCTCATTCCATCAAAGCTCTAGTTGCAGTGGTCAGTTCCCTACTGTTCTGACTACAGAGTATATCACACGGAGCTTTTTGGAGATTTTCCGGCTCAGTTCCGAAGTGACTGCACTTCCAACAATGCGCATTCACGTCATAACGTGAATGTGTTATCAGACGCCATTCCTTTCTATGGGAGCTCCTTATGAGGTGCTTCCGCAGTGATTCCAAAGTGACCCCTCATTTTGGTAAAACCAGAAAAAAAGTGACTTCACAGAATTCGCTTCCAGGCTCACTTCAATTGCACTGCAAATTGGTCTGGTGTGGAAAACCACTCCGATGTCACCCCCCTTGGCCCCCTGCATGCTGCACCGTCATCCCCCTCCTCCTCCTTCATGCTATCTCACCCCCTCTGCCACCCTGCAACCCATTCCATCAATCCCATCATCCCCTGCCTTCTCCTCCATCCCAATCTTGGCCCCAGCGACCCCCAGCGAGCTATCCCATCATCCCCTGCCTTCTCCTGCATCCCAATCCTGGCCCCAGCGACCCCCAGCGAGCTATCCCATCATCCCCTGCCTTCTCCTGCATCCCATTCCTGGCCCCAGCGACCCCCAGAGAGCTATCCCATCATCCCCTGCCTTCTCCTGCATCCCGATCTTGGCCCCAGCGACCCCCAGTGAGCTATCTCATCATCCCCTGCCTTCTCCTGCATCCTGATCCTGGCCCCAGGAACCCGTAGAGAGCTATCCCATCATCCCTTGCCTTCTCCTGCATCCCGATCCTGGCCCCAGCAACCCCCAGTGAGCTATCCCATCATCCCCTGCCTTCTCCTGCATCCCGATCCTGGCCCCAGGGACCCCCAGTGAGATATCCCATCATCCCCTACTTTCTCCTGCATCCCGATCCTGGCACCAGGGCCCCCCAGCGAGCTATCCCATCATCTTCTGCCTTCTCCTGCATCCTGATCCTGGCCCCAGGGACCCCCAGCAAGCTATCCCATCATCTCCTGACTGCTTCTTCACCCCAGGAAGGATGACAGCTAAGGAGGGGGCAGGGAAGGGGGACAGTGTCCAGAGCCCCACTGAGCATGCGCAAGGGTGCCAATTCGAATTGTTGAATCCTCCGGTGTGGTAATACAATGTGCACTCACTCCCCTTTGCTTGAATCCGCATCAACGTGACTTGCTTGAAATAGAACTGACTTTGCTTCCCCCTCAATTCAGAAGGGCAACAGAAAGGCAACCAGGTGTGGTAAAACATCACGTTTTAACCTTAAGTCGCATTGCTAGACAGGAGTGACTCTGGATTTGGTGTGAAAAAACATCACGCTTTGCATTGCTAGAACAGGAATGACTGCAGATCTGAGCTGCAAACCCCCCACGTGTGATAAGGTCCTACAATAAGCCAGTCTCTCAATGTACATAAGAAACACTGATTCTTTTTTTATATCCTGGAATATGGGTCCTAGTGCATCCGAACTGATATCTTTCAGAATCATATAGAGGCAGTTTATCTAATTATGTAACATCTTGGCACTTAATTATTTTGCTTTTGTATTTGATTACATTTTATCATTTAAGATGTTCCACTTAAGTGTGAAAGTTAAGCTTTAATAATAATGGAATTAGCCTTTTCCCATAGTTCAGTATTCCTTGGAAATATATCAAAGGTGATTAACAAATAGGCAGAGGTACAGATAAATGAAATGAAATAAACCCCTGAGTAGATGAGGCATACAGATAAAACAGATATTTTCCGACATAAAGTTAAAAGAAATTGTATAACCCCAATAGTCCTGTGTACAGAAACATATGCCAGGTACATAGAAACATTCTGAAAAAATGTATTTTCCCCCCACTTTAATCTGTTTTAAGACATGAAATAAATTGTAAGGAGTCGTAAGATTACAATAAGATTATTAAGATTAACATAAGATTAAGACGCAATTGAACAATGAGGGGGGAAATTGAAACCAGGTTAAAACATATATCGTTAAAACACATACACACCAGCACAACAATTAGCAATATCTAGCATATTGTGTAAGATGGGCTTTATATAATCACTCATCAAATGTCTGTCACAATAGAAAAGTCCTTGCTTGTCTGTAATAAGAAAGTAAAGAGGGTGCCAGTCTACAGCATCTAAATGCCCACATTATTCCCATCCCTGGTTTAACATTACTCCTTATTAACCTTTAATAAATTAGCTATTTGAAGAGCAAATGAACAGTGTATATGTTGAGATGGGTAGGAGAAAAAAGGAGGAAAGATACCACTCAGTGACAAAATTTAACAGATTTAAAGATTGCATACTTTAGGATAGCATTTCCCAACCTGGAAGTGTTTGGAGACATTAATTTTTGGATTACAACTCCCTAAATCCCCCAGAATCATCATCATCATGGTCACTGTCATCATTATCCTGCCTTTTCCCTACAATGCCCTTTATAACATTAAGACAAACAATGGCCCCATACAGACAGGCCAAAATAAAGCTGCTTCAGGTCACTTTGGAGGTATGCTGTTTCAATGATGCATGCGTCCTAAGAGTCCAGAAGCCGCACCAAAGCCATGATCCAGTCCTAAAGGCTGGTGCATGGCTTTGGTGCAGCTTCCGGACTCCTAGGACGCATGCATCATTTAAACAACACACCTCCAAAGTGACCCGAAGCAGCTTTATTTTGACCTGTCTGTATAGGGCCAATAAAACCATATAGAACTGTTCATGGTAGTTGGTGGATTCTGGTTGTACTAGTCAGAAAAAATAAACCTTTCCAAGTTTTTTCTTGATTTGTCAGTTCAAGTTAGCTATTCCAGATCACTTCCTGATCTGTTTGCTCCAGGCTTCCTCTGTAGAAGGACTAGGCAGTGGTGGGAATTGCAAATGATGATTTTACTCCTTTTGAGTGTTTACATCGAGAGTTGTTTGCATGATTAATTCCCATAGTCTTCAAATGCGATGTTCTTTCATTTTTCAAACATTCATCCCAGGAAGAAGGCATACAGTTTGGCTTGACCTTTCTCATGGAACTGAGTGAACTTCCTTCACCAGCCCATCAAAACAATGTCACAGCCCAAGTTGACTGCATGGCTCACTTCTCATTCAATACATCTGTTTTGTATTGGATGACTAACCAATATCCCTACTGGACAGCATAGATGCAAGTATGAAAGAAAGAGTGAGAGAGATGTGGGGTGCATGTGTGAGTGTGAGAACTTGTGGATGGTGTGGCTTCAGTGGATATTCTATTTTTTATCCATTAATTTAGAAATGAGGTCACAGTCCCTAAAGTAATTGTGATCCAAGATATCCCAAAAGATTACCCCCCTCCACACACACACACACACACATTGCAAAGGGGCATCTTCAAAATGACTTATTGGCAAGGATTGCAGCAAAATGTATCTGGACTCTTTCTCCATTGCCACATTTTAGGCTTCCATTAACACGTCTTTCTTAAGTGCTTTCTTCAGGAGATGATGTGTCAACTTGATATGCAAGGGGATGTTTGGGGTTCTGTCCCAAATATTTGACTTTATTATAATGAGAGCTTTGAGAAGCCTCATCATTATGACAAGTTGGGGTAGATGGTCACTTCAACATCCACTCGAAGTGCAGTGTTTTAGTTTCATGCACAGCAAAAAATAATACAGTAATTATTTTGGAGCCAATACAGGGTGGAACTGTCTCTGTTCTTTGCCACTCAGACCCAAACTCTCTCCTTTCTGTATCATTGGCCTGTTACAGACTGCCAAAATAAAGCTGCTTCGGGTCTCTTTGGAGGTATGCTATTTAAATGATGCATGGGTCCTAAGAGTCCAGAGGTTGTGCCAAAGCCACACTCCATTCCTAAGCACCGGAGTGCAGCTTTGGTGCAGCTTCTGGATTCTTAGGATGCATGCATCATTTAAACAGCATACCTCCAAAGAGACCCGAAGCAGCTTTATTTTGGCAGTCTGTAACAGGCCATAGTTCTTTGAGCTTTTTCTTTTGAAGATACTAGAAGAATGAAGTGAACTGGTTTCCACAAAGGCTCACACATTCTCTCCCCACTCTTCACATCACAGGACAGGGAGCAGCTACAGGGAGGAAGGGAAATAAAACATCCCCCCCCCCCAGATGAATTGCTGCTCTCCCTATCAAATTTTCCTTCCACCCTCTTATATTTCTAGCATTGCAATAACTGAAAATTTCAGTTGAACATTAAGGAAAAATGGTTTAGGCATCCAAAGAAAAGATCAAGCAAAGATATCAAGATGATGCAAACACAGAAAATGTCAGCATTCCACTTGTAAACGTTTTTCCATGTCTTTCTCTCTGCGGTGCTAGAAATTTAGGATCTCAAGAAAAATTTCATTAAAATGCAGGATTTATATTTGAAATGGTAGTGCCACCATTTTGCCTTTCCTGTGGCCTCACCACTGTCCCATGGATCCCAGCCACCTCTGGCCAAAATAGTGAGCTCCTAGGACTAGGCCTGGTGAGGGGGTAGAGACATAAACTCTAGGCTGATGCAATACTTTGGAGGTGCCTGTGGTTTCATTCACACTGCAGGAATAATCAGCTTTAACACTGCTTTAACTGCCATGGCTCAAGGCTATGGGATTCTGGGAACTGTGGTTTGTTGTGGCCCCAGAGAAGTGGCCATTGAAGTTTGACCTCTAAGACTTTTGATAACTAATACCTTTTCTCATGAAATAATTTGCTAGCAATTTCCCTGTTCAGATTTTGCCTTTGATACATCAGTGCAAGGACCTAAAAATGAAAATTATACAGTATTTTGGATGATTTAATACAGCTGGTTTTCAGTAATGGATGGAGGATAGAGAGGGAGATAACGGGGAGTGAGAGGAAAAAAGAGAGGATGAGCCCAGATGGTACAAAGGGCAGGAATGTCACCTTTTCTAACTGGCAGTTTCAAGAAAGCTTATAAATTAAACCTAAGCTTAGCTGTGGATAAGAAGATTATGAGTGATACAGTTCAATGTTTGTTTATTTGTAGTAGAGTCATAGTTGTAAAATTGGTTTGAATTCCAATGACACAGAATAAGGGAATCTTAACCTTTCCCTGGGGGAGAATTTAGAAAGCAGACAGATCAGTCAACTGAGCAGATTTAAGGCCCATCTGCACTACAGAAATAATGCAGTTTGACACTACTTTAACTCCCATGGCTCCATCCTACTAAAAGAAAAAGAAAAAGAAAAGAAAATGGACATATATGTGATATAACATGTTTGAAAGCTCCTTACTACAGACATAGACATAGTCACCAATAACAGCAACTGTATGCAGTCCTCCCGTACTCTATCTGAGTTATCCAGTTGTAGCTAAATACTTTGCTGTGTCCATGTTCATCTGACTTTACCCTGTTCCGCAATACTCTGGCTTCTTCTGCATCATTTTGGCTTTTTGGTACACACCAATTATTTGATTTGTTTGGTTTCAATTCTGTCTTCCCTCCAACGATCTCAAGGTGGCACATCTGGGTTCTTCATGATTTTGCCTTCATGACAAAGCTATGAGTGAGAGTAGTCTGGGAGATTGAAGTCGAAGGCTTTCATGGCCAGCATCCATAGTTTTTGTGGTTTTTTTGGGCTATGTGGCCATGTTCTAGAAGAGTTTATTCCTGATGTTTCACCAGCATTGGTGACTGGAATATTCAGAGAATGCTGGCATGGAAATGAGTAATAGATAGATAGATAGATAGATAGATAGATAGATAGATAGATAGACAGACAGACTGACTGACTGACTGACTGACTGTGTAACTCTACTTTGGGAGGAGTGATCTACATGTTAATCTGTGTATTGTTCTGTTGTTGAATGGCAAGGTTTCAGGGTGGGAGGGTATGCAAGGAGGATTTTTGTCTGCTTAATTCGTGGCCCATTGTCTGCTGGGAAAAACCCTGATCCTGGGTGGTTTTCATTTGCATTTTGCTAGGTCTTAATTTTGGTGTTTTTCAGGACTGGTAGCCAAACTTTGTTTACTTGAAGGATTTCTTCTTTCCTGTTGAAGCTGTCCAGGTGTTTGTGGATTTCAATGGCTTCCCTATGCATTCTGACCTGATAGTTGTTGGTATGGTCCAGAATTTCAGTGTTTTCATACCACATTTTATGCCCAGGATGGTTTATAACATGTTTTGCTACTGCTGATTGTTCTGGCTGACTCAGTCTGCAGTGTCTTTCATGTTCCTTGATTTGTGTTTGGACACTGTGTTTGGTGGTCCCTATGCAGACTTGTCTGCAGCTGCATGGTATGTGGTAAACACCTGCGGCTGCAAGAGGTTTCCTTGCCAGCCAATTCCCCGCATTCATGGATGAATGGAGATGTGAAGCTGAGTTCCACAGTCCTAATCCAACACTAATCACTATATCACACTTCTGCTCCAATACTCTATCCATAGTGGTAGAATTCAAAGATATAGCCATGTTAGTCTGTATAATCAGTACATAGAGAGATCTTGTAGCACCTTTGAGACTAACTGAAAGAAATTGCCAGCATGAGCTTTTGTAGACTTCAGTTTACTTCCTCAGATGCATTTGGTGGAATGGTTTCCACTACACCAAATGCATCTGAGGAAGTAGACTGAAGTTTATGAAAACTCATGTTGCCAGTTTCTTTCTTTCAGTTAGTCTCAAAGGTGCTACAAGATCTCTCTATCCATAGTGGTGGTGGTTGTTGTTAGCTGCCTTTTAGGTAAACTCA
This sequence comes from Sceloporus undulatus, assembly GCF_019175285.1. Taxonomy (NCBI): domain Eukaryota; kingdom Metazoa; phylum Chordata; class Lepidosauria; order Squamata; family Phrynosomatidae; genus Sceloporus; species Sceloporus undulatus. The sequence continues at coordinate 93,494,350 of NC_056523.1, forward strand.
GCTCATGGTGACCCTGTGAATAAGACCTCTCCAAGCGTCCCTAGCCTTTATCTTTCTGCTCAGGCCCTATAGGCTCAGGCCCATTGTCTACCTGACTGAGTCTATCCATCTGGCATGTGGTCTTCCTCTGCCCTCTATCTTCCCCATCATCATTGCCTTTTCTAACAAGTTGTGCCTTCTCATGATGTGACACAAGTATGACAGCCTCAATCTAGTCATCTTGGCTTTCAGAGAGAGTTCAGGCTTGATTTATTCTAGGAACCCCCCCCCCCTTTCTTTTCTTTTCTTTTTAATCTTTTTGACTGTCCACAGTATCTTCAGCACTTTTCTTCAGCACCATATCCGAAATAAATTAATTTTCTTCCTATCTGCTTTCTTCACTGTCCAGGTCTCACATCCATATGTGGTAATGGGAAATATAATGGACTGTATGATTCTGACTTTCGTGTTTAGCTGTATATCTGTACTCTCTTGGATTTTGTCTGGTTCTTTCATCGGGCCTGTTCCCACTATGAAATAGAATGAATTACTGATCGGTGTAAATGACCCTCATTCCCATTTGAAACCAGTTCCTATCACAATGTGATCAAATCCTGTCGTGATGAAGTGAGGCAAAGGCAAAAAAACCCACGGTTATTCCAGAGATTAGTTTCTGTGCGGTTTCTATGCAGTTCTTTTCAGAAGAATCAATTCTGAAGCGAGTTCAATAAATGGGAATGACAGATCAGAATCAGTTCATTCTGGAGGAGAGGGATGAATGGCAGAGGGGTGTTTACTATCTATCTGGGTGGGACCCCTGGGGGTTTCCCTCCCCCCTGCCATGCTTGGATTGGGCGATTCAGGCACGGCAGGGGTCTGGGAGGGACCTGCTTACATCACTGATGATGCACAGATGATTAACATGACCTTCCCTTCCTTCCAAAGAATCTCAGTTATGCTGTGCTGTAAATAGATAACATAACTGTGGTATTAATGTAAGGCCTTTGAAAATTGTGTTTATGCATTTAGTGCATGCTTTTAAAACTCCTTTGTATTTAGCTTGTAGGCAAAAGTTGAGAAGGCCAAACAGTTTGAGGGAGGAACTTGACAAAATATAACTTGGTCATGAAGCCAGAAGAAAGTCTGTGACCTTTCTAAACCCAATGTTACTGTCAAAGAGGAGACAAAGAATCCTATAATGCTAAACTAGCTTTGCCAATAGCACATCTGTTTTGTAGATTTTGTTTTGTTTTTTTAAAAAAAGGTTCAGAGGCAGATGAATCTTAGAGCATTCATTGTATAGTCATGCAAAATGAAAGAATCCAGTGTACTAGATTTTTGTTACTAGATTTGGTTATACAATGCCAATTGTTTCTGTTGTATGGTCCATATCCAAGTCCTTTCTGTCTTTTACCCTTTGAAGGACAGTCAGAGTAATCAGTTAGTAGGAAATAGCTACCCTATACACAGAGCTTTGGAAATTTACCTTTTAATGACATCTTCCACAATTCCTTAGCCCATATGACCACTGGCCATGCAGACGGGGACATTCTGGGAGTGGTAGCACAAATAAGTAATTTTTTCCAAGTGCTGTTTGGACCAAATCAGACTATTGGCTCCCCTGTCTTGTGTTGCCTACTTTGATTGGTGCTGTAGCTCTACATCACCTGGAGTCTGTTCACACTACACAAATATAGTGCTACATTCCACTTCAACAGCCATGGCAAAATCCTATGGAATTCTAGAATTTGTAGTTTAGTGAGGCACTAGAGCTCCCTGGCTGAGAGTTCTAAGGACCTAAATTGCATATCTCAGGAGTCCATGGGATGTTCCCATAGCAGTTAAATTGGAATATAGTGCTATAAAATTGAGTAGCGTGAATAGGCTTATGCTACCTGATACGTAAGTGGAAGTGGAAGATTGAAGCTCAGACTTTCTGCAAGCAATGTTTGTGCTCTGTCATTGAACCTTGATACCTTCATATTTAGTATTGGCAGTAAATGTGTTTCAGGACAATGGGAAAACCCAATCAGAAACATTCATTTTGTTTCTCGGGGCTCATCTATATGTTCCAGAATACTATGGGTTGCTCTCAAAGTATTCTGATCCCAAATCCGCCCCCCCCAACCTGTTGTGAGTTTTTGGCAAAAGATGGTGGTCTGCCTCCCCAAACAGTCCATGAAAGCCATGTTAGAATGAGGTACCCAGCCATGTTATCAATACTGGGCACTTTGTTCTGACCTCAGAGTGACTCGCAGTTGCAAAGCAACTCCATAGGGATGCTCACAGGGACTGCATGGGAAGGGAGATAGCCATTGCCACCACTTTTTACTCTGTTTTTTTAAAACTCAGGGCAAAAGGTAAGTCTTTTTAATGCAGGACAAGGAGCAGAAACCTCAAATCAAATCCAGGCATTGTGAAAATAGCCCAGATCAGATTTTTGGGTTTGGACCTGCGTAATGTAAATAGCACTCAGAGAGCTTGGGGATATTGGGAGTTTATAAGTAATTTGGATGAGTCCACAGTGTTGTTATAGGGATAAAATGGCACCTTTTTCTTATTTAGAATGCTGTTCAGTTACACTTCCTGTCATAGCCATGTATATCATAGACCAGGGGCCCATTCCCACTACACAGTCATAGCACTATGCTTCCTCTTTAACTGCCATGACTGCATTCTGTGGAATCCTGGGAGTTGTAGTTTGATGAGCCAGTAGAGCACTCTGGCTGAGAATTCTAAGTGCACCTCCCTAAACTGTAAATCCCAGGATTTCATAGGATGTAATCATGGCAGTTAAAGTAAAATAATAGCATTAAACTGTGTAGTGAGAATGGGCCCCTGTATGTTAGCCAAAGACTTCATTCCCACTCTGTTAGGTGAGGATTACTCAAACTTTTATTTGAGGGTTGTGGAACATGTGAACCTCCTGATTTTGATGGGTTGCAACTCCTGTCAGATTATGGTGATGGTGGTGGTGGCAGCGGCGGCGGTGGTGGTGGTGATGATGATATTTATGTATTTTCTGCCTTTGTTCTTGTCTGGAACTTTAAGGTGGCTAACAAAACCTGAAACAGATATAGCCCCCCAAAATTCATTATATAAAACTTTTAAAATCAGAGCAATAAATATAAACAGCACATCACATGAAAGGCCCATGCCCCTTAGGCAGCCTGCCGTCAAAGCCTGCTGAATCAAAGAGGCTTTCACCTCCCTATGACAGGATGGCTAGGTGGGTACCAGAGCCCATAAAGCTAGGCATCATTTGCATACTGCTGGCACCCAAACCTCTAAACAACCTCTCCCAGTAGTTTCATGTATAGGTTACATAGCACAACAGAATCCTAGGGGCCCCACAGCAAGAAACATCTTTCAGTATTATCTTCTGGGTTCCTTCCTCCAGGAAGAAACAGAGCCACTGTAAATCAGTGCCTCCAAATCCCACCCCACCAAAGTGGCTCAGATAATATTAAAAGCTGCAGAGAAGTCTAGCAGAACCAACAGGAGCTCATGCCCTGTGTCCAGTTCCCAGTGTAAGTATCCACCAAGGCAGCCAAAGCTACCTGGTGTCCCATAGCCAGACCTGGAATCAGATGCTCAACAGAACTAATGATGAGTGTCCCCCAGGGCGCCATTCTGTCTCCCATGCTGTTTAACATTTACATGAAGCCACTGGGCGAGATCATCCGGAGACATGGGGCAAGGTGTTATCAGTACGCTGATGACATCCAAATTTATTTCTCTATGTCTCCGACTGCTGCAGTGACTAAGGATGGCATCTCTCCTCTAATTGCCTGTCTTGAGTCCATAATGGGCTGGATGAGGGAAAGCAAACTCAAAGTGAATCCAGAGAAAACGGAGGTGTTTGCGATAGGTACCCCTGGTCCAGGGATGGAGATTTGTCAACCAGTCACACTTCCCCTAAAGGACGAAGTTCACAGTTTGGGAGGGCTCCTGGACTTGTCTCTTCAGCTGTCATTGCAGGTGGAGGTGGTGGCCAGGAGTGATACGCCAACTGCGTCCTTACCTGACTAAGAGGGTCCTTGAAACAGTGGTACATGTACTGGTAACCTCTCGTCTAGACTTCTGCAATGCGTTCTACATGGGGCTACCTTTGTACCAAATTCGGAAGCTTCAATTGATCCAAAATGCTGCAGCCAGATTGGTCACAGGTACATCTAGATCTGACCATATTACTCCAATATTAAAATCATTACACTGTCTGCCGATCAGCTTCTGGGCCCAATACAAAGTGTTGGTTATCACCTTTAAAGCCCTACATGGCTTGGGCACGAGTTACTTGAGGGAACGCCTCTCCCTACACAATCCGCCCCGCACTCTCAGAACATCCAGGAAGAATTTATTGGAATATGCAAAGACCAGACTAATTACAACTTCCCATAAAGCGTTCACAGCCGTGGCCCCCACACTCTGGAACAACTTACCACCTGTCTCATCACCACCTTAGAAGTCTTTAAGAAGGCACTTAAGATGGATCTCTTCTGGTGGGCCTCCATCTGATCATTTATAGTGGATCTGCACCTTGAATGAGGTCTAACTTCATGATATGTTGCTCATTGTTGTTTGCAATAGGGATGCCCAGCTTTGACTAAGATCTTTCACCCTGACTATGGATCTAATAGTACTAATTCTGATTAGTTTCATAAGTAATAAAGCAATGGCTGCTTTTAAAAACTACATGGAGAACTGTTCCCACCCAAAGTTGTAGCAAACTCCTCCCTTTGCCTGTCACACAAGCTGGAGTGTGTTAAATTCATGGGCACCAAAGTAGCCAGGGGTTATGTGTATGTTGAAGCAAATATTGCTAGCTGAAAGAGGAAGAGTGGCTTATTCTTTCCGATTCAACAGCTGCACAATATCATGCTCACATTTATTAGCTATTTGGAAAGTTTTAGTTCTTCTCTGCCCTCTCCTTCATTGGGAAACAGCTAACTGGCACAATAGCTGATTTTCTAAAAGGACTTACGTGCATGGGGTCTTGGCTACTTTTCATGTAGTGCAGTTAGGGACATACTATTCCAGGTACTTCAGGCCTGGTCCAAAGTTTCTGCCCAGTGTTTTTAACTTAGCCTTATTAAAATGACTTGTGTTGTGTTATCATCTATCACTGTTGAAGAGTCAGTCTACTTATCTAACACATGTTCAGGTTCTAATTAAAGCATCTCTGTTGGTACATTTTTGCATTTCATTCTCCTCTGATCTCAACTATTACAGCCCCCTCCCACTGCACACACCACACCCAATGTAGCTGCAGCAGATATAACACTTTATGCAGGCCCTAGTCCATAAAGGATTATATGTTAACAAATGTATACATCATTAAGGTCTCATGAGGCTTTGTTGTTTCTGCTACAAAAGAGAATAGTGCACTGCAACAGCTCCTTCGGAAAGCATTATCACATCTTTAGTTTTTCATGCAGAAGTGTCCATCTCCACCTGAATTTTTCTATCCTTGCTTTAGGTGTATTCTAGTCATTCAGTTTCATCAACAGTCCTGAAAACCCAATAGTTCTTCAGAGGTTCAAACTGCTGTGATTCACATGTGTTAAGTTCCATTTTTGTCCCAGTTCTGCATTGCTTTGTCATAGACTGATCACTGTAACACAGAACCTCTGCAGGAGTGGGAGACTAATCAAGGCCCAGTACAGACTGCCTGAAAGCGGCAGTGTGGGGCCGATTTTAGAGCTCAGGATTGCGGAGCAACCTCATGGTCCCGAGCCCTAGTGCACAGCAGTGGCACCATCATGGCAAAGCCCCATCCACATGGGGGCCGCCATGATGATGCAAGCGCAGCGCTACATCCGCACATCATGGTACCGCACTTGTGTTATCGATGTGTGACAGTGCGCCAATGGTACACTCATGACATCTGCTGCACATGCCAAAAAGCCCTGCTTTTAGCGGGGTCTTTTTGGTGAGGAGGGAGGCCATGCGATTTGCCTGCTGTGGCATCCCTCAGCAGCAAAAACAGGTGGCTTCAGCCCGCCCTTTCAGGGCAGCCTGTCGAGCCCCTAAGATGATCCACCTCAGGAAGCTGATAGATCAGATGTCTTTCTGGTGGCTCTTGGGGATTTTCCTGTTGTCTTGATAAGTGATTCTGTGATAGCTCCCAAACTTGACATATAGTTTTCCAGGCAATGATGAAATAAGTGAGATTGTGGCTGCTGCTACATTGCAGAAGTAATGCAGTCTGACAATGCTTTAACTGTCATGGCTCCATCCTATGGAATCCTGGGATTTGTAGCTTGTTGTGGCACACCAGAGCTCTCTGACACAATTCATAGCATTGAGCCATGACAGTTAAAGCAGTGCCAAACTGCATTAATTTTGCAGTGTAGTTGCAGCCACTGACTAGAGCATTGTTAGTTGAAAACTCCGATAAACCCTACCAGTTATTGATCAGTCCATGGCAAGACAATTATAGACAATCCTCCACTTCCTGATCACTACATCACCCAGCACAGAAAACAACTCCAGAGTGTGGCCACCTTCAAATAGACATGTTTGCAACCAGCAGGCTCAGTGATGGTGCACCTGATGAGGGTGAAGGAATCCCAATAGACCACACAGTTCTCCTCTCTATACCCAAATCTTGGTTGCTGCTGCACAGGGAGAGCCTTGGTGGGCAAAGCTGGCTCATATGTACTTTCCAACATTCAGTGTACTTAGGGTTGCCATAACTCGGTGGGAGGCGTGACTCCCCTGCTTTCTAGGGGGTGTTCCCGGTCCCGTCACGCCCTCGGGTGGCTGCCCGGCTCCTGGCCCTGCTGCGTCCCTATATTTTGATGAGCGCAACAGCCAGGGCTGGAGCTGGCAGAGGAGGGGAGGGCTCTGCTGCTCTGCCTTGTCCCTATTGGCCAGCCCTCCCAAGGAGCAGGCTTAGTCAGGCAGGGCAACAAGGCGCGAGGAGGAGCAGGGCCAGGAAGGTCAGCAGCAGCAGTGGCCCCCGCCCATCCAAGCAGGCCGCTGGGAGAGGGGAGGAAAGGGCCCTGGCCTCTGGGGCAGCCTGGCCTGGGGAAGGAAAGGGCCCTTTCCTGGAACCCTTGCCCCCCAGCCCTCATCCTCCTCCTGCTCTTGCAAGGAAGGGGCTCTGAAGTGCCAGGAGAGCTGCCTCACTAAAGGGGAGGGGCGCCTCAGGGACCCAGCCGTAGGAGAGGAAGAGGAGGAAGAGCCTCGGCAAGGCTCAGAAGAGAAGGAAGGGGCTGGCACCCGGGAGAGGCAAGAGGGCACTTTCCAGGCCCCTCCTGGGCCCCAAGCACCCCCCAGGATTGCCCACATCAGACATTGGAAGCTCCCTCCCCAAGGCCCCCCAAACACACACCCCTCTCCTTTCTAACCCTCTCTCTGACTCCCTCTCCCCCTGTTACCCCACTTTAACTGAGCCTTCTCTAACCCCCTTCTATCTTCCACCTTCTCTCCATCTCAACCCCCCTCCAACCCCTCTCTATCTACTCCCCCCTCTCTCTAACCCCTTTATTTAATAATAATAATAATAATAATAATAATAGGATTTATTTATATACCGCCCAATCATTGTGAATCCAAGCGGTTTGTGAAATTCACAAATAGCCAAACTACACAGGCAGATCAGCTCCTGGCACTGAACAAGCAGAGCTCTGCTCTGGAGCCACAACGAACTACATTTTCCAGAATTCCATAGCATTGAGCCAGGGCAGTTAAAGTACTGTCAGACTGGGTTATTTCTGCAGTGTGTGTGTAGTCTGAGAGCCCTGCAGAGAGAACAACTCTGGTGCTTTAGAATTTAAGCCCATCTAACCCCCCTCTATCTAAGCTCTCTCTAACCCCCTCTATCTAACTCCCTTATTTAAGTCTCTTCTAAGCCCCCCTCTAATCCCTCTCTATCTTACTCCTCTTTATCTAACCCTAACCCCCTCTAGGTACCCCATCTAGCCCTCCTTCTATAGCCCCCTTTTCTCAAACCCCCTTATTTAACCCCCCTTTTATCTAACCCTATATATTTTTTTTTAAAAACCCAGCAATTTTGGTGTCCTCCATTTTTATAAAAGTGTCCTACATTTTTCCTACATTTGTCCCAGTTTAGAGGTCCTGACTTATGGCAACCCTAACTGTACTTTCAATCCTTAGTAGGATTTTCTTGGAGTTGGCTTTCCTTAAAGATATTCCAGGCCTTTCCCTTGTATTTTCAGCTTTTTAAAACTGGACGTCTTTGCCCATTCTACCTAAAGCAAAGACTATTACAGGCAGTATGCTGTCCACTTGCACAGAAAGCACAAAGCTTGTTACTAGTCCAATGTAAGCTTTTGTTTGAAAACACAAGAGGCATTGGAGGGGGAATCAGATGCTGACCCCAGTGTCCCTGGCATACCATCTCTTCTAAAGACTTCTCCATGTTGAGTATGCTTCAGCTAGTGTAGTTCACTCTTCTTGGCAATGACTGCAAAGGCACCAGAATATCTAGCAAGCTCACTGCAGTTATTTTTTTAAAAATGTATGAAATTTTGTTTTTAATTGCCAATGGCAAGTAGATAGCTTTTGGTGGTAGGTTTGAGCAATTGAAATCATGATTATGATGTCTGTCTGAACAGCTTCAAATTTCCAAATAAGATAATATTATCCTTGGTCAGCGAATAAGTGTGAAGTATAACCTAAGCGTGACAAGCACATTCTTTCTTTGTTGCCTTTCCAGTAAGTCTCCACTTGTAATTAGGTATTAATAGCATGAATTGGTTTTTCAACATGGCATGCTCAGCATTTTCCCTGCCAAATATGATTTTGTCCTGGTGTTACAGCATAGTCGCTACATGCGTGTAGTGTTATTTTAGAGGGTTTTTAAAAATTAATTGATTAAATCTTTGGCTATTAGGCTTTAACAAAACTGTTCTCGTGTGTTCCATATGAATTCATTTTTAATGTATTTAATTTTTTTTTGTAGGTTAATGAAATCTATCATGATGAGTCCTTGGGTGCCCATATTAATGTTGTGTTGGTCAGAATCATCATGCTGAGCTACGGAAAAGTAAGTAGATTTTAAAAAAAATGTCCAAAATTTTATTTTATAAATAGTGGCTTGTAATTCTTTTGTGGTCCATGCTGTTCTGTTTCTATGAATGTCTTTGGCATCAAGGTCATTGAGTTAAGTCTGGTATTGCACTAGCAAAAATAGCATGGATAATGGATCTTTGACTTTCCCTCCTTCCCTTTGCAGGTTCTATAACTGCCCAAGAAACCTCTACAGGGTTTCAGTGGTCATTCAGTGGCTGTATTTTACAGGGCCTTGGGGGTTTCACTAGGGGTGTGCAAGGAGTATGGACCACCCCAAGTGACACCTAAGGGAGATGACACCACTGTTCGCAAAATACCTGCCTTTTGGAAGAAATGGGGTGTGGTGTTTTCCTGCGTCGCTTTATAATGCTGGTGAGATGGTGCAAGTTGGGCAAGGTTCAGTGGAAAGAGAAAGGAGAGACCCCAGGTTTGGACTTTTTCCAGGGTTGTACAGCAATGGTGGTGGAAGGAAGACAAAATCTACCAATTGAGAGCAGCCTCTCTCTCTGTTTCCTTACTTTCTTGATAGTAACAATACCTGTGGTCCTTTGCAGATCATGCCTACATTGGTGTGGCTTTACTGGTGTACCACACCACCGGGATTCTTGCCATAGTAAACAGAATTAGTCAACACATGTAGAAGGCTTCTGGAACTTAAAGACTGGGAGGAATAGAGAAAAATGTCTAATGGTGTACACTACCACACTATTGGGGATCACTTATAGGCAGAAAACACTGTACAAAAAGTGTGCGGAAACTTGGAGCAATAGATTCAAAACCTAGAGCACATGCATCTGGAACATGGAAGCTGCAAGTAATTTTCTCTGCCATTCTGGAATACTTACAACAAAATATGACAATACCTTTTATCATGCTTTCCAGTCTTTGGTTATGTACAAGTGACAAGATAGCCATGTTTAAATATTTGAAAGATACTGAAGATGTAGCAAACTTGTTTTCTATTGGTCCAAAGACAAGGCCATGGAGCAATGGATTCAAACTACAGGAAAAGAGATTCCACCTAAAAATTAGGAAGAACCTCCTGACACCAAGAGCTGTTCTTGCCTCGGAGTGTAGTGGAGTCTCCTTCTTTGAAGGTTTTTAAAGTGAGGCTGGATGTCCATTTGTCAGAAGTGTGTTGATTGTGCCTTCCTTCAAGACAGGGATTTGACTGGATTGCCCTTGTAGTCTCTTCTGACTCTATGATTCTAAATTCTTTGCACTTTCAGCATATTAAATACTTTCAGAATGCCTTTCTAAACAACTTTAAGGAACTCCTTTTGGTATTGAAATTTCCAGAACAGTTTTTTTTTAAATTGTTGTTTCAAATTTACTCACCTGATTATTTTACTCTGAGAGGTGGGAATATTAAAACTCTAACACAGAAGAAAAAGCATTACATTAAGAAATCCCCAGATCATTGAAAAACTTGTTGCTATGCAACATATAGGTCTGTCTGGATTATCCTCCAGCAAATGTGACATACTGCATACAATAAAACAAGGTTAAATATATCAAAATAATATGAAAGACCATTGAAAACATACTCAATTTGGAAAGAATAATTATATCTCCCTAGCATAACAATAATAATTAGTATTATTTCAGCAACACTGCAATATCAAGTAATGACTTGTATGCCATAACAAGCAAAATGGAACCATTTTAATCACAATTACATTATTTCAAATCCAATCATTTGAAAGAATGGACCTTCATACACCATATTCAGAGACCTTCATATACCATATTCAGAGGTGAGCTGTTCTTGACACGCATTCATGAGTAATGTGTGTGTGTGTGGTATGACAGTCCAGGTAAATAAGTTTAGACAGATGTGACTGCAATTAAAAAGCAGTTTTCTTTCACAACAGGATAAGACAGTAACAAGAATAGAAGTGCCATTTCCTTGTATGTGCTCCATTACCACCCCATAATGTGTTCCACCATCAAGTGAGAAAAATATCTATTTTAAAAATTCTCTTTATTTGTATATTTAAAAAATAAAGGTACAGAAAACAACAACAATGCTGTATTAATAATGCACAACCATCCAACACAACATAGACAAAAATAAAAACATAACAACATTCATTTACTTCCCAGTGTTACCAAGTCTTTCTGTGAATACCATTTTATCATAATACTTGCTCTTACTTTCTGTTAACATAAGTTGAATATGTATATATTTTAATATGTATATACTGTATATTTATCTATATTTCTACCTACTAGAGATGTTGAGGAAAAAATAAAAAATAAATAAAATCCTATTTTCTATCATCATATAATATTCTCTAAATTGTGCTACTTTCCCCCCTTTCTTTATATTAATAATTGTTTACCACAATAACACTCATAAATAATAGAGACGTAAAACTATTAACTAAATCTGTTTGAAGCCTTTATCAGATCTAATACAATTCTTTATTCCTTGCTTCACAATATTAACCTAAAACTTAAAACACAAAAGTTAGCCAGAAGGAATAGCCATTATCATTATTCATTTAAAGCAGCATACGTATTTTCTTTTTGAATGTAATCTATCCATGAGTCCCATCTTTATAGAATTCCTTTAAGGTTTCTTTGTTCAACAAATGTGTTAATTTTTCCATTTCATATATTTCATATATTAAGCCTCCATTCTTCTATATTCGGAGTATCCTCCCTCTTCCAATACTTTGCATATATCATTCTTGCAGCCACAATTGTGTAAAGTAGTAATTTCCCTTCTTTTTTCTCCAATTTTTTTTATCCTGAATCATGTTTAGCAAATACATTCTGGGGTCTGCCCATTCCTAAAATTTAAATATTTTTTTTCATTTTGTCATGTATCTGTTTCTAATATCTTACAGCCTTTTCACATAACCACCAACTATGTAGATATGTACCTACCTCCTTCTGGCACTTCCGACATTTATTTATGTTCTTTTTATATATTTTAGATAGCTTATAAGGGGTCAAGTACCATCTGTAAAATGATTTGTAAATATTTTCTTTCAAATCTGTACTTAAAGTTTGCTGTATTCTTACTTTCCATGTTTTCTCCCAGTGTTCTAATTCAATGGTCTGTTTTAAATCATTTGTCCATTTTATCATAAAATCTATAATTCTTTCTTCTTCTAATTCAAATTTTGTTATCAATTTATATAATTTAGATATTTGGTTTTTTTCATCATTTATTATTCTTTCCAAATCAGGTTCTGCTTTATCAATTCCATTTAATTTATTATCAGTTTGAAATCTTTCCTTTAACTGTCTATAGCTGAACCAATTACAGTTGTACCCTTCTTTATTCAAATCTTCCTATGATTTTAACTCTCTTTTATTATTAGATTTTTTTGTAATATCACTATATGAAACCCATGTACCCTTATTAATTTCCTCTCTACCAAATAATGCTTCATTAGATGAGACCCATAACGGTAATTTATTACACTATTTATTTTAACCAGATACGTAGGAGTGATTTTCTAACAAAATTGTTATTGAAATTTTTATCTACCCTCAATTTATCGTAAAGCCATATCTTAAACCTTTTCCTTCCAAAATTAAGGTTCTTTTTCTTTTTAATCTAATCCGATCAATTAGCCAATCTACAGCACAGGCGTAGAAATACCACTTCAAATTGGGAAAGGGCAAGACACCTCTGTCGATTGAATCTTGTAGGATTTTCATTTTCACTGTAGGTTTTTTATTGCTCCAAATGAATTGCTCCAAACTCCATTTAAAAAAAAAAAGGGAGAAAAATATTTTGACTTTTATAACACATTCATGTTTCTGTGGGATGGTGTTGCATGATTATGTTTTCAGGAGACTACATTAGCTATGCTGAGGCTGCCCTGTTAGGAGCAACTGAGAACGTCATGTCTGGCATGACAACCATGGGTCTGTCCCATGTCTATCTGGCCTCACTCATGGATAGCTGTACTCAGGAACTTGTTTTCTGTGCCGTGTGGGAATGATGGTAACCTGGAAGTGAAGGACATGTCTATAATCTCATTGTCATGGATAGCATGGCTTCTGTGGTACTGATGAGGTAAAGAGTCATGATATTTGGACATAATAAATAAATAATGAAGAGTCCATGAAAGTTTATAACATAATGAATCTGTGAAGTCTTTAAAGTCTCAATAAAAAAGGGAGTGGAGATGAGAAGAGAGAGGCAAGAATCAAAATGGTACCTGAAAAAACAGCTAATAAACATTGTTGTTAACAGTCAACATGTTTTGGTGGAAACTGAAGCACTCAGGTAAGACAACATCTGTCTAATACCATTAGTCCTTGGATGGATGACCTTTCAGGATGACAGAGACTGGCCTTCTGTTTCTGAAGTAGCCACATGGATTTCAGCTTATAATGGCAATGTTGGTGCTACCTTCAAGGTAGTGGATGGATCTCATTTTAGATAGCGGTGGTAGATGATCTGCAAGGACGAAGCTTACTTGCTAATTAGCTTACTTGCTGTTCACCGCTATGATCTTTGGAATAGCGGTATATAAATAAAACAAATTATTATTATTATTAAGACAAGCCCTCCATTCATCCTCCATCTTGAGGGAGAGAGAGGCAGGCTAGCCCCAACAGGTCTGCCTGGGAGAAGACAAGCCCTCCCTTCAGCCACCATCTTGAGGGGGGGAGAGGCAGGCTAGGTCCTGAAGATACAGCGCCCTCCCCCCAGTCCATCTGCCTTTGTCCAGGCCTCAGAGGAAGAGAAGAATGCTGGACCTGATCCCCTCCCCTCCTCACCATTCCCTCTTCCTTTTGTGTCATGTCTTTTAGATTGTAAGCCTGCGAGCAGGGAACCGTCTATTATCTCCTCTGTTGTAAACCGCTCGGATTCCCAGTGATTGGGCAGTATATAAATAAAACCTATTATTATTATTAGATGCTAGTCTGACCTTTAGAGGTGCTATCAAAGCTTCTGAGCCTGTTTTAGAGATAGGGTTCAGCAACCTGTCAAATCCAGATTTAAACCGGAAGTAGATTTGCCACCCCACTGGCATATGGGCCACCAGGCCCCACTATTCAAGGTCTTAGATCATGACAAGAGTTCCATTTCCATTTCCTGTAATCTCATTAAAATTCCTGAATACAGTATAGCCTATCATTGATGACCTACCATGGAATAAAAAGACCAGACACAGAACATCAGGTTAAATAAGAACCACTTTATTTGACCTAGAAATTCATTTAAGTTGTGTTGAACTTGGAAAGGAGCAAGAGAAAGGAGCAACCTGATGCAAGATCCTCTGAGGCCAGGTATCACTCCTTGACTACCTCTTATTTTATATTTTGCCCTCACCACCTGCCCATTGACAGCATATTTACAGATGCCACCCACAGCCAATCATCAAAATGCTCCAGATAGAGTATGGGGTAGGCAAAAAACAATAAAGCTAAAAGGGAGAAAATTCCTACCCATCCCCAAAGTGACCAGGAAAGCTCACACTGGAGGTGGGAGACTGGGCCATAAAGAGAAGAACAGAGAGACACATGAAGGGATGGATAGGCCTTAAACAGACTGTGTCTCCACACCCTACACACACAGCATCTTGGTGTCCTGCACCAAATGAAGTAACCTCTGTCCTTTGACCATGGAGGCCATCAAATGCATCCCCTCTCCTGCACTTCCATTCTCCATGCAGGTCCAGGTACATATTTTTTTTTTAAAAAACAACAACACTTTGCTTAGTATACATTGTACATCACAAGATGTACATAAGCTAAAAAAGAGATTGAGCTAATGTTGAGATACAAGTTTCTCCTTAATTTTACAATGCTTTTCCATTGTAAGTTTTAATATACTACTCCAATGCCTCTTGGATAGTTTGTTTTTAACTTGCTTTCTTGTTTTTCTAAAGTTTACTTTTTTCAGCAAAATCTATTGTGAAGGATTTGGGCTAGGAACAAAACAGCCAAGCCAGCCATGTTTGAGAACAGTGTTTTGCTACGCCCTAACACACTTCCACACCCTGCACCTTCCTCCAGTGCTTTCTATAGAAAACAGTTGGCTACAATTAAGAACTGATGTGTGTGGGAACAAAGTTAAGCTCTGAAGATCAATCAGATGGTTACATCCATTATTTGTGCCTTCATACTCATGCCTTCCTGATGCACCCGCCAGATCCTTTTATTTTGCAAGCAGGTTTTTCAACATATGCTTGTTGTGCCTATTTCCTGTCATCTGAACTATATTTCACCCAGTCTCTAGTGGAAACCTTCTCAATATCCTTCTTTCTGGGTATCTCCTAGCCCACCCTCTAGATCAGGACTGGGAAACATACTTCCCTCTAGATGTTGTTACATAGTAAGTCCCAGTATTTTTCACCAGGAACTATGCTGGCTAAGGCTGATGGGACTTGCTGTCCAACAACATCTGGAGAACTGCATGATTCATTTCCAGCCATGACAGCTGAAAACTGGCGTTTTGCATCTGTTCAGAAAGAATGCTGCAGATGGTCATGATCCTCATTGGCACATAGGAGGAGAGAGATCATCTCTGTAGGAGCCTGTTTTCAAGGTCTGATGTTGTTTGCTAAATTACATTCAACATCTTGAATTGCATTTGGAATCAGAACTGGGATTCAAAGCATACAGCAGAGTAGAAGTAATATGTTCTTTCTAGTTACTTACTGTATGTGTGTATCTACAGTATATCTGTATCTCTCCCTCTCTTTCTATTGCTTTGTCTTCACACCCATTCTGAGTATAAATCATTTTCATTTTTATGCGACAGACAATATGCCATGTTTATTATTCCAAATCACATTACTTGTCAGATGCTGCATTGGCTAATATTTTGCTTTGGATATACTGTGTGTGTGTGTGTGTGTTCTTGTCATGAAATAATTCTCACAGTTCTTTAAAAACAAAATGTCAGTTAGTTGGTAGAGTTTGTCATTGTTGTTTCTAGATCTGTTACCATGGGTACTGAAAGTTTGTCCTCCCCCCCCCCCTTTTTTTTTTTCCTTTTCTCTTTCATAACAACTTGCCCAGTTCATATGACAGAGGAAAATAATATAATCTGAGTAAACAATTTGGAAGAAAATCTTTTGAATTGGTTTAGCGCTTGTAACTCATTTTTTACAGTGAAAAGACGCATTTTAGATCACCCCAAACCTGGATGCTTTGAAACTTCAATTTGACTTATCAATTGGATTACTATTGTACATTTTAAAATTTAATAAGATAAGCATTCATCCACAATAGATTTCTATGGATTCTCAAGGATGGCACGGGAATGGCTGGAGCACCATCTAATGGATGTGTTTTGAAAGACCCCTTTTCTTATATACAATATTCCAAGTATTTAACTTGGTTGTTTTTTTGTTTTTGTTTTTTGGAACTATCCAACTTTCAGAGGACAATCCTGTATACTATTGTAAAATGACACTGGTTTCATTCTCATTCCAGCACCATCCCCACACAATGGGCAGGAATCAACAAGATATTATTGTTATCTCTGTACATCTGTACTATTTTAATTGTTGGAAGCCGCTTTGATCATTTCTTACAAATAAGCGGGATATAAATAAAAGTGTTATTATTTGTTTATCATTGGTGTAACTTCAAAATGCCAAAGTAAAAAAATAATAATGAGACTGATAATAGTCATGGGGGAAATCCAGAAGGGAAAATATTTCCCTACAAACCTAGTGAGGTCTACCTGAATTCAGAGCACATGGCATGGCACATGCCTATTAGGGCTGAGGTCAGAAGACTGGGGAGTGGGTGTTGCAGATGGAATGGGGTTTTCTGGAATAGGGCCATCCAACTAGAACTCCAGGGAGGAGTGGCTGGTGGCTTCCATGTCAATTTTCTCTGGGTTTTTATCTTTTAAAAGGTCTATCCAAGGTAATAAACTCCAGTGGGAACCATCATTGCTTCCACCAGGGTTATAGCTATGAGAATGAGGACACTGCCTCTCTCAAATAGGAATTTTGACCTCCCCTCTCTTGCAAGTTTCCTCCATTCCTCAAATTTCTAACGTAGTAATGTAAATTTCAAATGAGTATTTCAAAGTAGAGTTTACACATCCAAATAAAGCAGTCAGGCAAAATGATCAAGGGAATGTGACCACAGCAAATTTGAGTTCTGGGTGTGAATGATTTTCAGTGTCTCACTTTCTGCAATACTAGAAATTTGGAAACGGAAGGGAAATTGAGCGAGATGTATAATTTTTATTTTGAGAGCAATGTCCCATTTTGTCTTTCTCTCAACTCCACCATAGCTCTATATTTGGCCTCCATATTTCATCATTTAGAGCCAAAACACACTGCAGAAATAATCCAGTTTGAGACCACTCTAACTGCCCTGGCTCAGTGCTAGGGAATTCTGGGAACTGTAGTTCTGTGAGACATTTAGCTTTCTCTATCAGAGAGCTCTGATGCCATGACAAACTACAGATCCTAGAATTCCCTAGCACTGAGCCAGGGCAGTTAAAGTGATCTGAAACTGGATTATTTCTGCAGTGTGTTTTGGCCCTGTGTTGCAGATCTTGATTACCAAACCCTCTCCTTTAAAAGTCCAGTCAGATAAAATTCTCAGTAAGGATATATCCACTTTACCATTTATTTATGAATTTTCTAACATGCATCCCAGGAGTAATCTAAATTGACTTCTGCAGTAAATATTTCCAATCAGAAACAATTAATGATAGATAATTATATAATCAAAAATTCACAATATAGGGTTAATTTCATCCTGTAAGGGAAAAGCCCTGCTAAACAGTTTTCCCCCCCAAAATGATTGCAATGATTTGGGAAGATCTTTAGGATAAGTATATTAATTTTTGCCATTGCTGGTGCTATTGCTGTTGCTTCTGTCTGCTTGGGCACTGGATCCAGTACTGATGTGATTTTCAAAATCTGGACCAAGACAGAGCACAATATTCTAATCTAGAGATTACTAAGGTTTATACAACATAGACATGCAGACATCCAGTGACTCATGAATGATATCTGGAAAAGCAACCTCATTCTTCTTCACTCAGCTATGGAACAGGCACTGCTGGACTGTGTCTCTCCCCTCCCTCGCAGAAGAGGACCTGAACTTATTTTTTCCCCTGTGTCTAGTCTAAGGATAAACAACTTTCAGAGTTTTGGGGTTGTGAAGCATCGACTCTCCTGGAGCCTAAGAAGGCTACACCCATCCAGTCCCCTCTATTTTTGCCCTTCCCAAAATTCTCTGCACCTATTGGGGGCTGTTTTAGCCCCATAGGGCTAAAAAACTAGAAGGACATGTCTGATATGGGGACCAAAACTTGTTGGAGGCTTGAAAACTAGGAGGAGCACAGGAGTGGCAACAGTGGTTTTGAGGAGCTCATGCAGCCTGCAAGCAATACTTTGCCCCCCCCCCCCAAAAAAAAAGTATAATGGGTAAATGTTTTGAACAGATATCTTCTACTTTCAGTCAATTCTGAAGTAAAAAATAATCAGGTGCTGTATTTTAAGGCCTATATATTTTGTATCCTGTAGATTTAAGGCCTAAAACAGAGTACTACTTTTTTAACTTCAGGTTTTACATTTTAGATTCTTGTATCCAATTTGCAAGATTTCTGCTCATGTCCAGTGCCAATTTTCCACCTGGTTTGAAAGGAGATAAAATCTAAAGATAGTACAGTGTGGTTGTCCCCGCCTTCTCCACATTCTCTGTGGTTAGGGGTGCAGGACCCCTGTGAAAGTGGAAAAACTACAAATAAAAAAAACCATTTCCTTTTTACCTGAGAGAACACCTCTCTAGGAATATCTAGTCCTCCACCACAACACTGTGGTCAACATCCAGAAGAGGTTGACGATAGAATTGCATTGGAGGATCTACAAATACCTAGAGACACGTTTTCTCTGGGCCTCCAGGGTGACTCTATGGTCAATGTCCAGCAGATCTGTGCTGGAGGACCTAGAGATCCCCAGACAGAACATCGAATCATAGAATCGTAGAGTTGGAAGAGATCACAAGGGCCACCCAGTCCCCCTGCCATGCAGGAAATCTCAATCAAAGCATCCCCGACAGATGGCCATACGGCCTCAGTTAAAAGAAGGAGACTCCACTACACTCCAAAGGAGTGTGTTCCACTGTCGAACAGCCCCTACTGTCAGGAATTTCCTCCTAATGTTGTGGTGGAATCTCTTTTCCTGGAGTTTGCATCCATTGTTCTAGGTCCTGTTCTCTGGAGCAGCAGAAAACAAGCTTGTTCCCTCCTCAATATGACACCCCTTCAAGTATTTACACAGGGCTATCATATCACATCTTAACCTTCTCTTCTCCAGGCTAAACATCCCTAACTCTCTAAGTCATTCCTCATAGGACATGGTTTCTAGACCCTTCACCATTTTAGTCGCCCTCCTTTGGACACGCTCCAGTTTCTCAATGTCCTTTTTGAATTGTGGTGCCCAGAACTGGACACAGGATTTCAGGTGGGGCCTGACCAAAGCAGAATACAGTGGCACTATTACTTCTCTCAATCTAGACATTATACTTCTATTGATGCAGTCTAAAATTGCATTGAGGCAACCTAAAATTGCATTGGCCTTTTTAGCTGCCGCCTCACACTGTTGACTCATGTTCAATTTGTGGTCTACTTGGATTCCTAGATCCCTTTCACATGTAGTCTCATTCAGCCACGTGTCACCCATCCTATATCTCTGCTTTTAATTTTTCTGCCCTAAGTGCAATACCTTACATTTCTCCCTGTTGAGTTTAATTTTGTTAGCTTTGGCCCAACTTTCCAGTCTATTCAGGTCATTTTGAATTTTGATCCTGTCCTCTGGGGTGTTAGCTACTTCTCCTAATTTGGTGTCATCTGCAAATTTGATAAGTATGCCTCCAATTCTGTCATCCAAGTCATTGATAAACATGTTGAATAACACTGGCCCCAGGACAGAACCCTGTGGGACCCCACTGGTCACTTCTCTCCAAGATGAAAAGGAGCCATTGTTGAGCACCCTTTGGGTTCGGCCGGTCAACCAGTTACACATCCATTTAACAGTTACTTTATCTAGCCCACATTTCACTAGCTTGTTTGCAAGAATGTCATGGGAAACTTTGTCAAAGTCCTTACTGAAATCAAGATATACTATATCCACAGCATTCCCTTCATCTACCAAGCTGGTAATTTTATCAAAGAAAGCGATCAAATTTGTCTGGCATGACTTGTTTCTCTGAAACCCATGTTGACTTTCTGTGATTATGGTATTGCTTTCTAGATGTTGACAGACTCTCTGTTTAATGATCTGCTCCAGAATCTTTCCTGGTATTGATGTCAGACTAACTGGACGATAATTGTTGGGAACTTCTTTTCCCCCGCTTTTGAACATATTATTCAAATCCACAAAAGCAAAAGTGGAGGTCCAACTATACATTCACAGGTATTAAATTAAATTGAGGTCCACCACATTGTTTTGATGGAAGCTGTTTTAATTATGAATTCAGGGATGCTATTAAATGAGCTCATTTCTTTAGTCCTGTGAAGGCTTAGAGGGTTACCATTCATGTTCACCAAGATCTATGCATGAACTGTTGCTTTCTGTGAAATTTTCATAGTTCTTTCTAAGCTTTGTGTCTTACATACTCTATGCTACTTGCTTTGAAAATTGCAGCTGCATTCCTTTGTCCAAATACTTCACTTTCTCCTTTTTTCCTTTTTTCTTCCAACTGTATGATGAAGACCCTAGAATGATAAGGACTTAAAGCACTTTGCTGACATATAAATAATATTTGTAGCTCTTGTTATCACAACATTGTTGCCCTGGTAACATTATGTTTGCAAAGAGAAGGCTAAAGTTCTCATTTCATAAAAAAAATTCTGGAAGATAATAAATGTTACAGTTAGTCATTCAGTTTACAACAGCCCACGTGTGGGACGTCCTCATAAGTTCCTTCCAGGAATATGTGTATTTGTTAAGTAGCAGAGGTTTGGACAGGACCCTATGTTGTGCATTCTCATTAACTGAAATGATTTTTAAGTTAGAGTTAAAAAATGATTTTTAGGTTAGAATTCATGTTAGTCTGGATCAGCACACAAAGGGATCTTGTGACACTTTTGAGACTAATGGAGAGAAAGAAAGAAGTTGGTAGCATAAGCTTTTGCAGACTTAAGTCTCTTTTCCTCCACAACGGCTCTCCACATACATCCTCCTCAAAAGCATACACTAACAACTTCTTTCATTCTCTGTTAGTCTCAAAGGTGCTATAACATCCTTTTGCGTACTGATTTTTAATTATTAACTTTTGCATCACCTAAGCTGTGATGGTACAGAGTTATCCACCACTGTAAATTATCTGCCCTCTGCATCATTTTTACTTAAGTCATCTTCAGTTGTGGGCTCACATAGAATAGAAATATTTCACAGATGTCAACAACAGTAAAGGAAGAGTGAAGGAAACTTGCCTCCACAACACAAGTAGCTAGCTCTTCAAAATGAGAATCATATAGCCAACCAGAAAAAAGATACTTAATTGTACATTAATTTTAGCTTTGTGGTAAGAATTGATAAAATTGTGGAGTAGATGGCCTTGGGGAAACAGCGTGTTTCCTTTGTTTGAAATTACTTATTGGTTTTGCTAAATAAGATTTGTAAACTTGTTTATCTGCCCTGTTGCATTGACCAAGCCTGCCAACTGTACCTCGCAGAACATTGGTAAAGTGGGTTGGTGTTTGATTGTTTCCTTTATTGTACCTGCTTTGCACTGCATACCCACTTTTTCTACTTTACCTTTTTCTTAATATTTATTATTTATTCCACAAACAAGTTTCTTAAAAGCAAAACAACAAAACAGTATATATTAGTTTTTTGTGGGTTTTTTGGGCTGTGGCCATGTTCTAGAAGGGTTTATTCCTGACATTTCGCCACCATCTGTGGCTGGCATCTTCAAAGAATGCTGACCTAGTAAAGTGTGTGTGTGTGTGTGTGTGTGTGTATAAACACTGTGTGGCCCTGGGTAGGGAGGAGTGATTCCCATGTTAATCAGGGTATTGTTCTGTTGTTGATGGCCTTCTCGGGGTGGGAGGATATGCAAAGGAAGATCAGTGTCTGTTAATTGGTGATCATTGGCGCGTTACAGACTGGCATAAGGGATGTCCTCTGGATGTCCTAGGTTTAAAAAGGGGCGTCACTTCTTGACGCCCCCAAGCCTAATACGTTCTGAGGACATACAAGATGGTGGCGCCCCATCTACATGGGGGCCGCCATGATGGCGTCATGAACGTGTCACCTCCAAACAAGGTGGTGCGGGCGTGATGCCGTCGCACCGCACGAGGGCGCTTAGTGCGCCCTTTCATCGGTGGAGGAAGGAGCTCCGAAACTGAGCTCCTTCCTGGTCTTGCGTCACTGGGCACAGCCTTTACATGGCTGCGTCCAGCGACGCAAGGGAGAAAGGGGCCAAGCGACCCCTTTCTCCTCCTCCCCGCCGCCGCGGGGTGTCCTTGGGGCTTGAAGCCCCAAGGACATCCCTTTCCAGGCCTCGGGGAAATGGCCTTTTGCTGCTTTCCCACGGCCTGGAAAGTGGCGGATCGGGGCCTCAGCGACTGCCGCTCTGACCACTGAGGCCCCGATCCGGCAGGGAAAGGGGCGGGTGCAGGCCACCACTTTTCGGCGGTCTGTAACACGCCATTGTCTGCTGGGAAAGCCCCTGACCCTGGGTGGTTTCTCATTTGCATTTGCTGAGTGCTGATTTTGCTATTTTGCTGATTGCTGATTTGCAGTCCTGCAAAATAGCAAAATCAGCACTGAGCAAATGCAAATGAGAAACCACCCAGGGTCAGGGGCTTTCCCAGCAGACAATGATCACCAATTAACAGAACAATACATTGATTAACATGGGAATCACTCCTCCCTACCCAGGGTCACACAGTGTGTGTGTGTCCACTCTCTTCCATTCCAGTATTCTCTGAAAATGCCAGCCACAGATGCTGGTGAAACGTCAGGAATAAACTCTTCTGAAAACATGGCCACATAGCCCAAAAAACCCACAAAAAACTATGGATGCCGGCCATGAAAGCCTTCAACTTCACAGTATATATTATTTACATTTAATGGAAGAGATATTCCATTCAGTACTTAATATTTCTTTAACATTCTTCGATTTTTGCCTTTGTCTGTCGATTCTATCTACTTCTTAATTAAGCTCTTACTTCTCATCTAGTCCTACAGAAATTCCATAGAATTTTCTTGTCTTATTCCTATTCATCTGCCACTCCCAGTTGTTATAGTTTTACTTTTCATAGATGTTATTTAAATTTGGCCATATATTTTTCCAATATTTTCTAATTTGGAAGATTTATTTTCCAGTCATCGTGTCCTTTCGTCCAGTGCCACTATGTCAGCTAATTTTATTAGCCATTCTTCATATGTAGATAATGCTTACATTTTCCATTTCCGATCATACTAAATTCTCACTGCTGTTATCATTTATAAACTGATTCTCCAGTTATTCTTCTCAAAATCTTTCTCCATTACTGAAGTCATATTTAGTAAAAAAACAGTTTAGAACATAATGGAAAGACCATGCCCAAAATCTTCAATGTGTGTTTATGGATATCTTTCCAGTATCTTTTCATTTTGGGGATATGTCCACCACATATGATAGAAGGTTCCTGTTTTCCCTTTGCATTTCCACCATTCTTTCCCCCCTATTTTTATGTCTTGTCCAATTTATTCAGAGTTAAGTGACAGTGATATAACATCTTAAAATGGCTCTCTTTCCAATTTTGACACAATGTAAATGTGTTTGTTTTTAACCAAGACTTCTCAAATTTTCTAAGTTAATTTCTCATTCTATACACTGAGCCCATTTTACCATGGTCTCTTTTATTGCTACTGTGGAGAAAACAGGCAGATTAGAGCCTTGGAAATAGCCAGTAGAAGCAAAGCCAGAAGATGGGGAATGCTCCCAGGAGTGAGTATATAAGAGCGAGGAGCAGAAGGGGTTGATGTTTAGTGTGTCATGAGGGGTGAAGAGCCATTGAGGCTAGGTTAGACAGCTAGAAAGGGTTTTAGGTACCCAAAATAAGGATAAGGAGTTTAATTAAGGATTCCTTAATTAAAATATTAAAGTGTCCTGCAGGAGACATAGTGTTTGGTGACTAGTGTTAAACCATGTAACTAATAAAGTATTTATATACCGTATCCATTGTGGTGAACACCATCCACGAAAAGAGATACTGTATTCAGTCTCACTTGCAAATAAATTTCTTACTTTGTTTCAACAAGCAGCTGTCCAAAGTGATTTGAGAAACACATTAAAAACCCTACCAACATGGGTGCAGCTAAGATCACTTGCAATTTGGGGGTAGGGGGGAGTGAAAAAGATTAATATGGGAATATGTAAACAGTACTGTATTTTAACAGTAAATAAATCAATAAAGATTAATTAAAAAAACGCTACCAACACTGAGAAAAGTCTTTAGGTTTGGGACAAATAGTGGGTGAGTTGATGCCAATGAATAGTTGGTGCCAAGCTGGGGGGAAAATTTGAAACCCAGAGGGCTGGCATCTAAAGAGAGTTATAGTGAAGGAGACATTTAAGAGAGTCCCAAATTCAAGTCTCACAGTGAAGCATTGGTGGGATAATGGCCATCGCCGTGACAGCTACTTTTGCTACTTTAGTTTTAATTTGGACTAAATCATGCAAACATAACTGTTAATCCTGCCACTTGTCCAGTTCCATATTAGTTTGGTTCTGTAAGGAAATTATGGCATGCCAGATCTATGCTGGGATAGACGTGGGTTGTAATCGTCACCAATGTATCTTATCACACTGCCCTGTGTCCAGGAAGTAGACAGCCCCTATTCAATCCAGGCTTCTCCTGCAGCTTTTCATGAATGGGATTTTCCTGTTCTTAAAAAGCTGCTGGAGAAGCCTGGGTTGGATATGGGCTGCTTACTGCCCAGGGAAGGGGTAGTTCAATAAGAACAATCAGTGATGGTTACAACCCGTGTCTATCCTGGTGCAGATTTGGTGCGTGATAATCTCCTAAATCCCAGCTAGTACAACCTGATATTTTTATTCTTAATGTTGCCCAAACCTAGTACTCTTAGCTCCTGGTGAGCCGTGATACTCCACAGACGTACCACCAATTTAATCTGGATAGCCACTTTTTCTGTACAAAACTATTGAAGATATAGGTAAAGTACTTTTTAAATGATTGGCCAGAACAGTCGGATAAAATTGCTCAGTTCTGAATACTTAACTTTTCCACTTACTGTTTCAATAGATACTTATCATCTCCTAAAACACTCATTAATTTGTTTCAAGCTTGGCAATTTAAACGAAATTTTCAAGCCTGGATTTATAGCCAAAATTAACAGAACTAAAGGACTGAAATTTTAGTTTGTAAATTCCTTTATGGGAGGAAAGAGAAAGGAAATGGCTGGATGCAGGTATAGTAACATTTAAGAGTGCTATTGCAGTTATTGCTATTATGTCTTTCCAAGTGGACTCTGACTTATGGCAACCCTCTTATAGGATTTGTTGGCAAGATTTACTCAAAGGGGCATTACTGTACATACCTTCCTCTGAGACTGAAAGAGCATGACTTGCCCGACATCATGCAGTGTGTTTCCATGGCTGAATGGGATTTGAATCCTAATCTTCCAAAGTCTTAGTCCAACACTCAAACCACTACATCATGCAGGATCTCAAATTCAGCTGATTTATACACATTCCATTTATTTTATTTGGTCTGCTCTATGCATAACTAGGTTTCAATCCAACATAGTGTGTTATTTTAATTTATGTTCAAAGGGTTAAATTCCAAAAGGAAGGATGTAACCATTATTTCTCAGGAAAACAATGCAAATACCTTTATTTATTTTTTATGATAATAGAACAATCCCCCCTCCCCGGTCTTTATTCTTTCTACATGAACAACAAGGTTCCAATATGCATTGTTAATTCAAAATCTTGCAAGAAATTCCACTGAAGAGCATAGGTCCGAATTCAAGCATAAGGGATTTAACCAGTATTCTCAGCCCATTTCCTTAGAAATGACAGTGGGGTTTGTTCTGGGCAAGCTCATTTGTAAGAGCATTGGAAAGCTTCCTAAATGGTGAATCTTTTCATGCTGCAGAGCTCTGTGAGACAATACAGAACCACCAAGCTGTTTTCAACTAGACAGCTGGCTGAAATGTTTCAGATGTAGCAATGGAGACATTCTTCAAAGCCAAAAGAGAAATGGCAATGTTGGGCAAAAGAAAAAAAAAATCTTGTCCTGTTGTTTGTACTTGGCATGGTAAGTCATCTTAAGTCAGAACTCAAGCATTTCAATAACAGGGTGAGGTGGGGTGGGTGGAGGGAGAGACACCAAACTTTTGAATTTCCCTGTAGAATGTAAATATTAGCAGCTATTCTTATGTGTTAATAATGATTGCATGAAGGAATAAATGCTCTTATTTGAATGCAAGCCAGGCTTTTCCTGATGGGTTGACATGGTTGTCCCTGGGGCATAGTCAGAATTCTTTCTGTAACTATTGAATTTCTGTAACTATTGAATTTCCTGCATGGCAAAAGTTGGATTGGGTGGCCCTGATGTCATACTGAAGATGGAGGAATCTTATTTCCTGCTATTCCAGACCCTAGGACACAAACCAGTAGATTGAAAGTACATCAAAAGAGATTCCACCTAAACATTAGCAAGATGTTTCTGATGGTAAGAGCTATTGGACAGTGGAATATGCTCTCCTGGAGTGTGATGGAGTTTCTTTCTTTGGAGGTTTTTGAACAGATGCTGGATGGCCATTTTTCAGGAGTGTTTCAGTTGTGTATTCCTGCATGGCAAGAGTTGGATTGGGTGGCCCTGGTGGTCTCTTCTAAATCTATCATTTTATGATTCTGTTATAAACTACCTTAAATTGTTTCCCATTAGTTTATGATGGTTTGAAAGTGATTTTGTTTCTTCTGCTCCTCTCTGAGATCAGTTGATATATGGCACATTGGAAATTAGGTTTCTTACCATCAAGCTCTTGACATCTTCACAAAGAGGTGGAAGAGGGATTTAGGAAGGTGTCTTATATTGAGTCCATCTTGATCAATATTGCTTACACAGTGAACTACTCTCCAGGTTTTCTGGTCCACATAGAGATACCAAATTAAACAGGAACCATCTATATGCAAAGCTTATACATCACAGTTGAGCTATACAGGTCTTTCCTAAATTAAGAATGGTATAGATTCACAATGTAATCCACACAGTAATATCATGTGATGTACAGCCAGGTATTTGAAAGATCTAAATGTTTCAAGAAAAACAGGCAGCAGAATTGCTACGATAGGAATTCAAAGATATAGCCGTGTTAGTCTGCAGAATTAGTATGTAGAGGGACCTTGTAGCACCTTTGACATATATATACCATACGTCTGCCCCTGGTTTCCACTCCACTATATGCATCTGAGGAAGTAGACTGAAGACAACAAAAGCTCATGCTGCCAACTTCTTTCTTTCAATTAATCTCAAAACTGCTACAAGCTCTCTCTACATACGATAGAAATGGTCAGCATTGAGTCCTCCCGGTTACTTTTTCAGACATGTGTTCAACGGTTTATCTATTTATTCTTTATTACACTTCCATGGAAGTCACAAAGTTCACAAAAAAATCCAAGATAGAATATAAAATAAATCTTATAAATGATTAAATAAATTGAAATGAGACAATTCCAGGAATTTAATAAGAACCAAGACTTGTTTAGTAAACATACCCTCTTTGTGGCAGATGAAATGTTGTGAGCTGCCATGGGTCCATAGCAAGAGAAAAGCAGGGTATAAATTAAATAAATAAATGTTTATTTGGATGAAAGTGGTCATGCCTGGAAGAGTGATATTGTGTGGGGCTTCAACAAACCTCCCTTCACAAGGAATTCTACCATCAACTACAAAAATCTGTTGACACAGGGATTTTATAGATATATATGAGTCTGACTGAGTCAGGGAAGGTCAGGGAATTATGGAAGTTTTACATGTGGGAGAAATTAATATGAGCATATGAATTGTTCACAGATTTCATGACAGCCTATGAGGCTTGAAAGGATAACACTATTACATATAGAATAGACAAAACACAGTATTTAAGCTGATGAACTCTTCACCCTCTTTATAATATTCCAGTGATAAAAAGTCTGCATATTTTTTGCTGGGACATTTAATTAGATTTTTGGTTCCACTTCTCTGATTTTAAGCCACAAGGGAGGGATTTTTCTGTAGCTGCTCTGCTGCTATATTCTGATTGTTTCTAGAAGGGTCAGAGAAACATTTGAAAGTTCCAGTATTGCTCCACACTTTGACTTTGCCCCAGACAGGGTGTGCTCATATGCGCAAGAACCTTTAAGGCCTCTGTGTTTAATCATTGCATAGGTTAGAAGCCCTTGCAGAGGATAAAATGTAGTGATAAGTTTTCCTCTGCTGTACTCTATCATCTGCATTCAGTAATCTTCTTTCAAATGAGTGACTTGAACTAGTGTGGTCCAACCTTGATGGTGGTTGCCAAGCCCAGTGTGACTGAGGCCTGAGACTGAGGTGGGAATGTAGTAATGTAGCTTGCATCCATTGTTCTGTGTTCTAGTTTCTGCTGCTCGACGGAACAATGGATGCAAGCTACAGGAAAAGAGAGTCCACCTCAACATTAGGAGGAACTTCTTGACAGTAAGAGTTGTTCGACAGTGGAACAAACTCCCTTGGAGTGTAGTGGAGTCTCCTTCCTTGGGGTCTTTAAACAGAGCCTGGATGGCCATCTGTTGGGGATGCTTTGATTGAGATTTCCTGCTTGGCAGGGGGGTTGGACTGGATGGCCCTTGTAGTATCTTCCAACTCTATATGACGTTTATCACATGGGCCCTGAAACGGGCCCGTTGCGTCCTAAAATGTGGGCATGCACGGAACGGGACGGAGCTAGGGACTGCATTTTACTGCACAAGGGTACGCCGCCGCTGCCACCGGATATTCCAATCCCATTCTCCCTCCGTTCCAGAGGGCACAATTTCTGAGAACTGTTCTAAAGCATTCTGCACTCTCTTGTGCAGTAAAATGCAGTACCTAGCCCCATGCCATTCCGTGCGCGGCCCTGCATGCCCCCGTTTTAGAACGCAACAGGCCCATTTTAGGGCCCGTGCGATAAACTTCTGTGATTCTAAGAAAAATCCCAGTAGAGTGCAAGGCAGAATGATTAGTCATTTTGGCCTCCAGGTCACATTGACAACACACACAAGTTTAACTGTCCTTGAAGTATGAAGCACACCTCCTTGTGGTAAAACAGGGTACTAATATAAATGAAAAATCATTCTGTAGTAGGTCTTTTATGGTACTTTACTGTGGGAAGAGGAAGCAGTTTTACACAATGGAATACTTACCATACCTTCTGTATTGTCTAGTCCCCAATGTGCAGCAGTATAAATCAGATGAAATATCAGTTAGATAATGCTGGATACTCCTTTGAGTAAACCAATGTTTCTAATCAAAGAGGTCAAACTTTGGTGGGGATTGGACACAAACTTTTGCCACAGTTTAGCTTACTTGCTAATTAGCTTACTTGCTGTTCACCGCTATGATCTTTGGAATAGCGGTATATAAATAAAACAAATTATTATTATTATAAAATTATTTACAGCATTTGTTGCAGGCTGTAACTGGAACGAAAACTTGAATAATTTTTTTTAATGGAGTGGGGAAGAAAACAAAACTGGAAGTGACTTGATGACCACATGTGCATTTGTTATTTGGTGTTGGGGGGGGGGAGGCTAATGTGTCCCCTACCTTCCATAAAAACAAGCCCGCCTCTTCCAGAGGGTTCCAGGAGTGGCAAAATGTCCCCGCACATACACACTAATATTGGGGGGAGCCAACAGCAAATGCCTAAGGACTCACATGAGGCCCATAGGCCACACTTTGCCTTCCCATTGTCTAACTGAAATTGTTCTGGAAGAAAGGAAATGTCTGTGGAGTTAGTCCTCCTTAATTTTGATAAATGAGTTGAAATCAAAGGCTGAGCATCTCAAATGACTAATACATTTGGATGCCTTCAAAAGTAATCAATTTAGAATGGCTTAAATTTTTGTGGATTACAGCCCACTTTATCAAATGCCTGCAGTTCTCTTGCAGCTTCTCTCACACTTTCAAATACAAAACTCATGCCCACCGCATTGGGAAGGGAAAGTATGATGTATGGTTTATTTATAGCTTATACCTTTATAAAAGCTTTAAAAGCAGAAGATATATCAATACTCCACCCTGACCCACTTCTCTGAATTTTAAAAGTATGAACAAGAAATGAAAGATGCCTATCCCTTTCACACTTATGCCCCATGTACATATTCTAATTTTTCACTTTGGTATGCATACCAAAGTACAAAAACATTACATAAGAAGCTGCCTTTTGTCCCATGCCAGTGCATCCAGCAAAGCAGCCAAAATATAATATTCATTTCATATGGCCCCTTCTTTGCATTGTTTGGTAACTCCTAACTTAAAAGAAAGTACAGCATTTAGTCATGGTGTTTTTCTACCTTCTGTGATGTTAAGGCCCACATGATTTAATGGAAATGAGATTCCTGTGTCAATAGGCATCCAAAATGGGAGATGTATGTTTCTTTTGTGTCACATCAACTCCAATTCTATTTACTTATGAGCTGAATGCCACCACAGTCAAAGAGGAACAAATTACTCCTGCCCACAAGTAAGTGGGCTTAGACTGAAGCCTTAGTTTGTTGTTGTAGCATTAGTGTATGGAACTGTAACCCAGTGCTGGAACAAGTTCATACATGTCAGAAGCTCTAGACTGAGACAAGCTGGCTAAAACTGTTTAGTAACCAGTTATTGCTTTCTTTTTATATTTATTTACCTTTCCTGATCTAGTCCATGAGTTTGATTGAGATCGGTAACCCTTCCCAGAGTTTAGAGAACGTGTGTCGCTGGGCCTACCTGCAACAGAAGCCTGACACTGGACATGCAGAGTATCACGATCATGCCATTTTTCTCACAAGGCAGGATTTTGGCCCATCTGGTATGCAAGGTAAGTTCTGTGCTAAA
This sequence comes from Sceloporus undulatus, assembly GCF_019175285.1. Lineage (NCBI taxonomy): Eukaryota > Metazoa > Chordata > Lepidosauria > Squamata > Phrynosomatidae > Sceloporus > Sceloporus undulatus. The sequence continues at coordinate 93,525,386 of NC_056523.1, forward strand.
AGGCATCCCTTCTTTAAAATGTGGTCATTGTTAACCAGGTCATGCTTCTGTCACCTTTCACTGGAAGCGAGTTCAGTGACACCTTAATGCCATGGTGGGCAACCACCCCAGGTACTATGACTGTACCTGACTCATGGAGGCACAGATAGAACATGGGGGTAGGGAACTTCATCGTGTTCATGTAACTTCTCTGGTCTGTTTTAAGTCCCAAGTAATTGGAAATAATTTCTAGTTTGGGAAAAACTCTCCCACCACTGTAAAGCAGAGCTGTGGGCTCAAATGTGACAAAATTAAGCCCTACACTAATCCACAGGGCATGGAGGGTTTATGCAATTATTAAAAAACAATGTGAGGGACTGGGGAGGATTAGCATCTGCATGCAACCCCATACCACATTTCACCCACTCTTTCCTTAAAGACTAACATATTCACAGTGGCATAGATTTTTGTGGACTGAAGCCCATTTCCACAATAGTTTAAAAATGTAATCCTGTAATTTAAATTTATAATTATAACTATCTATGCATTCTACTTTTCAATTCCCTCAGCATAGACTACTTACAACCCTTTCTCTTACCTATGCACAGATTCTCTCTCAATATGTACCTGTAAATTACTCTATTTATTTAACAATATGGGCTGTATTCCACGAAAGCTTAATGTCATAATAAACTTGTACTTTTTAAGATGCCACAAGACTCTTTCGCCAAGATCGATGTCTGGTGGTCTGCTTCCACTGGATCCTAATGCTTATGCCAGAACCAACTGTTCCCCTTTCTGCTGAACTGGATCCTAAATGCTAATGCAAGAACCAACAATTCCCCCTCCTCTGCTAAAGCCCAAGTGAATTCCCTAAAAGATACTGCACTGACTTTCAATTTATTTCCGAGCACAATTCAAGATGTTGGTTTTGACCTGTTGTTGTTGTTCTGTGCCCCTGAATTGACCTTGACTCTTGGTGACCCTGTGGATGAGTCGCCTCCAAGAACCCCTGTCTTCCACTTTTCTGCTTAGTTCCTGCAATCTCATGCCTGTAACCCCTCTGATTAAGTCAGTCCATCTGGCATGTAGTCTTCCTCTCCTTCTCCTGCCCCCTACTTCTTCTAGCATTATTGTCTTTTCCAGTAATCAATGCCTTCTCATTATTTGGCCAAAGTACACCAGTCTCAATTTGATCAGCTTGGCTTCTAATGAGATCTCTGGCTTGATCTGCTCCAAGACCCATCTGTTTGTCTTTCTGGCTGTCCATGTTATCCTAAGCACTCTTCTCCAGCACCACATCTCAAATGAGTTGATTTTTCTTCTGTTTTGACCTACAAAGCCCTAAAGAACTTGGAACCAGGATATCTGAAAGACTTCCCCTCCTATATGAGCCTGCCCAAAATGTAAGGTCTTTAAGGGAAGCCCTGTTGCATGTCTCAACACCTAGCAAAGTTAGGTTGATGTGAACACATGGCAAGGCTTTCTTTGTAGTAGCGATCTGAACTCCTGCAATCTCACTGGCCAAGAGCAGTGAAGCTGCCTCATCTGTGGTGAGTTTCCAATAGGCTACTAAAATTGTGCTATTCTGTGTTAAACCAGCCTGTCTGTTTTAAATCTTTTTTAAAAAATTAAGGATAAATTTTAGCTTCAAAAATATTTGAATTTGATTTTCAAGATTTTCATTTCTGCATTATTTTAATTTTTTTAACCCGATTATTCAACTTCTCAGAGGCCCTGATGGTCTGGGAAGGGCATGTTTTCTGCCTTCTAGTCATTTTTGACATATGGCAACTTGAGGACAAACCTGCCACAGAGTTTTCTTTCCAAGTTTTGTTCAAAGAGCACTTGCCTTGCCTTCCTCTGAGGCTGTAAGGGTGTGACTTGCCCAAGGATTTTGATGGCTGAGTGGGGATTTGAACCCTGGCCTCCAGAGCTGTAGTGCAACTCTCAAACAACTACGCCACACTGGCTTTCTTGGGCTGGGAGTCCATAAATAAATAAATTCCTGCTCTGGAGGACTGTGAAACCCTCTAGAGCATGTTTTTGTCAGCATGGATAAATGCAGGAGAAAGAGAAAATCCCAAGTTTGCTGGTGTTGGATACCTAAGAATACTGTTGAATTTGTAATACCTTTGTTATTTTTGCTGCAATAGAGTGACATGGCTATCCCTCTGGCAATTGATCAGTGGAATAAAACCTGCTGATATTTGCCCTTAGAGTGAACATTTACCTCACTGCTGTTTCTCTTGCAGTTGGCTTTCAAAGCTTTTTTCTGACTGGTTTAGTCTAAATTGAATTTTCAGCTTCAAAGGCATTTCGGGATACTTTTTTATTATTATTAGCCAAACCAAAGAAACCGTACAAGTTAGCAGACTGGCCAAAATACATTGCACATACTTTTGGAAACAGAGTTTACATTTTCTCAGTTGGAAGGAATGACCAGTTCTTCAAATACAATTCTAACTGAAGAGAATTTTTCATACACTAGAATTTTGAGAAGTGCTGTGCTTAAGCTAAGCCTGGTTATTTCTTGAAGGGATTCCTTAAAACACACACACACATACACACAATTGAAAAGTATAGTTCAGTGCCTTTTCTCTTTCTAAAAATCAACTGGTCAATACTTAGCAGTGTTATATGAGTTCATTAGGAATTATGGATAAGATGGTCTTAGATTTCAAAATGGTTTAACAGTCTCAATGCATTGGTTCTTTGCAAAATCCTGTTGTTTCCATGGCTTTGTACTGCTGTTACTTATGATTTTAAAATATGCACATTTTCTCTGGCTAGCATACCCTATTTCACTCATTTGATTTTGGTTTTCCTGCCTAGTAATTTTGTAATTTAATGCTTACTTCTAGTAGCAATGGATGGATTGTCCATTTCCTCCCTGAGTCAGTTTTGTATGGGTTCAATCAATTGCTTATACTTTCCCATTCTCTACAGATTTTTCTTTTCTCCACAAAAAATTGTGTTTAAATTGTAAACATTTTCTTCCTCAAATAGGGTTTTATTTTATGCAACACCAAGCCAAATTCAAGAATATATGTAACTTTATTTATTTATTTATTTATTTATTTTGCATCCTCCCTTTTTATTGACATGTGACCTAAGGCAACTTACAACTATTTAAAACAAAGTACAAGTAAAATCTTATACAAAAGTTAAATACCAAATAAACAATTCTATTAAAAACACAAAGCTAAAAGAGTTTGAAATGCATTTAAAACATTAAAAAATCACAGCTCAACACTTTAAAAGACCCTTCTGCCACTTGAGTTAGAGTGGCATAGTTGTTTGAGTGTTGGACTGTTATTCTGGAGACTCTCAGCTTGGCCATGAAACCCACTGAGTGGCCTTGGGCAAGTCACATGCTCTCAGCCTCAGGGGAAGGCAAAGGGAAACCTTTTCTGAATAAATCTTGCCAAGAAAACCCATAGGTTCAGTGGTGTCATCATAAGTCAGAAACAACTTGAAGACACACAACAGCAATGACTCTTCCATCTGAGAAGAGTCAAAGCACTGCCTTAATAAAAAGGTGTTTGCCTGCCAGTGGAAAGAAAGCAGAGATGGGGCCAACCAAACCTCCCGTGGGATAGAGTGTATTTTAGAACAAATGTTTTGATCCAGTTTAGGTTTCTTTAAAGCTTACCTATGCATTATACTGTAAATGTTCTGTGCACAAACCAAGTACAGGTGGATGGATTTAGCATCAGAGCACAGCTTCAAGGCATTTTAATTGGTCAAGTGCTTCATTTGCATTTTCCTGTCATTTTAAAAAAAGATTTCTGATCTTTTATAAATAAGTATAAATATCACTATTGAAGAAGTTATTTACCTTCATTCTAATACCCATATTTCAAAGTCTTACTTTCTCCATATAGGCTATGCTCCTGTTACTGGCATGTGTCATCCAGTCCGAAGTTGCACACTTAATCATGAAGATGGCTTCTCCTCAGCATTCGTTGTAGCCCATGAAACTGGACATGTGTAAGTAGCATTGCATACCTTCATGTTGATTGATATTGCATGATCAGTAGAGTGTAGCTCCATTAATTTCATTGGAAAGCAGAGCCAGTGTGGTCTAGTAGTTTGAGCACAGGACTAGGACTCTGGAGATCAGAGATTCAATTCCCTGCTTGTCCATGAAACCTACTGGGTTACCTTGGACAAGTCACATGCTCTCAGCCTTAGGGAAAGGCAATGGCTAACCTCCTCTGAAGAAATGTGCCAAGAACCCTGGATGGTAACCATAGAATTGTGCTGGAGGACCTACAAATGCCTAGAGAATAATAAATAAATAAAACTTTTATTTTTATCCCGCTTTTATCCCAGTGGGGTTCTTTTTAAGCAATTTGCTACATAAATCTTCACAAAACCTCAAAAGAGTAGTTTCTTGCCATTTAATGTAGTCAAATTGTTTTTGTGTGATTCACTGTATTACTTGCTACTTTTCCACTGATTTTTCATCTCTAAGCACTGGAGGAACCAATTTTAAAAAGTAAGAAAATGGCCTAGAATCTCCTGAAAAGGCACCTTTCCTGAAAAAACTGAAAAGATAGTGAATCAGAGGTAATGAATTATGAAGAATAAGTTAAGTGGGGAGAATGTAGCCACATTGCCAGTCATTGCTATACAGCATGGCCCCATATCCTCAGGACCAGTACCTGTGGTTTCACTTACCCAAGTCTGAAAAAATATAGTCTCTCTAGGCATCTGGAAATCCACCAGAAATATAGAGTTCACTATTATCCATGACTTTCACTTTCCACAATAAGTCTGGGAATGTTCCCCATGGACACTGAAGTCATATTTTGTGTGTGTGTGTAATTATAATATCAGGAGGCCCTGTTATTTGGATCACTTCATTTTCAAGCACTGGTTCAAGTTGTCAAAGAAAGAATGGGATAGAAGAAGAATAAGATTAGATAGATAGATAGATAGATAGATAGATAGATAGATAGATAGATAGATAGATCATTGAAAAAGGTAATAAAGAATATGAAAAATGTGTATGTGCGTACACATACAAAATGATAAGAAACGCACAATCTTTAACAGGCTTTGTTATGCTGCCTTTTCCTCTAGATTAGGCATGGAACACGATGGCCAAGGAAACAGGTGTGGGGATGAAGTCCGGATGGGAAGCATCATGGCCCCCCTTGTCCAGGCTGCATTCCATCGCTTCCACTGGTCTCGATGTAGCCAACAGGAACTGAATCGCTATCTGCAGTGAGTAGAACAATGGAACAGAATCTATTGTTTGGGGTTTCTGCTGTAAGGACAATGTTTGTATATAATCATTTTATTGCACAGTTGTAGTTGAAAGAAAAAGTGCTCATGCTAGAAAGCTGGAAATTACCTTTAGGGGACAAAAAAGATTCAAGGGTTCTACAGATGCGCAGGAAGGGGTGGCAAGATGCCACCCTTTCTGTCCTGGATTGGTGCTGTGGCAATCGCATACCACAATACCAATCTGACCTCTGTAGAGCACAAAAAGGAGCCAGAAAAACGAGCTCCTTTTTGTGCCCTCAAAGGGGTGCCACAGCCACCACTGCATGGCTTGATGACGCCCCTTTAGCACAGCACTGTTTGGGCGCTGCACCAAAGGGGCAGCCCAGTGAGGGCTTTGAGTGTGGGGACGCTCAGCCCTCACCCTGCCCATAGGCCAGTGCTTTTCGCCGGTCTGTAAAAGGCCTCAGTCTGTGACCCTGTAGCCCTTTTATGCCCCAGTGAGTAAAAGGGAGCTTGCTTCTGGGTAGACATGTATTGGGTTGCTCTGTAAAAAAAAAAAAAAGTCTTGCACAGATTCTGGCAAGCATCAATTAAAATATCAAGAATGCATGTGGCTTTGTAAAAATCTGATCTCTTTTTAAAGCTCCATTTGTTAAATAAAGAGAACCAGTCCCAGTTCTTTCTAACAAGAAAGACTAAAAAGATTCTTTGATGAATAAAAAATAATTCATTTTTAACAGAATGTCTGGTTCCACCTTTTGTAACATAGGTATATGTGAATTTTATTATTGCTACCTGAGCATTAGTAACTCTGAAGATTGAACATAATATACCCTATGTGGGGCTTTTCTTGAAGATGGTGCAAAAGCATCAGCTGGTGGTACTGAATACTATAGATTTCACTGAATGCAGAAAAGCAAATTGGAGCATATTTTCCCTGGAAAATTGCAACAGACAAAAAAGGTTCATATGAAAGGAAATACAGTATGTCCACAGATATTTTAAATCCTGTGGGCTTTAAGGGTGATTACCAACATTTTGAAACAGGCCTGCTAAGTGCACATAATTAACCCTATTGATAAGTGGGCTGCTGCACTTGGACCACCTTCAAAATTAGTGTACAGCACATTAATGCAATTGATAGAAATGGTTACAAGCTCAAGGAAATGATGGTCAGGTTGGTCTTCTCAGAGGCAGACAAATCACCAGTTTGTTGGATTCTGAGAGTAATTCCAAACCCAGAAATGCTTCTAGAATGCATCTTTGGTCTGATATTCTCTCAGGGAATAGACAAACCCACCTCAAGCCTACTATGATTCTGTCTTGTAGGTTGTGCTATGAAGACTTGCATGACTGCATAGCTGAGTGTCTCTTCACATAATCATACTCTTCCTTCACTCCATATTTGTGAAGATCTTGCCCATGCCCAAGGAGAAACCATATTTTGTGAGGTGTTCCATATCTGGTGTTTGCTTTGCAATCTGAAAGCATATAAAGAAGTGGGCATGGGCAGAAGATCAGTGAGATGGAAGTGGTGCTTAACCCTTCCTACACATTCCAGTTCTTCCTTATAAATGAAATGACCTCTCAGATTATTTTAATTCTTCCCTTGTCCTCCAGCCAGCCTGTAATACTCAAAGTTGACCATGCAATAGGGATGTCCTGGACCTAGGGCATTTACAAGGAAGATTTGATGGGCATTGCAAGGATTAAACACCTGTTCTCACCAGCTGATCCTTTCCTACAAATGTTAGTAACCCCTCCATATGTATTATCATACCAAATGCAAATTTGGAAACACAATTGGTGAAGCAAAGTTTTGTTCTTCCTTCATTATGCCACTGGGAGGAGGAAAAATCCTTCAGGACTTTCTCTACAGAGGCCCCGTAGAGCTAACAAATTAATTCTGCATAGCAAATGCAAGTCAACATATGTCTTTGAAAAACACTTAAAGCTCATTTGTGCATACTAGCTTTTTGAGAAAGATTTTGCTATAAACTTTTTTTAACTAGTATTTTTATTACTTGGTTTTTTCCCCATGGTTTTTCATGTCAAAGTCAGAATTATTATTTATTTATTTGGAGGGATTTTAAAATCATTTGTGTTTCCTAAATCACATTGCAATCTGTCTTTTCCCCTCAGGCCCTCATTTTTAAAAAATCTAGGCTTGGTATTTGTTTTTTACCTTTCTTATCCCTTCGTCTCCTATATTGCTCTCAGAAATCAGAGAGTGAGTGAGTGTAAACACTGCTATAAAGCCCTGGTGGTGCAGTGGTTAAATGCCTGTACTGCACCCAGAAGGTTGTGAGTTCAAACCCAGGGGCTCCACTCAACCTTGCATCCTTCTGTAGGTAAGGAAAATGAGTACCCGGTTTGGGAGCAGTTTGCTTCCACATTGTAAACAATTTAGAGATTGCCGAGGTCACTGATAAGCAGTATAGAAATGTAAATGCTATTGCTATTACTAAAGCTAGTTAATTAGGTTTTCAATAAGAAAAAATAATAAATCTTGCACGAAAGTCCTATGCTCACATGAAACATATTTGAGCTGGAGGAGATAACACACTGCTACAATAGGAGATTGACTGTTTGATGACTGAATGTACTGAATGTACTTGGACATTCCAGGAGTGGAAAATTAAAAACAGCATTAAATGGCGATGTATTGACAACATCCCTGGAATTTCCTCCACCAATAAAGAACTTTGCTGACTGACATCACATCCTGGAGAAAGGACAGCAGCCACAGAACTCCTTGTGAGGGGGACCTGCAGACAACACAGGCCATTCTTGTGGGACATGAAATCATGACCTGCTCAGGAAAGGGGCTACCTTTTGTCTGCCCACTGACTTAAGTCCACTAACTTTTGTACTAGACAGTTATAATGCTATCCTTCAACTTCGTTTGCCATGGCTGCATCCCATAAAATCCTGGGCTTCGTAGTTTGGTGAGAAAGTAGAGGTATGTGGCTAGGTGTTTTAAATATCCCTCCCTAAACTGCAAGCCCCAGGATTCCACGGAATGCAGTCATGGTGGTCAAAGTGGAAACAGTGCTACAGTTGTGTAGCATTAAAGGTCTTTACACACCATGGCAACAGACTGAAATGCCAAACCAAAATCAAATGCCAGACTCCTCACAGTCCAAAGAACCTGGATAGAGATGGGACACTGATGCTAGAACACCCCTTTCTTGCCTCAAGATACTCCCTTAAAGAATGCAGCTTTTTGCAAAAATGTCACAGACAGAAATGTAATAAGTTTTGTCCCTGTCCCTATTACTTTTCAAATAATTGTTACAAAACATTCAGAACCTCCACCCATAATCAGATAAGACCAGCAAATCAATATAAATCATCAGATGAAATATTGCCGAATATAGTAAATAAAATTTATACTTATCATCATTATTATTATTTTTAAAGAGAGAAATCGCATCAATTATCATTCAGTTTTCCCCAAATAGGTGAATCTAATGACAAACAATAACAAAAGTGATTATAAAGTGTGAAATTGGCTTATCCCTGTTCTAGCAATTTCTTTATCCTTTTCAGATCACTCCTCAGGGATGTTAGGTATAATAAAAACCTTCTCTCCAACTTGCTACTGTAACAATGGACAAACTATTGTCCTGTCTCTGCTCCAAATCTGGTAGCGTGAATGCTATACTCAGTGTAACATATGTATTAACTGTGCTTTGTGGACTCATTTCTGAGAAAGCATGCCCTTTATTTTGCTTGGAATAATCATGAACTGAAACCCCAAACACTATAAATGTCTCACATTCCATCTGTGACTGTAATTTTTCCCTATTGCAGTTCCTACGATTGTTTGCGTGATGATCCCTTTGACCACGACTGGCCTTCCCTTCCTCAGCTGCCAGGAATTCACTACTCCATGAACGAGCAGTGCCGCTTTGATTTTGGTTTGGGCTACATGATGTGCACAGCTGTGAGTACTTAGTCAAGTTCTGCTGTACTGCATCCAGGGCCTTTGCAGCTGTCCACTAAATGGTTTTAGAAGACCATTTAAATAAGAGCCTCAAGAGAAGGGCAAAGTGTCCAACTAACACAAAAGCAAAGCAGAATAACACATGCAGAGGTGTCACTGAATGTCACGTCAGCATCATGTGTTTGAAACCAGAGTCCCAGAAATTAGTCTCTCATTCACTGGGTCATCATGAGTCAAAGCTGACTTGAGGGCAAATAACAACAGCTACACAATTTTATTAGGTGTGTTTAAAAATTGGATGAATGTGGTAAAAGGAGTGTCCCATTACATTGCTTTAATTCCTAGACAAGGCTCCAAACTTTGCTTATGTAATGCTTCTGTTTTCTCTTATGAAGCATGACCCTGTAAGAACATAAGAAGAGCCATATCTGTTTAAATCAAAGGCCTATCTAGCCCAGCATGCTGTTCCTACATACACCAACCAAATGTCTCTTGGCCAGCCTGCAAGCAGGACATAAGCACAATTGCACCCTCCCAGTTATGTTGCCCAGAAACTGGTATCAAGAGGGATAGTGCTTCTGATACTGAAGGTAATACATAGTTCCTTGCTGAGCAATATATTGGATTGGGCTCCTGATAAAATGGTCTCTGTTTTGTCCAACCTGGAGGCTTAATGCTTATTCATTGTGTAGTGGATAGACTTCAGAAGGGGGATTCCTTCTTCCTTGTGTGCATATATGTGCCTTCAAGTGGACTGTGGACTTATGGTGGCTTCATGAATTTCATAGGATTTTGTTAACCAAGTGATACTCAGTAGTGATTTTGTCACTTCCTTCCTCTGAAATATAACATACAGCACTTGATATTTGTTGGCAGTCTCCCATCCAAGTACTAACCTGGTCTGACCCTGCTTAGCTTCCAAGATCATATGGGATCTGGTGACTTTAGGGCATTTATGCTGTGTCCCTTCTTCCCTACTCATTTTTATACTGGAAGAGTGAGCAGGTTGGGGTGGAATCCCTGGAGCCTGGGAGTTTGGGCAAGGCAGAGTGTATGAGGGCTGGGACATCCCTGGATCCTCTGAAGTGTTCCTTGTGGCTGCTTCAAAGCCCATAGGCTAGAGGCTGGGGATGGAAAAATATTTTAAAAGTGGTAAAAACATGTTTTTCAATTGCTGACAAACTCTGATGAGAAAAATCCCAGACTGATGAGAATCCTCGCAGTTCAGTGTTTATTATGTACAAAATTCAAATATGCTTGTTTTGCACAGAAAACATTTTCTTTATAAGTTGTACTTATATCCCACTTTTTCTCCAGTGTGTTTAAAACAGCTTATATGGGTTTCCAATTCAATAATTTGTCTTCACAATGGCACAGTCAGGCTGAGAGAGAGCAGTGACTGGCCCTGGATCACCCATATCTGGCATTTGAACATAACACACCACAATTCAGCTGAGGAAGTAGACTCAAGTCTCCAAAAGCTCATGCTGCCAACTTCTTTCTTTCAGTTAGTCTCTACATACTGATTCTACAGACTAACACAGCTATATCTTTAAATTCTACCACACTGGCACTCATTTACCAATTGAATCTTTGTTAGATATTATGTAAGGGGGAAACATTCAAAATAAGAATATAAATCCTTCTGTTCTAGTTCCGTACCTTTGACCCCTGCAAACAGCTATGGTGCAGCCATCCCGATAACCCTTATTTCTGCAAAACAAAGAAAGGACCTCCATTGGATGGAACCATGTGTGCTCCAGGAAAGGTAAGATATTGATTAGCATATCAAGCAATGGGTGTGGGAGGTACAGTTAAGGAATAGAGAGGGACGGAAGAAAGGGAAGGAGTGAGGCTTTGTCACTCCTTCTGATCATATCATGAGGATTCTTCATGGATACCAAAATCTGTGGGTGTGCAAGTCTCATTATTTTCAATGGCATGGTAAAACATTGTCCCTTATATAAAATGGTAAAATCAAAGTTTGCTTTTTGGATTTTTAAAAAATATTTTCAAGTTGTGAATTGTTGAAGTCATGGATGCAGAATCTATGGATGCTGCGGGATGATTATATTCTTTCAGGATATAATACTTTAGTATACCAGAAAGTGATCACCTTGGATGCTAAGGGGCTTGACAGAGCCACCTGGTTTCCCTCCAGAGGAAGCCTGCAGAACCCAAACTGGGTTCTTTTTGGCGCACACAGGCACCACCATCAGTGTGCCATTGTGCACTGTGTCACGTAATTATGCAAGTGCGGCACCCTGACATGTGGACACTTGTGCTTGCATCATCATGGCGGCCCCCATATGGACAGGAGGCCGCCATGATGGCAGCATTCATATGGACTAGGCTTCAGGAGTGTGTGGTTGCTGCACGCTCTCAAACCTTAGAATCGGTGCGGACACTCCCCTTCCCACCCATCTGTCTCGGGCCTACGTATTATATCCATAAAAACAACAGAACATTAAAATATTTATGTACCAAAAACCTGAAGCTAATTTTAAAATGTAAAGTAGAGAAGAAGATTAGGAGATTGGTATAGGTCCAGTGAATGTTTCTACTATAATCATAAAAGAGATACAAAGAAAGAGAGTCTCATGCCCTTCCACAGTTCACAAATGAAATCTGGGACACATATGGCCAAGCAACATCAGAGTGTGGTTAAGTTGGCAAAATTTATTAATAAGGAAGAACAGACATGCTAGGAGATGCTGCAACTGTTTGCTCCTGCCTGAGCCAATTAGGAAGGGCAAGATGTTGCCCCCTTCTCCACACTGCTGAGTTAATTGAGTGAAACTACTTTTTCCCTTTGAACTCAGTTTGCAGCAATTGAAGTAAGACGATGATAAAGGGGGAAAGTGGGAGGCAGAGATGAGATGGAAATTTAGCTGTAAAAGTGGGATGACAGAGAATTAATTGGGACTGTCCCTGCCAAATTGGGACACTTAGAAACTATGGAGTCTGCCATAACTCCAAGATCATGAAAGCAACATCTGAAAGTTGGCATGGAAATTCAGGGTACCCTAGGGATGTGCATCTTGGGATTATTTTGTGTTTTTTTTTAAAACAGATCAATTAATTTTAATTAATTATCTATGGTTATGGCTACAGTATTATCTTCTAAGAATAGATGTTCCCAATCTATCTAAGGCCTTGTCTGCACTGGCCAAGATACTTTAGGGACATCCTGGAGGATCCTGACTTCAGAGCTGCCTCAAACTTTCCCTGCTACATTGAACTCTATTCCCATACCATGGTGGGTGTCTGCACACATGTCCTCCTGGGCAGTGGCTTGGTGCATTTACCATCTCCACAGGTTTCTCACATCTGAGGCCAGAATGAGAAACCCAGTGATAAATACAAGGTTTGATATTGTATAAATACAATAACAAAATTAATGATATTGGTGGTGGATGTGCTGAGTGGCTCATAGTACAGGAATGGAGGGCTCTGGATCTTTCTGGGAGAATTAAAGCAACAGGTAGGTTTTTTTAAACCATTGCAAGGCTGTTATAACTTGGTTCTGATGCAGAATGTGCTAAACATCCTGTGCACTGCTCACGCCAGAACTGGGTGCAAAATGGCAGTGGAGAGAACATGACTTTTGGCCCATACAAACAAGGAGACAAGGCTGGCAGCAGACTTGAAAGATTCATTTCTTCTCTAAGTAATTCCATGATTTGTAGCCTTATGTGGAGTCTAGAACTCTTCAAATTGTTAAGAGAGAGGGGATGCCTAGAGGCTGGTATGAGAGAGGAGAAGAAGGGGAGGATGAGTGAGGATCCAAAGATGTAGAGATAGAAAAGATTAAGAAAGAAAAAGAATGGTAATGGAGAGAAGAGAAGAGAAGAGAAGAACAGAGAAGGAACACTGGGTGGGCAAGGCCTAAGCAGTTTTTAACCATGGCAAAGCTGATATGTCTGTTCATAATTTTATAAAGTGCTACAAAGAGTTGTGGGAGAATAACTCTGTAAAATAGGTACAACAAGGAAGGGTACTGTCCCAAAGGGCACTAGGCTGGGATTACTTGCCCAAACCATTGTGTATCAGTGCCACAAAAGAGCTCATGGGAATGTGCTCTAGGTGCTGTTGTTAGGTGTGAATCTGCCTTCCAGGGAAGTCTGTTTCTGTTTATAATGGCTCATTCTGTGTATCTTTGCTTTGTTTTCCATCCAAACTCCTATTAATTAATGTCATTACTACCTTCTTTGTAAAATGAAGCTATAAAGCATCTCTTTAATTAAAGGAATTAACAAGGAAAGGACAGTGCCTGTAAATTCCAAACCTTTTCATTTGTACTTTATTGTACATAACAATTAGTAGTTATGCATTTGTTCTAATGAAAAGCCGTGCAGTTTACCATGACCTTTGACAAGAAGGAATAAGTAGAAGTGATGAGTGTAATAAAAACAAATAAAGCAAAACAAAACATAATACAGTGTTACAAATCCTCTCTCCTGGGAAATGTATTTATTGTTAGTGTACAGCACAAAATATGCATGTTAAAATAACTGAATTATAGTCCTTTTCAATAGTCTTGGAAAGGATTATGCACAGGCCAAATATTACAGAATAAAATATACAAAAATTAATTTGAATTGCTTGTGTAAGAAGATTGCAGATCTGACCTTGCAGGGCTTTTCTGTTTCTCATTTGTATTATTCCTTACAAGCCTGAATGTATACATATTTTATGATGTTATTAGACTGCTGCTAAGCAGGTGAAGGGAAGAAAAAAGGGAGGGTGAAGGCAGCTTCATTAGGCCCCTGCACATCCCCTCAAAGGGAAAATTGTGTTTGCATTATCATCTTGTCTTTCATCTGATGAATAGTAAGAAACATAACAATACAACCTATGGGCAGAACAGCAGTGGGTTGGCAATGTATATACAACTTCCTCCCACCTGGCTCACATTGGATTGGAAATAAAACAAACCGCTCCCCAAAAGCCAGAAAGTACCTGTGCTTATTTTTAAAGCCAACCCAAATTTGTCCCTCTTGCGTCATCCAATCCTTTGCCAAAGATCCATCATTTGGAGCTCCTGATGTTAACTCCCAGACCTATCCTTCAAACCTATCTTTTCAGCAGAGCAGACCTCCCTATGTATGGCCATGTTGGAGGGGGGCTGAAAACACAGATTTTAGGAAGCCTTTTGGTTGTTGAAATTAGAATGACTGTAAAAGTGAATTGCCACAGCTTAAGACAGGATTCCAACGTCATAATTACTGACCAAGATACCAGCCATTTGTTGATTGTGTCACTGCCAAGATCTTCCATCCTACAATCCCTCCAAAATTCCTTTCCCCTTCACTCATCCACTACAGAATTCCGGGTTGGTAGCAAATAGATGAAGATGCTCCCCAGTCTGGTGTTGAGCATGCTGTTACAGTGTGCTGGGAGATCTTGGGAATATACGTTTCCCAACAACAATTTTCAGCCCAGCCCTGCTGACCATTTCTTTCCCTGTGGTTTGAGGCTGAGGTGGGATATAACAGAAGGAAGGTGAGGGTTTTGTAGGATTGGTGACAAGGTGAGGACTAGAAACAGACTAAAATTCCAGTGAGAGAAAATGGTGGTTGAAGCAGGTTTAATGCTACTTCTTATTTGAGGCAAACACTAAATGTCTGTGATAGTCACAATCTGAAACCTGCAAATATATGCCTGTGACATAACTAGTTACTGTTTATATATAATGCTCACTTTACTAAACATGGCCATACCAACCAGCAAAGGCAATCTGTCCATGGAATTGGATTTCTTTGGATGTCTTTCATAACATTAAGAGTGCTGCTTGGGTCATTCTCATGCTGCATCCTGCACTTTATATTTGTGTCCCCTTGCTGGATGACTGCATGCCATATGAAATGGATGATTCATTCCCAAAGCATTGGTGGCACCTAGTAGAAGCCTTAGTAATGTGTTATGGAACCTTGCAATTTAGTTGGACAGACTTGAAAAATGCATGGATCAATAAAGCAAAGTCTACAATAAAAGTAATTATTTGTTATATGCATTCAAAGTTTTTCGACCTTATGGGAACCCTAAGGCAAACCTGTCATGGGATTTTCTTGGTAAGATTTGTCAAAGGGGGGGGGGGGGGGTGCCATTCCTTTTTTCTGAGGCTGAGAGAGTGTGATTTGCCCAAAATTAGCCAGAAGATTTCCATGGCTGAGAAAGAATTCAAACTCTGGTCTCCTAATGTCCTAGCCTCTAGTCTCCTAATGTCCTAGCCTAACACTCAAACCACTACTCCATGCTGACTTTGAAAGATCATTATGGCCTGTTACAGACTGCCAAAATAAAGCTGCTTCGGGTCTCTTTGGAAGTATGCTATTTAAATGATGCATGGGTCCTAAGAGTCCGGAGGTTGCGCCAAAGCCACACTCCATTCCTAAGCACTGGAGGGCAGCTTTGGTGCCGCTTCCGGATTCTTAAGGTGCATGCATCATTTAAACAGCATACCTCCAAAGAGACCCGAAGCAGCTTTATTGTGGCAGTCTGTAACAGGCCTATGTCTCTGTAATTCTGTACATAAAACTATTGACCAAGAATGGCAAACCAGTGACCAGTGATGGTTGGTGGCTTCCATGTGAACAGGGTGCTAAATCCACTCTGGGTTTCATTTACCAACAACCATTTTTGATTTGGCCTGGCCTGACCTGGCTGAACATTACTTTTCCTGTGGCGTGCTGCTGAGGTGGGATGCAGTAGATGGGGACTTTACAGGAGCTACCCAAAGTGTTACTCAAAATATCTTCAGCCATCAACTTGCTAATCTATCTCTGATGGGATTCCATCAGCTGGCTCACTAAGTGGCTTCATGCAGACAGTGGTAAATTATTAATTAGTGAATGGCCATCTGTATTTATTTTGAAACTTGCTCAGGAATAAAAATGTACCATCACATATAAAGCAATTTCACCCTACACCGTTATTCCACTACGATTCTATGGCAACATCCCTTGGAATCTTGCAGTTTTAGTTTGGTGAGGATCTACAGGTCTCTGGCTGAGAAGTCTACATTCCTCCCTAACTTGCAGATTCCAGGATTCCACAGAATGGAGTCATGGTAGTTAAAGTGTCATCATAGTGTTATAATTGTCTAGTATGAAAAGGCCCATAGTTAGCTCAAAGAAGACTGTGTTCTATGAGACAGAAGGCGCTTGATTCAACTTACTTGGTGGCAACCACTTAAAAGTAGCTGATGGTTATCTCTCATGGAACATTCCACAGCTTGAAAACATGACTTCTTGGGACTATAATTTTAAAAAGTTGGCTGGGTAGTTTAAAGAGGTCTAGTCCAGAAATGCCCATCTCATGAGCATTCTTCAATAGAACTTTTTAAGTAGTTGCTATCAGGATAAGATAGATCAAATCTTATTATCTTTCTCCCCTCTCCCCTTTCCAGTGAGGTACTCCTTCTCTGTGTTGCTTTTCTGTTGCTTCTCTACTTCTCTTCTGCTAGTTAAAAACAAAAATTCCAGTTGTCCAGTATTGTGTAGCTAAAGAACTAAGGTCAATTTTAACTTTAAATTCTTCACAATGCTTTCTATTTAAGGATTTTTGTTCAGCCTGTCGCAGAAAATACCTATTTCCTTCATTCTTTCTCCGTGGGTCATTCCTTATACCAGTAGTATGCTGCTTCAGGGGTGGTAGGCCACATCAGTCTTTCAGAACCATAAGGCTGCACCTGCCATATTTTTTCACCTAAAATTGGCCAATTGGACTTCCAGGTGTCTCCGGGGATATAATTTTCACCATTTGTAGTCAATTTCAGGGTCTTTGGGCCTGTTTTAGATCTTGGAGGGGCTTCTTTCAAAATAGGAAGTGACTTCCATGTCTTTTTAAGGATTTTTCTTATCTCATGAGGAAATAAAGCAGAAGTTCAGCTTGATAGTAATGCCTTTCCACGTGTCTTAGCACATGGCACTGCAGTTCTTCAGTTCTCTCCCTGTGTGAGACAGTTGTAAGAGTGAGCCTTTTGTTGAACAGATTTTTCCCAGGTAGAAAAAAAGACTCGCTTTTAAAACTATCTCATGGGAAGAGAACTACAGTGTCATGTGGAAGGTACATAGAAAGGTGCTACTATCAGGCTGAACTTTTTTTTCCTTGTGTGATAGGCTCATAAGTGTCGTTGTGTGCATTGTCCACTTCTGCCTTACATCCTATACATACAGTACATATGTCTGTACAGTTTTTAGTCTATTTTAAAAGCCCTTTTGGTATATGTATATTTTGTACATGTTAGTAAATTCTAGAGAACTAGCATGATGTAGTGGTTTGAGCATTGAACTATGGAAGACCAGATTTCAAAACCTTGCTCAGCCATGGAAACCTAATAGATGACCTTGAGCAAGTCACACTTTCTCAGCATCAGAGGAAGGCAAAGGCAAATTGCTGGGCTTATAATAATAAAATAATATTTTTATTTTTATCCTGCTTTTTGCCAAGCAATCAAAACAGCATACAACAGACTAAAATATTTCCATATATACATAGTACCCCCCCTTAAAACAAGATTAAACAGTATAAAACTAAAACTAACTTTTTAAAATCCAAACAATAACCATGAGCAGAGTTTGATGAATGGGGAAGTCTTTTTTGTGGCCGAGTATTTTATTCTGGGAAGGCCTGTCGGAAGAGATTCATCTTAATGGCTTTTTTGAAGCTCTCTAGATTGGTAATTTGATGGATCTCGGCCGGCAGGCCATTCCATAAGTTGGGAGCAGCTGCAGAAAATGTCCTCTGGGAGGTCGCCGTCAATCTGGTCTTTAAGGGCTTAAAGTGAAAGATGTTTGCTTTAGAGTCACCATCAGTAAGAAATGATGCAACAACAGCAACAACAACTAGTAAATCCTAACGGTACCACTTTTTAAAATGTTTATTATTGCAGTTGACAACTCCAAATATAATAAAACAACATGTAACAATATTTTATTGCTGTTATGCCTAATATGGCACTTTGGCAGAAACACTTTCTGGCTTCTTTAAAGTGATGAGGGATTCCTTGTGTGTGCTGGATTGTATTGTTTGATGAAAAACCTTTGGCTCATGTAACAGGAAAAATTAGAATTTTATGTCATCTTGTAATGTAAAGAAATATATGCTTTTCTATTGCCCCTATCTGTTCCCTGAAGACTTTTAAAGGGAAACAGGAGTAGGAAAGGCTAGTGCATTTCCATAAAGTGGAAAACGTTTGTACGCCCACTATAAATATGCATTAATGTTAATGGTTTTATTCAGTATTTCCATTGCACAAGTTATGTAACTCTGCTGGTAAAATGTTCTCAGTTACTACTGAAACAAGCAAGGATTTTTTAAAGACCTATGGCAAATGCAAGTGAGTTTATACATATGTTTGTCTATAACAGATCCCAGCTAATGTATTTGCAAAGGCTTAATTCTCACTGAATTGGGAAGCCTGTTTCTAGCCTATACTATTTCAGTCTGGAGGTGGGAGCTTAACATAATCTGGTTGCATCTATAGGGAAACAGTTCCCTGCGCACAGAAAACTAGCATGCCAGAATGAGAAGTAAACTAGAGCTCTTGTCTTCTGATCTGTACCTTTCTTTGTGGAGTCTTTAATGGTACAGCCTGCATACAGGAAGAGTGCAGCCAAAGAGACTACCTCAGACACCAAATTTGATTTGAGTATTGGCATATATATTATTTAAAGTCTTCTAAAGGCTCCTTCAAACATTTTCAGAAGGCTAATATGATATTATGATAGAGAGCAGCATGGTGCAGTGGTTTGAATGTTGGAATACAACCCTGGAGACCAGGGTTCAATTTTCTGCTCAGCAGTAGAAATCCACTGGGTGACCTTGCCTTGAGCAAGTCACACTCTTTCAGCCCCAGAAAACCCCATGATAGGGTCACCTTAGGATCTCCATAAGTCAGAAATTACTTCAAGGCACACAAAAGAAATATGATATTAAATGAATTGTGCTAATCATTTTTAATTTCTATTCATACTTTTCTTGGAAAAAAACTTAACAAATTACTTCTTTAGACTACAAGACCCAGATTCCTTATCTGGCAGGACCACTGGAGTCAATCACAAACAGTCATCAGATAGGAAATGATGATAAATCTTTTACTGCAGAAGCCAGACAAGAGTCAGGAATGGTCCTTGATTCACGACTGTGTACCATACGAACTATAAGTCAGCTGCTCTGGCAAGAGTACAAGTACAATAAACAGCAACCATACTTAGAGAATGTTTGCATGATCATAGTAACTCTTGGTTTTGCATTCTTTCAGTTACTAAATCAGCCATGGTGCAACACCAATGTAAATAAGGTCATACAGGCTGAGCTTTTCTTAAGCTTAAAAAAAGAAAGAAAGAAAAAAGAATGAAAGAAGTAGGTTTCTTTTTCCTCAGTTAAGTTCTTGAAGGAAGCAAATAGCTCTCAGCTCTTTGTCCAAATATTTTTTAAAAAATTGGAATAGTGTCAGGGAAACAGAGAACAGAATTATAATCAATAAAAGATGTTGGTTTGGAAAGATCTAGTCCCTTCCTCACCCCACCCCCAATTTTAAAGACATGCAGTTATCATGATTTCATACCACTATTCCCAATGCCCATTATTAAAGCACAAGCCAATCTAAACATGGTTGGTGTGTTTGGGAAATATCCTGGCTTTGCAAGTGCTGAGGAAATTAAGTGCCAGAAGTTGTTATGGTGCTGGTTTTATTTAGCTAGCCTTAGCTCACAGAAGTGTTTTCTGAACTCTTCCCAACCACAAAGACGGGGCGGAGGGAGAAAAAGATCACTCCAAGGACCTCCAGTGAACAAAAGAGACTAGGACTTGAAGCAAAGGATGCGAGCTACAGGAAAAGAGATTCCACCTCAACATTAGGAGGAACTTCCTGCCAGTAAGGGCTGTTCGGCAGTGGAACATGCTCTCTCAGAGTGTAGTGGAGTCTCCTTCCTTAGAGGTTTTTAAACAGAAGCTGGATGGCCATCTGTCAAGGATGCTTTGATTTAGATTTCCTGCATGGCAGAGGGTTGGACTGGATGGCCCTGGCAGTCTCTTCCAACTCTATGATTCTATGATCCGCTGGGGTTTGGTTCCAGGAACCTCTGTGAATAACAAAATCCGTGTATGCTCAAGTCCCATTATTATTATTAATTATTATTAATTTTATTTTTATACCGCTATTCCTTGGAGATCATACCGGGCCATTAAATACAATGGCATAGCAAAATGGTGTCTCTTATATAAAATAGAAAAATCAAGGTTTGATACTTGAAATTTATACTTTTTTTGAAAATTTTCAAGCCGTGGATGCTTGAATCTATGTATAAAAAATCCGTGTATAAGGAGGGCCAACTGTAATTAAAAATATGTGTTTTCTGATGGTCTTTGGTGACCCCTGTACACACACGTGTATGTCACCAATAGGGTTTTAAACATTTTCTCCCAGAAGTGTTAAATTTTAAAGAAAATCAAAATGTTTTAAGTGTGGGGGACAATTGTGGGCTTTAATTTTAATTCATAGTCTAAAATGCAAGAAAATTCCTGCAAAAGTACAATTCAGCAGTAGACTTATATTTATTTTTATAAGCAATTGAAAAACACTAAAGTGTTTAAAGGTTGCATTGGGTCCCTCCCCAGGGTCAGAGTACTTTTTAAAGCATGGTAATACGATGCATTTGCATCAATTATAATTTCCTGGTAACTTACGTTTATTCATGCAAAGAGACAGGAAGCCAGGTCCACCAGCATAGTTATACAGAGTCCAGGCTGCTTAGGAAGGAGAATGGAGGTAGTCAGCTTGGTAGATTTCCCAGTGCTGCCCCGACTACCTCTTGTGTAGGGAAGTAGTGGATACTTCCTTACACAACGTAATGAAATGTACATTCCTTAGCATTCTTAGCAGTTGTGCTAGTGTAAATTTACAGTTTCCAGCCATTAAGTATTAGGAATATAGAACAAATATGGGCTTATCCTGTACTGAATCAGGCTAATTCAGAAAAAAATTAGGAGAGATCACCAAAAGCAAAGGCTGCAGATGCACACTTCCTTCATATCACTGGATAATATCTCAGTAGTAGATAGTAGTAAAACTACCAGCACAAGTTCTTGGCCTACAGGGCAACATAATGCCTGAAAAAGGTGCAAGTATATTTTATTACCCCCTGGCCTGCATGGAAGCTAAGAGTAAGAACCATCAGTGGAATACGCTGCCTCAGAGACTGGTGGAGTCTCCCTCTTAGAAGGTTTTTAAACAGAGGCTGGATGGCCATCTGTCAAGAGTGCTTTGATTGTAAATAAAATTTACTAAAAAAGAAAAAAAGTACAGTATTTGTTTGTTTGTGCCATAATGCAACTAATTTTATGTGGATCCACTTTTATCCAGAAATAGTTGTGCAGATCACATCTGGTTACTAAATAATTCCCCAATGTTCAACTGAGCATGATGAATCCAAGAGGAAGATAGATAGATAGATAGATAGATAGATAGATAGATAGATAGATAGATAGATAGATAGATAGATAGCTCTCTCAAACAAGGTAATTGCCCCTCTCCAGGGTCTTTCCTCAATCTGTTCCCAACCCACATCCTCCATACCCTATCAGTACAGAGGTGAAAGGGCCCCAAATAATCACAAGGAATGAAGAAAAAGGTAGATGTAGACACAGTGCAGCCTTGGGTGCTTCATCTCTGAGCATGGTCCCCCACAAATGATTCTATTGAGGGAAGAAGAAACAAATGCTACCCTTCATCGCACCAGGCGGGGAGTAGAAAGATATACATTTGATTCAGAGAAAATGTCTTCCTGGCCCAATCTGTCATCCTCTCTCCAACAACTGATTCACTGCAGAAGGAAATAGCAATGGCCAGAGGCAAAGGAATAAAACGGCTTTTATGCTTGTCTCTTCTGCACTGTTTTTCTTTGTGGGCTCCCACTTGTCTCTTTTAAGTCCCCCCCCCCCAAAAGCTGGAGAATTAAATAGAAAGATACCATAAAGGAAATTAACCAAGGGGAAAAAATTCTCCAAAGGCAATCAGCACAGTCCAGATGATTTCCCACTGAGAAAGCTGACCTCAGCTTCTCCCAGACAGGAGACAGATGGATAAATATGTGCTGTGTTAGTCACCACAGAGACAGAGGATCTTGGACTCTCTGAGAGAATTTTCACTGGCTTCCACACAGCCTTTTTCTGCTGCTATAGCCTTCATAAGCAGTCATCCTTTAGCAGATTAACAGATGTTGTGGGGTAGACCAGACCTGCTAACACATGCTATGTCTTGAAGGGACAGAGAAATGTAACATCCCTTGTAGGCAGGGTTTTACCACACAATTAAAAGAGACAAACTATTAAACCTGAAGAACCATATACAGTCTGGTTACATAGGACAGACTGTAACTGGCCATAGTCGGTTGAATGCCTATCACTGTTCCTTTGCAACTTAGATTCAAGTCTTATGACATTCTATGGGCAGAGAGAATGTATATGTTTATGAAATAATCTGAGGGAATGCATTTTGCCCATTCAAAACCAATAAACTGCAACTCACTGGGCTCAGGCTACATATTATCTGGAACTGCTGCAATAGGAAGCTTATTATTCTGTTGTTAGTGGTCAGGAGAAGTGAGCTCTAGTTTACATGGTCACCAGAGGTCATTGGACTATTTTGTCATGCCTTAATTTTCCATTCATTCATTCAAAATCTTCCTTCTTCTCCAGTTTTGGAGGGGGCTGCCATTGTGCAGCCATAACATTTTCTCTGATGGGTTTGGGAAGAGATAAGAACTCTCTGGCTGAGAAATCTAAATCCCTAACCTAGAAATCCTAGGATTCCATAAGATGTAACCATGGCAGCTAAAGTGAGCAGTAAGAAAGGGCCCCAAATTTTGGTACATGCCATGGTTGTAGATGAAAGAAGTCTTTCACCATCACTTAACAGCAGACCCTCCAGCTCTCTGCAAATGTTACACAATGCATGGAGGGATCCTACTGAATAAGGTGGGATGTAATGCAGACGGTAAGGAATCTGCAAAACTGGAGTGGAGAAATCTTCAATAAACGGAGCTCGTCAATCCATAAGTGCAGATCTATGGAATGCAGATTACAGTGAACTGTAAATGTTTCATATGCTACATCCATAATGGGTGTTGCCTTCCTGGTTATATAACTTTCTTGAAAATCAGGGTCCTATTAAGATGCCCTGTTAAAGTAATTCAAATGGTAAAGAACCTTCACAGGAAGACACGATTTCACTCTTCGTTCACTCTAAAGCTACTGAAGTTGGGGGGGGAACCACTCTGTTCTGGTTGACTCCATTCATATAACAAGACCTGTACCAGCTCTTACACAGCGTCCCACAAAATCAGTTAGGGTTTCTTTAAGATAAACTGCTATGACCAACAAAAGTCTATACAATAGCAGCATCTTCTTGCTATAAATTTATCTCATTCCAACAACAAAAATGAAAATTGTTAAAAAGTCATTTAGGGAATATCTTTTAAAAAGCTAGTCTACAATACGCTAACAGTTCTTTTATCTGAATAAACTACAACATTTTGTATAAAAAGTGGGACCACTCTTTGTGTTTGTTTTGTCTCATCAGGATTTTCAGTACTTAACTCCCCCATGTTTTTCTATTATCTCTTGAGTTTTTAAAATTATTCTTTCTATCTCTATTGTTATGTGCCTTCAAGTTGACTCCAATATACGCTGACCTTCCCTTCTTGGCAAGATTTATTCAGAGGAGGCTTGCCTGTCTCTGAGGCTGAGAGAATGTGATTTGCCAAATTCACCCATAGCTGAGTGGATCGATGTCAATGTCTGAGTGTGGGTTTGCAACCTGGTCTCTCAGAGTCCTAGTCCAACCTTCAAACCACCACACTGTCTCTTTGCACAGCAAAAAATTGGAGCAGTGTACACTTTAGTCTAGTTTAACTTGGTTCTAGATTCACTTTCCACCAACCTACAGCATCCCACAAAGTATCCCTGAGGGAATGTGGCCCTTACAGAAGAAAGATTGGCCATGTATATAATAGATGATATGTTTTTTCTTACATGACACTATATACTAGGTTATTCATTTAAGCAATGCCTATGGCAGATTCAGTGGAACTAATAAATACTTGCAATTTGCTTGTTTGTTTCTACCCACATATGAACAGCAAATGGCAATCTAACCTGCTGCTCATCAATATGTTGAGAGAGCATATTACATGTATTTACCAGAGAAAGGGTTAGCCTTGTTCCTCTGTTGCACCAACAAAACAAAAACCACCAAAGAATTTTGTGGGATTCTAAAGACTAATATATTTTGTTTTGCTGAAACCTCCATGGACCACAGCCCACTTGCCACTCATAATAGCTTATTACAAGTAAAACCCGTGAATCTTTAAGGTGCCAGGAGCTTCTTTTCAGTATTCACATCTGTCTAATCATGGGACTTACACACAAAGTAGGAACAGAAAGAATGCCCAAAGAATTGGGGTGGGGGGAGAAAGGGGGATTTTTGAGAGTTGGGAAATCCCAATGAGGAGAACTGTTTTTCCCTGAAGAAAAAACATGACCCTATAATCCTGTATTGAGGCAAATTAGCTCAGTACAAGACTCACCATATCCTTATGCCCTAATATAGCTAAGTAGTGATCAGGGGAAGGCAGACTGCAGCCAAGAATTATCTTGCTGTATTCTGATAGCTGAGCACAACAATCCTGTGGGATTCCTGGAAGATGCCTGCATTGTCATGCACTAGCTATCAGAACATAGACAGGTGATCTTTGCCTGACCTTACCATCCCCTGACCTGGCCATTTAGGTGGAAAGACAAAAAATAGTGAGTCTTGGAAGGGGTCTTTCTCCCTGCTGTGAGGATGCTGTCGGGTATGCTTTGACTGAGAGTTCCTGCATGGCAGGAGGTTGAGCTGGATGGTCCTTGTGGTCTCTTCCAACTCTATGATTCTTGTCTTCAAAAACTGCAGTTTTCAAAGATGTTCTGGCAGTGGAGAGTAAACTGAATACTTTATTTTCTGTTTCCTCCCACCCCAGGGAAAAAGTTAAGTGTTGCAAGTTAACACAGGGATGCCATCTCATTACTGGAAATGATGTTGTGCAGGCTGGTGATGAATTTCACTAAGGCCAAGATACTGTTTAAGTGCCAGCAGAGTGGTCATATCTGCCAATGTGCTTTTGCAGAGCTTCCAGTGCTGCCAGCTGTGAAACCTCAGCATAGGATTGCCAGTGACCATTTTCATAAAGGACGTGCCTTACTTGAGGGCTGGAAGTCTAGTCCCTTACAAGACTGGCAGGTTTTCCTTATTGAAAACATATCCTTTTATAGAGACTAAATGCAAAAAAGTCAGTATTTATGAGTTTGGGTATTTTGAGAAAAGGTGAGACTAAGTTGCAGGAGCAATCGAGCATGTCTGAAGCTCACTCCCAATATATATCACTATGATATGATTGAAACAGATTCAGTGCTGTTGTTCATTACATAATGAAATTATGTAACCTGTCAACCCTCCCTCAGCCTGTAGTTGCTGGGTTGCAGTCTCATGGCCAGTTATTGGATTTCTGGAACTGGAAAGGGATTTCTGGGCAACATGTAGCTGAAGTCACACAGCTAAGTAGAAGGACCAGCGGTTCCATCCTGGACCTTCAGTGTACTTGCTGGAGGTCCAGGAGAGTCATAGCTTCTCTCTTGTCCTAGCTCTTTCACTATAGCCAGATTGCACCTAGGAGCCTTGTATGCTTTCAAACTGAGGTTGTTCACTCATGGAAGGGGGAATCATTGTATAAGAGATGCTAGCTACATACCATGAAAGAAAGAGAAGTGTGATTTGATATCTGGTATGGGTTTTTTTTTTTTTTTTTGTTTTTTTTTTTGTTCTAATTGTGAATTTCATGTTTTGAATTCTTTGTTTCTGCTGGCAGTGGGAGTTCAGCCATATGTTTTGCATATAGTGCCTGCCAAAAGCCTAGATGCAAAATCTGGTTAAGCTGTATAAAACTTATTGTGAAGCTGATTATTAGGAGAAGCAAGTGAATGGTTGCACTTGTTGCTTGGCCATCTGTGTGCATGCACATATGCTTGGATCCTCATATACTGAAAGAAACGAATATATGTGAGCTGGAAATGTAGCCTTATATAAAAGTAGTAACACAGTTGAAATATTTTCTAGCTCCTCATCATATCAGTATATCTTTATATAAATGAATATGTTAACAGTCAACTTTTCTTAATGAATCTGGCACTCTCCACATGCCTTGGGCTGATGCCACACTGCAGAATTAATGCAGTTTGACACCATATTAACTGCCATGGCTTAAAGCTGTGGAATTCTGGGATTTGTAGCTTTGTGTGATATTTAACTTTCTCCATCAGAGAGCTCTGGTGCCACAACAAACTGAAACCATGACAGTTAAAGTGGTGTCAAACTGCATTAATTATATAAAGTGGCACCAATCTTGTACTACAGATTCCATCAGCCAGCATGGCCAGTGGATCATAGTTGATAAAAGCTGTAAGCCAGAAGAGATGGAAGTTGCCAAGTCAGAAAGGGGCATACTTACTTACCTAGGAGTAAGTCCCAATTAACTCATTGGGTTGTACACAGCTGGGCCCTCTCACTGACACACTGGCTTCTTTCATGAACAGTTTACCATTTGTGCCCACATTCAGTCAAAATCTGCTCCAAAATCTGAGGAAGGAGGTGAAAGGGAGAAATGCATAGGATTCATTATAACATGAAAATGAATTTCAACACGGTGAAATACAAAGTACTACACTTAGGCAGAAAAAGTTAAATGCACAGATATAGGATGGGTGACACCTGGCTTGACTGTTGTATGTATGAAAATGATCTAGGACTCTTAGTAGACCACAGGCTAAACATGAGTCAACAGTGTAATGCAGCAGCTTTAAAAAAATCAATGTGATTCTAGGCTGCATCAATAGGAGTACAGTGCCTACATCAAAGGAAGTAATAGTACCACTCTAGTCTGCTTTGGTCAAACCTCACCTGGAATAGGTGTCCAGTTCTGTGCACCACAAATTAAGAATGATATTGACAAGCTGGAACATGTCCAGAGGAGAGTGACCAAAATGGTAACATTGAAAGATATAGCTGTGATAGTCTGTTAAATCAGTATGTGGAGAGATCTTGTAGCACCTTTGAGACTAACTGAAAGAAAGTAATTAGCAGCATGAGCTTTCATAGAATTCAGTCTACTTCCTCCAAAAGCATCTGAGGAAGTAGACTGAAGATTATGAAAGCTCGTGCTGCCAATTTCCTCCTTTCAGTTAGTCTCAAAGGTGCTACAAGACCTCTCCACATACAAAATGATAAAAGGTCTACAAATCATGCTCATATCAGGCACATCCCACCTGACCCTCAGCACCCTTCCCAGCCAGACGGTTATATGGGATGTATTTAGTACCTTGTAAAGGAAGAGGTTGGGCAGCAAACCAAGTGGCTCTGCCTCTAGTGTCCCTTAGGCTTTCCTTCTCATGGCCCCATCTTTTGCCTCACCAGCCCTCATGAGCATCAACCACCACTGATTTGAGGGTTGTACATGTGGAAGTTGGGTCATGCAATGCATCTCCCCAACCCCTGGCATTTCCCAGCTCTTCATCTCCTGGAAGGACATATGAAATACTGTCCTAACAATGTTAGTGACAAGTGTTGTACAGGGATACAGTGGGAAGGACGAATCAGCGACATTCTTACATCCGAAGACCTCTACTTGTGCAAAATACCACCCAATGATTTCATGTGGTGCCTCATTAACATTGTAACTCTATACAAAAGGCTCATGTTGTTTAGGAAAATACTCCTCCAACTTCTCGGCCTCATTCCCACTTACAGATAAATCGGTGTGCGATGGATTGATTCAACAGCGGAGCGTAGTTCCCACTACATTTGCCCCAATCACATTTTTCCCTCTAAAATAATCCACTTGTGGTTCACATTCATGCATGAATCGATTCAAAATGGACCCACTCCAGCCGGCTGAAGGGTAAATTTAAATCGATTCCTATCCTCATCTGGTTCACACTTGCACGGAACTGATTTATCAAAAAAGATGTGGAAAACATCAGCGTCAGAAAGACGCAGGTTAAATGGGTCTAGCGCATGGCCCCCCTCTTGGAATCGTTTCATCGATTCGGTTCAAGTGGGAACCAACATCGTTTGAAACTGTTCAAATCAATTTGCAATCCAGTTTAAAAGGTGGTGGGAATGAGACCCTAGAGAGGTTTTTCAGGAAGCCCCCACCCTTAAGCAACTGGTGGATGCAATCCACTTCCCCATACTCATTGATTTAAAAAGATGTTCTAGAAAAGGTGGCAGTGTAAACCCCATGGGTACTTTCCAGGAAAACATGTATTTTGTCTAATTTGCCTTTGCTTTCTTAGCTGTCTAAGGTGCTTTTTAGTTTTTGGTGACTCCTGGAAGCAATTGGAACCACTCATTAACTCTCTGAAGTGTGTCAGTCATCTTTGGTAGCAGCTCTTATTGCTTCCAACAGCTGCCAAATATCCCAGCAGTGTCTCAGCAACACAGTTTTTAACGGACTGTGGTTCCTGGGATCATTATTAATGACTGAACCACACACTTGGAAGTGTTTGTTAGCTCTCTTTCTCTGATTTCTCCTGATCACATCTGAAGTTGGAAACCCAAATGGTGAAGGTGCAAACATACCGGAGGTGGGAGAAGGGAATGGAAATGTTTTCTATTGTGTGTGTGTTGCATAATATGTGTGTTCTGAGGGGAATATTCAAAGAACATGTGTATTCGGGAGAGATGTGCAGGCAAAATGCAGGAATGAAAAGTTGCCATGTAATGATGGAATATGTAGGGAATGTATGTTGGGAAAGTTCAACAAATACTTGTGAAGTGTGGAAATAGTGTGTTTTCCCACATTAAAAAAATTAGGAAAAAATGCTGAGATCCTACATTTGCAGATGAATGTGTCTCATGTAGCTATGTCTTCCTAGCTACTTCTTCTCCTGATGCTCTCGAAAAACATCTTGTAAGCAGCACACACACACCCATGCCATGGTCATATCTGTGCTGTTAGAGAGTGAGGGGATGGGCAGGGATGTGTCCAACTATTATTATCTTGACACTGGAGGCACAGCAACAGGCATTGGTGAAACATCTGGGGGTCCTTGGGAGGTCCCTGTAGATGATGTCCTTGTTATTATTATTTCTTACCTTCTTTTCCCCATGGATCTAGGTGGTGAACAATAACAATAAACTGACAAACAACATCAGTTAAAAGACATCATTTAAAAAACACATAAATTTAAAAGAACAAAAATGAAATTTACAGTCCTAGATGTACAATCCAGATTTAAAATTCATAATTTAAAATCATCTAGATAAGTCTGCTGGAAAAGACTGATTTTCAGTGCAGTTTTAAATTCAGATAGTATATTCAGTTGTCAAATCTCTTCTGGCAGGTCATCCCACAGTCTAGGGACAGCTGAAGAAAAAGTCCTCTGGCTGACAGTTGCCAACCTAGTCCTGGCTGACTGGATTTCAAAGATATATGTAGCTGTGTTAGTCTGTAGAATCAGTGTGTAGAGAGATCTTGTAGCACCTTTGAAACTAACTAAAAGAAAGAGGTTGGCAGCATGAACTTTCATAGAATTCAGTCTACTTCTTCCACTAAATGCATCTGAGGAAGTAGACTTAAGTTTATGAAAGCTCATGCTGCCAAATTCTTTCTTTCAGTTAGCTTCAAAGGTGCTACAGGTTCTCTCTATATACTGGCTGGCTGGAGTAAATGTCCACCAAAGGACCTGAGTGTACAAGGAGGATTATATGAGAGAAGGCAATCCTATAGGTAACATGGACCCAAATCATGTAGGGCTTTAAAGGTAATAACCAACACTTGGTACCTTGCTCAGAAAACTAATTGGCAGTCAATGGAGTGATTTTAATATTGGTGTAATGTGATCGCTCCTGGATGTCCCAGTATTCAATCTGGCTGCCATGTTTTGAACTAAATGAAGCTTCTGAACTTGGTACAGAGGTAGCTCAGTGTTCAGTGCATTTCAAAGGTCCAGCCTGGAGGTTGCCAGCATGTACACTACAATCTTTAGGTCTGCCTAGAAAGGGGTGCAATTAACATAAGAGCTAAAGCTGATAGTAAGCACTCCTGGCCATTGCATCTGAGCTGTCATTTGGTGCAATGGATCCAGAAGCACCACCAAACTACAAACATAATCTTTCAGGGGGAGTATAACCTCATCCAGATCTGGTTTACATACCTTCAAACCCAGGTTAGGAGCCTTGATAGTAAGCACCTCTGTCTTGTCTGGATTCAACTACTATTTGTTTTTCCTCATCTAGTCCATTACCTCCTTCAGGCATTCATTCAAACGAGACATACTATCCTTAGCTGAGGATGTATTTGAAGGTATGGAGAAATATATTTGGGTGTCATATCAATACAGTGGTACCCCGGGATACGAAATACCCAGGTTACGAAATTTCCGGGATACGAAAAAATCCCATAGGAAATAATTGTTCCGGGTTACGAATGTTTTTTCGGGTTACGAAAAAATTTTTGGTGCTTTTTTCAGCTTTTTCGCACGAAATCGCGGCTTTTCCCCATTAGCGCCTATGGCATTTCGGCTTGCGAATGCTTTTCGGGTTACGAAAGCGGCGGCGGAACGAATTAATTTTGTAACCCGAGGCACCACTGTAGCACCCTGTCCCATGCCTCCGGATGATCTCCCCCAGCAGTTTCATGTAGACATTGAATAGCACTGGGAATAGAACAACACCTTGTGGTATACCATATAACAACTCTTTTTTTGAGAAGCAGCTATCGCCAAGCACCACCATCTGGAACTTGCCCGAGAAACAGGACCACTGAAGCACAGTGCCTCCAATTCCCAAATCACCCGGGCATTCAAGAAGGATACCTTGTTCGATGGTATCAGATGTCGCTAAGAGATCCAAAAGCACCAGCAAAGACACACTCCCCCGTCAATGCTCAGGCAAAAATCATCCATTAAAGTGACCACAGCAGTCTCAACTCCATATCCTGCTCTGAAGTTGGTTTGAAGTGGATCTAGATAATTTGTGTCATCTAAGACTGCCCGGAGTTGGAAAACAATTGCTTTCTCAATCACCTTGCCCAGAAAAGGGAGAATTAATACTGGTCTATGGCTGTTTAAGTCCAGGGAGGGCTTTTTTAGAAGTCATCATACCAATCCTTCTTTTAAACGTGATGCAAAACTTCCCTTCCTGAGAAATGCACTAATATATTGTAATTGAAATCTAATTGTATCTCCTCCCTGGAAGACCAGCCAAGAAGGACAGAGATCAAGAGGACAAATTGTCTTCCTTATGTGCCCCAGCAGCTTGTCCACATTGTACTCACCAGTTGGAAGTGATCCAGTATAATCTTACTCACAGAGTCACTGAGCACCACATTGTTAACTTCCACTACAATGAAGACATCTAATTTGGTTCTTATCCAAGAAATTTTATCTGTGAAATGATCATTAACAGTATCACATCAAACTGTTGAAGGTTATAGAATTGGATTCAGGAGGAAGGGTGCCTGAGTTAAAGTTCTCACCACCCTGAACAATTCAGCTGGATGCGAATTTACAGACGCAATGTATGCAGAGTAGTAAGCTTTCCTCGCTGCACATATTGTCACCATTTGCATTCCAGTTGTCATCCTTCCCATGCTTTCTGCCTCAGGGAAAGGCAATGCAAACCTCCTCTGAATAAATCTTGCCAAGAAACCTGCATAAGCTTACTTTAGGGTCACTATAAGTTGGAAACTACTTGAAGGCACAGAAGAAGAAGAAGAAGAAGAAGAAGAAGAAGAAGAAGTAGTAGTAGTCTGACTTACACTATTGTAGTTCACTAACAGGATGCCAACCAAAGCCATTTGTTTTATTATGACTGAACTTCGTCCTTGGATTCTGGCCATTGTCCCATGGTAAAACCACTCTAGCATCTTTGGGGTCTGATCATATCCACTGCTGGGATGAAACTCCACATACCTTTCTACTGAAGCATTGTTGCTATTGGTTCAAAAAAGGGTTCCCTGCTTCTGGTGTAGAGCCAATATATCATGGAAGGGTGGAAGTGAACATCCACTTGCCCTGCCCATTCAATCTGCCATCCTTGTAGTGCACAAAATGTTACAATGAGACTTGTGGACACTGAGTACAATGTACATAGGCACAATCTACATGAAGGGTTGTCTACATATCAGGGGGGAAAACAAATTGCCTCTGAACGTGTGCTGATCAGGACAAACAATGCATGGTATTTTCCCTGAATCTGGCATGATCAGGACACATGACACAGGGCCCAATCAGCAGCAGCTCAGAGCAGAACACCTTAATGTAGATTTTAAAAAGCTCACTTTGCTACAGAGTTTCCAGGAAACTCTGATGTGTACTGCATGTGTCCCATCAATTCGTAATGTATTCAGGAGGGGGAGGATAAATCATCTGGCCAGTGCCACCATTTTCAGCTCCTGCCACCATCTGTTCCCAGAAGTAGGACATATTACTGCCTGACAGGGAGCATTGTTTATTTTCCCCACCCAAAACAATATTTGCTTGTGAGGTGCCCAGTGCCTCAAAGTGTGCCACAAGGAGTAGCATGGAGGAGGGGGGAAATGTCATTCCAGGTGATTTTTCTGTCCTCAGTGTCACTCCTACAATCATAGAATCATAGAGTTGGAAGAGACCACAAGGGCCATCCAGTCCAACCCCTTGCCATGCAGGAAATTTCAATTAAAGCATCCCCGACAGATGGCCATTTAGCCTCTGTTTGAAGACTTCTAAGGAAGGAGACTCCACAACACTCCGAGGAAGTTTGTTCCACTGTCAAACAGCCCTTACTGTCAGGAAGTTCCTCCTAATGTTGAGGTGGATTCTCTTTTCCTGCAGCTTGCATCCATTGTTCTGCGTTGAAGTCCCTGGAGCAGCAGAAAACAAGCTTGCTTCCTCCTCAATATGACATCCCTTCAAATATTTAAATGGGGCTATCATATCACCTCCTAACATTCTCTTCTCCAGGCTAAATATACCCAGCTCCCTAAGGCGTTCCTCATAGGCCATGGTTTCCAGACCCTTCACCAGTTTCTCAACATCCTTTTTAAATTGTGCCCAGAACTGGACACAATATTCCAGGTGAGGCCTGACCAAAGCAGAATATAGTAGCTCTATTACTTCCCTTGATCTAGACACTATACCTCTATTGATGCAACCTAAAATTGCATTGGCCTTGTTAGCTGCCACATCACACTGTTGACTCATGTTCAACTTGTGGTCTACTTGGACTCCTAGATCCCCTTCACGTGTAGTTTCATTCAGCCAGGTGTCCCCCATCCTATATCTGTTCATTTCATTTTTCCGTCCTAAGTGCAGTACCTTACATTTCTCCGTGTTGAATTTCACTTTGTTAGCTTTGGCCCAGCTTTCTAATCTATTAAGGTCATTTTGAATTTTGATCCTGTCCTCTGGGGTATTAGCTACTCCTCCTAATTTGGTGTCATCTGCAAATTTGATAAGTATGCTCTCAATTCTGTCATCCAGGTCATTGATAAAGATGTTGAATAGCACTGGGCCCAGGACAGAGCCCTGTGGGACCCCACTGGTCACTTCCCTCCAGGATGAAAAGGATCCATTGTTGAGCACCCTTTGGGTTCGGCCGGTCAACCGGTTACAAATCCATGTAACAGTTACGTTGTCTAGCCCACATTTCACTAGCTTGTTTGCAAGAATGTCATGGGGAACTTTGTCAAAGGCCTTACTGAAATCAAGATATCCTATATCCACAGCATTCCCTTCATCTACCTAGATGGTAATTTTATCAAAGAAAGAGATCAGATTTGTCTGGCATGACCTGTTTCTCTGAAACCCATGTTGACTTTTTTTGATTATGGAATGGCCCTCTAAATGTTCACGGACTCGCTGTTTAATGATCTGCTCTAGAATCTTTCCTGGTATTGATGTCAGACTAACTGGACGATAATTGTTGGGATCCCCTTTTTTCCCTTTTTGAAGCTGGGGGAAACGTTTGCCCTCCTCAAGTCTGCTGGGATGTCTCCTGTTCTCCAGGAGTTCTCAAAAATTATTGCCAATGGTTCCAATATTATATTTGCCAGTTCTTTTAATACCCTTGGATGTAGTTCATCTGGTCCTGGAGACTTATATTCATTTAGGTTAACCAGGTATTCCTGTACTAGCTCCAACAGGCCTGCCTGGAAGAAGACAAGTCCTCCCTTCATCCACCATCTTGAGGGAGAGAAAGGCAGGCTAGCTCCAAGAAGCCAAGTCCTCCCTCCAGTCCATCTGCCTTGGTCCAGGCCTCGGAGGTAGAGAAGACTGCGGGACCTCATCCCCTTTCCCACCACCACTCCCTTCTCCTTTTGTGTCGTGTCTTTGTAGATTGTAAGCCTGAGGGCAGGGAACCATCTGATTAAAAAGATTGTATGTACAGCGCTGTGTAAATTTACAGCGCTTTTTAAATAAAGGTTAATAATAATAATAATAATAATAATAATAATAATGTCTCTTTACTTATTCTGTGCTGAAATCCCCCTATTCTGTCCTCTGCTCCATTATCCTCAGCAGTGTCCTTTGAATTGACGACAAGGCACTGGGTGCCTAAAAAGCAGGAAAAAATTATTTAAATGTGTTCCAGGTAAGGAAGGTAAATGGTGGCCCTCATCAGACAGCAATCTATCCTGGCTCTGAGAGCTCTGGGAGAAGCAGCAGTGGTGGGACCTGACAGTGGACCACAACAACATCAGTGTAAACAACTGCTGAAGATAAAACAGGTGCTCTGGGGCAGGGCAGAACAGATGGGGAATCCATTTGGACTTTCCACTGAAGTATAGATGGGCCTGACAATTACCCTACACTTTTCAAAGTCTAACATACACATGGAACAAGCATACATGTGTTTGACTCCATGCTCATCAATTCTTTCCAATATTATGTTCAATGAGAACCACTCTGTTGAACCTGAAGGTGAGACAAGGATAGGGTAGGGTAGGGTAGGGTTGGCACATTCTGCCTGTACGATGAGAGGCTGCACATTAGGAGCCTTATCTGAAATATTGCTCAGAACACACAGATCCCCTGTTCAAAAGCTGGAATCTGAATAGCTTGGATTAGCTACCACTTGAATTGTCAGTAAATTCCATTCTGTATAAGTCACTGTGAGAAAACATTATTATTTTTGCATAGAGATTATTAAAATGAAGAATTTTCTATAAAAACAATTTTATTTTTGAAGATGAGCTACATTTAGCTGAAACCCTCATAATAAAAAATACACTGTAGCTATCTTTTTGCACAAACTTCCCAGAAGTGTCAAAATAATTATAGCCTGTAATATACTCTGAATGTACACAGGGCTATAAAAATAAGAAATATGAATAGTTCCATGCTGCTTATTAAAAGCTCATATTAGCTATACACTTTTCTCTTGTACTGTAGTAGGCAGGCTTTTTTCATCCTCAAATGTATAGTTACATCATTCAAAAATCAGGTGCATTATAGATAGATAACTGAGCATAGCTGGGTAACAGGTCCGAATATCAGCTGTTAAGACACTGGAATTTACCATTGAATTAACTATAAATCCAAATGTTACAGCTTTAGCTAGAAGAAAATGGCATAATATTGAGTAAAAAAAGACCCCTGTTATCATAACTGCATTGTTTGATCTGCCTCACTTCAAGTACGTTGGTGCCAAGTTGGGCTAAGTCTCTCTACCAGCCTGCAACATTTCTGTGTCACCTGTAGTGTCTGCTCATCTATCTAAAGATATTCTGTTATAGTGAAGCAAGGCTGGATTTTTCCTCATGACTCATGACTTTTGCTTAAGCTCATAGTATTTTATACATACAAATGTGTGTGTGCTTTGATTAGGACATGGATGTGATGAGGTTAGGGAAGGCCACTACTCCCATTCCTTTCAATGCAATGGACAAGACTAAGGGTGCATCTACACTGTAGAAATAAAACAGTTTGACACCACTTTAAGTGCTGTAACTCTATCCTATGGAATTCTGGGATTTGTAGTTTTACAGATCCTTAGCCTTCTCTGCCAAAGAGTGATGGTGCCTCACAAAAGTACAACTCTCAGGATTCTGTAGGATGGAGCATTGCAGTTAAAGTGGTATCAAACCACATTATTTCTACAATGTAGATGCTTCCTATGAGATAAATCTCATTCAATCCATCCTAGTATTTTTCAGTAGATGCTGTTAAGGTGACCATCAGAATATGCTAATGAGAATCCTGCAATGTCCTTTAGACAGGTAGAGAATATTAATCATTAGACCAAGATGATTAAGTTTTCCCTCCCTGTGTAGCATTAAATTGACAGAAAATGTTGTTGCAGTTCCACATTTCTAGCATTGCAGTAATTTAAAACTTCAGCATTTAGCATTTAGTAATACAGTTTAGTAGTCATCTAAATTAAAAGGAGCAGGCAAAGTTATGAAAGGAATGTGAACACAGCAAATAGAAGAGTTCCAAGCATAAACCATTTTCAGTATCTCACTCTCTGCAATGCTAGAAATGCGGGAACTGAGGGGAAATGCCATTGGGTGGTGCGAATAATTTTTTTAGGGGCAGTGCCCTCATCCTCTCTCCATAGCTATACTGTATTCTGAGAGTCTCCCTTCCAAGGACAGAAGGGTTCAATCTGTCTGCAGAAAGCATTTGGTAAAACTGATAATCTGATCCAGACAGTTGGGGGCCCTGTCTGAATTTAGGCAGTGACTCTGGAAGTTACAGCAGAAAGGGGAGCTCACTGAAAAGCACGTCCCTCTTGAGGTTGGTGGGAGCACTCCGAGCAGAATTCGCTTCTGGGGACATTCTCAACAGTTAGAAAAAAATGATTAATTCCATTTATTTCCAAAAGCTAAGGCAAAATATACACAATATAACTAATTATTTAACAAATATGCATACATATATATTTTTCTCTTTTAGCATTGTTTTAAAGGTCACTGTATCTGGTTAACTCCAGATATCTTGAAGCAAGATGGAAACTGGGGAGCATGGAGTAAATTTGGATCCTGTTCACGGACCTGTGGAACAGGAGTGAAATATAGGACCCGGCAGTGTGATAATCCACAGTAAGTTAAAGCTAAACCAATTTTTCCCATGAAAACTAGTGCATGTCTGTTAATGAAATTTCATGGGCTTGCTGTATCAGCATGCTAGCAATTCGATTGCCCCCGATTGTCCTGCCCCATATTATTCAATGGCAGCATGTGCACATGGATGCATTATTATTGACACCCATTGAATAATATGGGGCACAACCACCTGTGTTTTTTCCCATCTGTGGGTCATGGGGGGACTAAACCTCTGCATATGGAAAAGGTCCACTGTACATAAATCTCATTGATTTCAGAGTCAACATATGCTCAAATCCACACATGTATATTTGTTGCATGAGCTGATCTTCATTAATTTTATTTGAAGGAAGCAATCTACACATGTGATATAACACACAAAGTAGATCTCTCATGCTCATGTTGCAGAATTATAATGGAATATTTCAGAAATTCTTAATAAAGTGATAAAGCCGGAAACAACCCACTTCCATACTGCCAAGATCCACTGTAATTCAGACACTGGGACAAGGGCTGTAAGTGCAGTTTTGTCACACAACTAATGGGTGGGCATAATGTGGCCAGGTGTCACTTGTCCTACATGCCTAAAATCAGGCATGTCTTACATGCATAAAATAGGTTGAAGAAGCAAAAAGTGGGAACATAATGGACTGTTTAAAAGAAAAAAGAAAAAAAGGTATGGGATTGCGCAGTGGGGGGACAGCCATTTGAGATTACAAGGAGTGAAAGTGGCCTCTGGGCTCCTGCAAGGTGCCTGCTCTTGCAACCAACCCAGTTTGTGGTTGGTTGGGTTGTTAAGAGATTCAGCTATCACCTGCTGGCAAACATTTCAGTTATTTCACGTAATTATACTTAGCATTTAATTGTTAAGTATCCAGGCAACAAGATGGTGATGATGATGATGATGATGATGATGATGATGATGATGATGGGTTGGTTGGACTAGGGTTGCTTGAAGATGATGATAGATTAATAAACTGTGGCTTTTCTAAGGCCACCTATCCTACATCCAGTGGACTTCTAAGTATACTGTTTTCTGTTTTTGTTATAGTAAAGCCAGTGAAAGAATTAATGCTGTTTTACTTAAGTGAATACAGTATTTACTTATTATTATTATTATTATTATTATTATTATTATTATTTCCTTATTCCTAGCCCAGCTAATGGAGGCCGCACATGCTTTGGCCCAAGCTATGAATTCCAGCTCTGCAGCACACAAGATTGTCCTAAAGACTATGAAGATTTCAGAGAGGAGCAGTGCAGGCAGTGGGATCCTTATTTTGAATATCAGAACACAAAACACCACTGGCTTCCATATGAGCATATTGATGGTGGGCATATTTCTGCATCCTTATTTAGTGCTATGGAGAACTGAGGGCCAGTGTACCACATTTAGAAGACTGATATTTCCAAAGCTGAAAGGATATTAGAACAGATGCCTTTTAGTGAAGACACTTGCAAACAGAGAATGATGTATTTCATTTACTCAAACATTTTAAGCACTCATATGGAATTTGTCTATAAATATTAATCTTTGATAGAAAATTTGTTTTAGTAGGTGGATACATTGACGAGGTAACAGATAAATATCTCTTCCTGCCCCCCTTCTCTTTCTAGTTTTGGTGTTGTCCACTTTTATAGAGTTATAGAATTTCATGAAAACCCCTCCACATAGAATTCAGTTCTCACTTGAGGAGCTGCCTAGAACTCTTGAACCACTATAAAACAAGAACACAATTTAATCATCCTACCATGAGACTTTAATGGAACTTCAGTTTAAAAAGTGAATTAAAAAAATAAGAACCATACCTTGAAGAGATAAATCACAAGATTGTTTTCTCTTGTAGTTAAAGAGAGATGCCACCTGTACTGTGAGTCCAAGGAAACTAGCGACGTTGTGTATATGAAGCGGCTTGTACATGACGGAACCCGGTGTTCGTATAAAGATTCTCATAGTATCTGTGTGCGAGGGGAGTGCTTGGTAGGTGGTAGCAATTTCAAGGATTGATTTTCTATCTTTTTTTTTTGTTTGACATTTATGCAAATGAATATAAGCAATATATTGTATTGTGTATCGGATGTTTTTATACTGTAAGCCGTTCTGATTGCCTTATGATAGAAGAGTGGGATATTAATAAAAGTTTTATTATTTTTATTTTTACCATTATAATGCCATATTTTCTCCATGACTAACCTAAATCTACAGTGCTATATAAATAAAGTATAATAATAATAATAATAATAATAATAATAATAATAATAATAATACATGCAAGTAACTTTGTAAACCAACACTTTTTATGATGTTTGCTGTTACTATAGGAGTAATGGGGAAAAATACTTAGCCTTAGCCTAAGTGAAACTGAGAAAGCTCTCTAAGGTTACATCTACACTGCAGAAATTATCCAGTTTGACACCACTTTAACTGCCATGGCTCAGTGCTATGGAGTTCTGAAATTCGCTGTTTTGTGAGACATTTAGCCTTCTTTGCCAGAGAGCTCTGGTGCCACAACAAACTACAAATTCCAGGCTTGAATAACATTGAATGGTGTCAAACTGGATTATTTCTGTACTGCAGATGTAGGCCTAGTGACATCTTTATGTAGCCAAAATGGTTACATAAGAGGAAGTTATTAACAGCCTTAGGAGAATTTCCATGTTTGTGATACAAGAATTATGTAGAAAAAAGAATACACATGGGCCAGACCTCTCAAAACATCCCAGTGAGAACTGAGCATGTGCTCAGTGGTCACAGCTTGCTGATTGATTGCAGGCATGTGAGAGAGTAAAATCATGTGTGTGTGGTGAAAAGGAACAGCAGAAATGTAATATTTTGTTGTCTTTTCCACTTGTTGAAGTTATTACCTGAGTAAAGACAGTTTGTATGTACCTACATTTATTTCTACTTGGGAAAACATGTGGTATGCACAAACATGTATATCTTGGAGGAATGCACATACTGTACCCACACTTTCAGTCCTTGCTTCTTCCAGTCTTCATATTTTAAAACTTGCTATGTAGGATTTCTGGTGCAAGTTGAAATGTCCTATACAAATGGTGGACATAGAGATGGGTTGTTTGTTAGTGCTTCTTCCTGAGTGAATGCTACTGTGTGAGAGCCACTGTGGTACATGACATTCCTGTTCCATTCCAGGAAGAAGTAAAGATCTTGTAGGTCACATGGAAGGTGAGCATGTAGTCCTAGATCCTGGGAGCTATATTATAGATTGAGATGAAATTCATTATCCAACTTTTTCAATTTGCTTTAGTAGAACATCACTGCTGAGATACATTTTTCATTAATCTCATAGTGCTAAGATAAAGTCAAATAGGCCACTCAATTACCTGATTATAGCTATTGGCTGGGCCCAAAAAGAAATAACACAGGTAACTTAAATGTGACTTTGTTTACACAACTACAACAATATTGTTATTTCATGAGATTAAATTATGCTGAAGTAAGTAGTATCTAGCATTCTGCTTTTAAGTTTTCTCATTCTCATGGGACCGAGATTCATTGCCATGCTATATAACTTGAAGCTGGATTAATCAGTGTATCATTTTTTCATGTTGACAGAGAAGGGAAGCTTTGCTCTTGTCCTGAATGTTATTTAATCAGTAGTGTTGCCCATGGGTCAAAGATGAGTGTGAATTGAATTAAATACCTGCATAAGCTCACACCCTGAATAATAATATGTTATTGAAGTACTGTTATAATGAATTAATATAGGGGTTTAGTGAAAGAAACAGTTAGAAATTAGTTTATGCCAAAAGAGGTCAATATTAGCACCCCGTGTGTATATCAATTTTACCTTTTGTTAAGGGACTTTTTCTTGCTGTTCCTAAATATCTTGTTTTGAATAACTTAATATGACAAAAATTCAAATACAAATGCAGGCCTTCGCAAGGAAATAATAATGGTGTTTGGTCTTTACAGAAAGTTGGTTGTGATAAGGTAATAGGATCCACAAAGCAAGAAGACAAGTGTGGTGTGTGTGGTGGAGACAACACCCACTGCAAGGTGATAAAAGGAACATTCTCCAGAGCACCAAAGAAGCAAGGTCATTCCATTTTGAATGTCAACTCTCTTTCCCAGAAAACTGTGTCAGAAGATTGAAAAATGACTTTTCAAACATTGTTTTGGTAGCCCCTGTAGCATGCTATATCAGATATTCCTTTTATGTAGTGGGGGACAGCACTGGTGCTTTCTTTAACAGGTTTCAAATTAAAGGGCTTTAAGACTAGTGTAGGATGGAGTCTGGAAACTGCTTAGCAATTGGCAACAGCATGTTAATGTTAGATTGCTGGAGGTGAATTTAATTGGTTATTGTTAAAAGGTTAAAGAGGAAATTAAAATTGGATTAATTGCATCACTCGTTAATTAAACTAGTTAATTGTTAAATCATTAAATTAAATTAAATTAAAATCATTTAAAATTACTAAAAATGGCCAACTCCCCAAATTATCCCCTCCAAAGTAACAAATTAAACCAACATGAAACATTATTCATGTCTTTAAAAAGAGGATGCTAATGATATCTGACAATTAAAATGATGAAAATTAAATGCACAGTTGGAGATTTTAAGGAATTAAAGCTAACCATTTAATTTTAACAAGCCAGGTTAAACAAGCTCTAGTCTGTAGGAAATGTGTTTCATCCAGAAATGAATATTTCTCAAAAAGTCCTGACATGCAAGGAGTCAACTGAAATGTAAAAAAAAACCCCCCACTCATAGTCTTGTGTACGAGGATGAAATAAGCAAAGATTTATATCCTATTTGCAAACATAACGTAAGATAGAACCACAGCAGTCAGCTAATTCCAGGGAAGAGAAACAGTAGGATACAAATAAGGAAAATCATTAGATCTCTTCTCATAGTGATACTCTTTCAACTTTAAATTAATTCTTCCAATTCACATATCTGGAGTGGAAGCCAACCTGATATTAGAGGACATGATTTTCTACTATGCTTCTTTTTCATTTAACAGTATGCCATAACTCTTTCCATTCTCTGGGTTCTGTAAATTCCAAGTCTGGTGTCATAATTTTAAAAAGGCCCCAAGTGATGAGTGATGCAAATCAAATCAGTACTTTTAATTGTTTACTTGAAATATGTCTAACACATCTGTTGACATGGTTTACGGGTGGGTGGGAAGGGGGGCTAAAATTGACATTTACCTTTGCTTGTAATAAAGTCATACTGGCTTTAATGCTGCTCTACAGGTTACATTAAGATGTTTGAAATCCCAGCTGGTGCAAGACACTTGCTTATACAGGAGTCCGATGCCACTGTTCATAACCTTGGTGAGTATTACGTGGCTGAATTCTTGATTTTATTGGAACCCATACTCACAGGGAAATAACCCCAGCCCTTTGATCTTTGAGGTGACTTTTTCTGCACTTTATTGACCTGCCCTAGATTTGTGTAATAGCATTATGATATTTGCAGTTTTGGATTTTATTTCTTTTCTCATTGTCCCCCAAATTTAATTTGTCTTTTTCAAAACAGCTTCACACTGGGCTGTCATTTTGCTCAGGTTGTTCCCCAGACCCCCAAGCCTTTTTTGCTTGGTCACTGTACTTAGAACAAGAGGCTACTGTTAGAACAAAATATGGAGAAACAGAATGGTTCCCACTTGGCAAAGATATCAGGCAAGGCTGCAGGCTATCATCCTATTTATTCAACTTGTATGCAGAAAATATCATAAGAAGAGCAGATTTAGACTCAGAAGAAGGAGAAGTGAAGAAAGAAGGAAGGAACATCAGCAATCTAAGATATTCAGATGATACTAGTGAAAAACATCAAAGACTTGGAACAGTTACTATGGAGGATAAACTGGACCATCAGATGGCCATCTATCTAGGAAAGCTTACATTTCCAAAGCTTAGGCAGGCTTTTACAGCTCTCCGTTTTCAAACAATGCCATCAGCCATGATTGATGGCAGATATTCACACACACCTAAGGCCTCCCGCTTATGTATCTGCGGGGCACCAGAAATCGAGGACCTGCCCCATTATCTGCTTTTCTGCTCTCTTTATATTGACCCAAGGACTAAATTTTTGGGATCTATCTTGTCCAATTTACAGTCTAATACTATTACTGAAAAGATTTTTTATCTCCTGTCGGATATTGATACCAAGGTAACCTATAAGGTGTCATTGTTTACCTCAGCAGCAATCAAAATTCGGGCTAGAGTCAATTGCAGTTGATTGCCATGGGGATGATCTTATCTAATCCATCAAGTTGTTTTTAATGATGTTTTAGCTAATCGTTTGGAATTGTTTTTTTAAATCTAAAGTATAAGATTCGGATGTTAATTATTTCATTAACTGATGTAGTATTTTGTAATACTGAAATTTTGTGATTGGTTTTAAATATATGTTATGTGAATGGCCTTTGGCTTAAGCATTAATAAACTTATATATATACTATGGAGGATCAAAGAAGAAAGTGCAAAGGCAGGCTTAATACTGAACATAAAGAAAACAAAAATAATGACCGCAGAGGAACTACATAAATTCAACCTAGACAATGAGGAAATTGAAATAGTTACTATACCCTGGATCAGACATTAACCAGACTGGAGACTGAAGTCAAGAAATAAGAAAATTAGCACTGGAAAGAGTAACTATACAAGAACTAGACAAAATCCTAAAGAGTAAAGATATCCAGCTGAGCACTAAATTTAGAATCATCCAAGTCGTTGTATTTCGTATTACCACGAATGGATTGGAGAGCTGGACACTGGCATACAGTAACTGTCACCAAGAGGGTTCCAGCTATAACCTACCCTACATCGCACTGTAATATCTAAGTTTGGGGGTTGTTGTTGTGTTTTACTAAATTATGGAACTCCCCCGGCCAAAAAAATTTGTAAACTGTTTAATAATAATAATAATATTTATTTATATTCC
The DNA here is from genome assembly GCF_019175285.1 of Sceloporus undulatus. Classification (NCBI taxonomy): domain Eukaryota; kingdom Metazoa; phylum Chordata; class Lepidosauria; order Squamata; family Phrynosomatidae; genus Sceloporus; species Sceloporus undulatus. The sequence goes on from NC_056523.1 coordinate 93,569,596, forward strand.
GCTTAATCACTCGGAATCCAACAGGATTACAACAATAAAAGAGAATACAGTTAAAATTCTAAAACCCCTATCCCCCCCCCCAGTATAAAAACATAGTAATACTAAAAAGAGATTAAACCAGACAGATATTAAAACAGTAGTATAAAATCACAGTTAAAATCAATGGAAGATTTGTAGAAAAAAAGAAATGTATAGCGGGGACCAGATAGGGTGGAAAAAGGGATGGAGAAAAGGGGAGAGAAGTGGAAGGGGGAGGCAGGAAAATAGAGGCGGACCTAGTCTGGAAAGGCCTGCTGGAAGAGATCTGTCTTAATAGCCTTCTTAAAGGTTTCCAAGGTGGTAATCTGATGGATCTCATCTGGCAGGTCATTCCAGAGTCTAAGAGCAACTGCTGAAAAGGAGCGCTGGGTCACTGCCGAAAGTCTAGTCCTCTTTGGTTGAAGCAGATTCTTCCCAGCAGAACGAAGAGTGTGGGGAGGATGATATGGGAGAAGACGTTCCCTCAAGAAGTCGGTACCCAAGCCATGTAGGGCTTTAAAGGTTAAAACCAACACTTTATATCTTGCCCAGAAACTAACAGGCAGGCAGTGAAGGGATTTTAAAACTGGTGTAACGTGGGCAAATCTAGATGTGCCAGTAACTAGCCTGGCTGCCATATTCTGTTCCAGTTAAAGTTTCCGAACTTGACACAGAGGAAGCCCCATATAGAGCGCATTACAAAAGTCGAGCCGAGAGGCTACCAGTGAATGTACTACTGTTTCAAGGTCTTCCTGCTCCAGGAAGGGGCGCAGTTGGCGTATCAGCCGAGGCTGAAAGCAAGTGTTCCTGACCGTCGCATCCACCTGAGCCGTCAGATGGAGAGACATGTCTAGGAGCACCCCCAAACTGCAGACAGAGTCCTTCAGAGGAAGTGTGACCCCATCCAGAACTGGATGACATAACTCCATTCCCGGATTGAGAGTCCCTATTACTAGTACCTCCGTCTTACTGGATTCAACTTGAGTTTGTTTTCCCTCATCCAGTCCATTATCGATTCAAGACGGCATTCAGAGGAGAGATGCCTTCCTTAGACACTGCATCAGTCTGAGACATAGAGAAATATATTTGGGTGTCATCAGTGTATTGATAACACCCCGCTCCATGTCTCTGTATGTAAGTTTACATAGCTCTGTATGTAAGTTTACATAATTGGCCTGTTTTCATGTATAGCTCTGTATGTAATTTCTTTTATGTTAGATGCTAACAATGGAGTTTATCGCATGCATTTTCCAGCCCGATCCTTGCACTGGATGGGATTGGGCTGGAACGGGGAGAAAAGGGTTTACTGCACACAAAATTGCTGCTGCACTGCTGTCTGACCATGATCCATCCCCAAGCAGTGCTCTGGTGGCCAGTTTTGGTATACAGTAGCTTTCCATCATACCAAAATCGGCCACCAGAACACTGCTTGGGGGTGGATTGTGGTCAGATGGCAGCGCAGCAGCAGTTTTGTGTGCATTAAAACCTGTTTCCCCTGTTCCAGCCTGATCCTGTCCAGTGCATGGATCGGGCTGGAAAATGCACACAATAAACTCCAATGACGATTGTGTACAGTGTTTTTCTGTTTGTGGCAGAACATTAATTCCCTATTCAGCTGGTTCACTGATTGTATTTTTTGCATACATTCCCAGCTTCTAGCATCTTGGTCCATTCTGTTTCAGATTCCAAGCCATCCATAACGAGGATGTTCAGTCAATCGAAAAGCTTAAAAAGTAATTGAAATCCTCTCCTTACAATTCAGTGGATCAATAACAGACAGTGGCTTGTAGACTGTTATTAATTAGAACTGGATTCACATCACATGGGCGGATAGCTATACTATGCATCACCTAGATTTTGCTTCAGTAAATGCTTCTATTCAGTGTAGCCTCATGGGATTAATTGCATTCCTTGCAAAGACTTATTCTTTAGGTGAGGCAAACTGTTTCCGAAGCAACATGAGCAAGTTATAAACCTTCAGTTTTGTAAGTCTGATAAATGTATTGATGCTGACAACATTTCACAACCGAGTCTCACTTACAGGAAGGGGTGTCATTTTCCAAAGCAAAAGCAAAGGGAAGCATCAAATGCATGGAACTGTCATGTTTTAATTTAAATTTAGAGACAGAGATGAAAGAGACCTTAATTTTTTTAATGTAGAAGTCAGCTAGAAATTCAGTAGTACAAAGGTCAGCAGTAAAGACTGTAACAGATGTTACATTTGAAATACGGAAGAGAGAGAGAGGATGAGATGGTAGAATCCTTGAGTTCAAAGGGGCCTCATTTAATTCAATCACCTGTGCAGAGGAAAGATTTGTTGTACTTAACATCTCTGCCAGATGATTTGGCAAAGAAGATGCCCTTAGGTAATTAATTCCATTCACTAGCTTCTCTTTTAAGATTATAAAACTTTTTACTCTTATCTAATGGAGCAATAACATAACAGCCCAGGCTCACACTCTTGCAACCTATGTGCTCAATGTTAGCTATGTGAGATAGTTGGTGGTCTGCGAGGAACTCATTTTTGTTTCCACCTAGAACAGCTAAACCAGATTTTGTAGGATACCTCAGACCCATTCATAGTACACAATTATAGCACTATGAGCACACCTTAACTGCAATGGCTGCAGCATATGAAACCCTGGGGTTTATAGTTTGGTCAAAGACACCTGAGGAGCTCCCTGGCAGAGAAGTCTAAGTATCCCTCCCTGAATTGCAAATCCCATAATTCCTTAGGATGGGACCATGGGTATTCTGATATTGTGCAATTATAGCATTATATTTCTCTTTAATTGTCATGGCAACCTATTTTGAAATCCTGGAGTGAACCATCAGAGATCTTTTGCTGAGGCTTCTAAACCCCACTCCTTAAACTGCAAACCCCAGGATTCCCATAATGGGACCACAGCAGTTCAAGTGGAATCAAAGTGTTATACAGTCATCCCTCCATATTGCTGCATGGATTTCATCCTTCATGGATTTGATTGATATGTTCTCTCTAGGAATCTATGGAGCCAGTGTGGTGTAGTGGTTTGAGTGTTGGGCTATGATTTTGGAGGCCAGGGTTCAAATCCCTGCTTGGTCAGGGTAACCACTAGCATGACCTTAGGCAAGTCACATAACAACCCAAAGGGAGGCACTGAACTAACTTTACCAAGAAAAGCCTGTGATTGCCTTGTCTTATGGTTACCATAACTTGGAAACAACAGGAAGGCACAAAGTAACGAGAAATGTTTAGGTCCTCCAGCATGACTATATGGTCAACATCCAATAGAAGTCATGCTGGAGGACATAGAGAAACCTCTATTCTAGTTATTTGTAGGTCCTCCAGCACAATTCTGTGGTCAATTTCTGATAGATATTGACCACAGATTTTCACTGGAGAACCTAGAGATTCCTAGAAAGGTGCTCTCTCAGCTAAAAAGAATTGTGTTTTTTTATTTGCAGTTTTTTTACTTTCACAGGGGTCCTGTAGGCCTAACTCCAGTGAATGTGATGGGCCCACTATATTTGTGTAGTGTGAAGAGGCCTCAAGACAGTTAAAGTGAAAGCATAGCACTATAACTGTGTAGTGTGCAAGGTCCCCTAATGTTGGATACCATTCCACTGACAGAACTGCTTCAAAATATGTCCTGACTGCTATCAGGCAGTTCAGAAATTGTGGGGAATGGCAAGAGGGACAATGTCCTGTTAACTTAAGATGTGACGGACCCTACTTTCATAGGGCCCTTTCAGTTAGGTCATTCCATCTATTCCACAGGTAACCACAGATCAACAGGCTCTGTAAGGCCAGCTATTAATAGAAACAAACTTATGGAGGCCATGGGATTGTGAAGTATTCTTAATGAAGGTCTCAGCATGAATATTAAAATCGCCAAATACACACTGCAGTCCTGTATGGCTCAGTGTAGTTTACAAGTTCTCCATGCAGACATAATCTAGGCTGAACCATCTATCATCCCTTCCAGACTTATTTATTTATTGGATCTATACCCCCACCTTTCTTCTGGGATGGGATTTAAGAGTTATCGTACAGCCTGTGAAGCCACCCCCTTACATGACCATTCCCTGCCTCATAGGGAACAGGCAAGATTGAGAAGTGCCTGGCTGTCTCCCCATAGCTAGATGCAAAATGAGTACAGCAGTACTGAAACCACTGGAGGACCCTAGCAAATCTCAGTGGATGACCAAGGACATACATACCAGTGCCTACAGGGACATAGCCAGAAACTTCTTCAATCCTGACTTCTCCATGCAAGAGAGGGTGCTAAGAGGAGGGAGGGAAGGATGAAACACTGAACTCTCTAGCACTCAAAAAAGGACACATACAGCCATAATGTAAACTTATATCTGCATATTCCACTAACAAGATGTTTCCAAAATCAGTCATGAAAAAATCAATTCCCCACTACACTCAGGTAGGGAGACAGCAGAGAAGTTCAGTTTGTGGAGGATATTTACCACTGCAATTTCTCTTCCACACCCATCAGATCTCACCTACTGCTGCTGCATGCAAAAGCCAGATGAAGATGACCCCTCCTTTCCCTCAACCAGCACTCACATATTTCAGCTGGGTCATCCAGGATCTGTGGCTGCTAGTAACTTCAGTGTTAGTGCAGCAGTGAATTCAAATTTTAAAGATGCTAGGCAAGATGAGTGGGCTCTTCGGATTGCTTCATTCACCTAAAACCTGAGTGGATTTACAGACCCACTGGCATGGAAGCCATTAGCAATCACGGTCCAGAATCAAATCCTGGACCAGTTTGTTCTTCCCAGTCACTAACCTGGTGTTAAGCAGCAGCATTTTTGTACCCAATGAGTTTCTTCTAGCGTTGTCCAGAATCTTTTGTTTCAATTATAAGTTAGGAAGGATCTCTGCACCTTTCTCTGCCATTGCTCTATATCACCTCCCTGGCCATACTCTGTCCTACACAATATGACTGAAATAGCTTCAACCCTTCTTTCCTGAATTCCAGTGAAAGACATGTACAGTCTAACAGACCTAGACAGCTCCTCCATCACTATGTAACACTACAGCCAAGAACATTTACTGCCATACAATGAACTGGCTGAGGCAGAAAAGGAGGTGTCAGCCACAACAGACTACTCACTCCAGCTCAGACCAAGCCCTACAGCCATGTAGCCATCCCCTTTTTGTTTGTACAGTATCAGGAGGTTAAGCAGGAATTCCTCCCTGCAACATAAGGGCCTTCCTCTCACCTGGCCCCAGATAAAAGATAAGCTCTTGCCCTCCTTCTAAACTGAAGATGTGGCCAGTAGTTGTGTGTTCATTTTTATCCTCAGAATTAAGAGTGCCTTTTTGTGACAGCATAGTTTGCTGATTCAGTTTAAGGTTTTTATTCAGCATAAGCCCTCCTTAGTGGTGCTGTTGTTTAGTCCCTGGTTTGAACCACATGTCCTCAGAGGCATTCTTATGTTATTATTCCATGCAAGAAGAAAACAGATTCCAAGGCAATGATTCACAGAGATGGGAGTCGATGACATATAATGCAGTAGGCAGGGAAATGCTAGAACAAATTACGGGTTCTTGATCTGGAAACATAATGCATCACCAAAATCTTGGAAAGACCCTTTTGCAGAAACCACATTTCCAAGAATCCCCTAGCCCAAATGGCCAGTGGCTCCTTGAAGATGTAGTACAGAAAAGTGTCTTTCCCAAGCTCTGGTTCCAAATTTAGTTAGGATTTTCTCAGATGTCTCATGCAAGGCACACTGAAGTTGATTAAAAAGCAAGTCAGCAGATTGTGGGTTTTTTATCCATAAGAACAAAATTCACAAAGACAGTCAAATAATGCATCAGATACATCAGTTTAATCCGTCTCTTTACCCTTTCTGTGGATTTTTAAAATGCAAACCAATTTTACAGAAATGCAGCTCCTTCATTAGATAACACCAGCTGATGCCCTGATTCCAGGACTGAAATGCGGAATCAAATGAATGTTATAACAAAAATTCAGAACTAGTCTTTTATCAGTTCTTAGATAAAATAGATGACTTCATGAAGGGCTACCTTCCAAGCAAGAGGGCCATGAAAGGGTAGGAGAGGTAGATGTGTTTGCTGCCTAATGAAAAAGAAAACCTACTGAATCTGCAAAGCCAACATATCTCCCCCCCCCCCATCCCCGCACATACACACACTTTCCCAGACAGAAATATTCAGTGCTTGCATGCTGAACATGCTGGATGGTAATGGAAGACTATTTGCAAGGATCTACATTAAAAGGAAAATAAACCATTGTAGCAAGTCCATCTGAGCTAAAGGAGTCAAGTTTAGGATGCTACAGCTCGCTAAATGTTTGGGAGACAGAAAAGGAGGAAGGGAGGAAGTAAAATTGCATTGATTGTATCAGTTATATAAAGAGAAATGAGACTGCATGCCATAGTGGTTTGAGTGTTGGACTGGGACTCTGGAGAATAGGATACAAAACCCAGCTCAGACATGGGATGGTTGACTTTGGGCAAAGCTGAATAAACTTTATTTTCTAAATAGGTCTTGCCAAGAAAACCCTACTAGAGGACTGTGATAAATCAGAATCAACCTGAAGGCACCTACTATGTTAAGAGATATGAGAGAGGATAAAGAGGGGAAAATCTAGCTCTTAACTATCTGTTTCCACCACTATTGCCCTTATAGAGTTGTGTTGCCCTCCAGTTCCATCAAAGCAGCAGCAGCAACAGCAGCTCCTGGACACTAAATAGACAACTATTGTTCATTTTCTGCTACAGAGGTGGGAAACTACAAGGTCAAGGAGCTGCACATGAATCTCACTGGACCACTGAGGGCCACATGCCCTGTGCCTCCTATCTCTGGTTTTTAGTTTTATTTAAAAAATACCCTTTTAAAAAACCCAGAATGCAATTTGGCCACATTTATGGCTCCTCTGGACTGTTTTGGACCCAGGAACCCTTTTTTCAAGTCACTTGCCACTTTTTAGAAAAACTTCCCCTATGCCTGAAACAACCCACATGGGCCTAAATCAAGCCATGTTCATATTTCTCCTCCACAAATCCTAGAAAGGATGGGATGTATTTCAACTATTCTTTTTTAAAATAAAAAATTGGGCACCACAAAAATGGCCCATGTGACCCTCACCCTGCATTTTTCCCACCCCTGGTTTACTGTCTTTTCCTTGTCCTTACTATCTTTCCAAGATGGCACCATCTACAGATTAAATGATGGCCAAAGTTCTTCCATCATACTGGGAGTTTCACTATGACCTGAATGTGCTCCCTTGCTCAGCCTGGCGAATACACCACATTCATTTTGGAAGCCAGAGATTCCATACTACTTCTCCTTTTCAGGATTTTAGGGCCTAAATCCCATAGTTGGCCTCAACTAGAAAAGACAAGTTGAATTAACAAAATTTACATAATTTAACATAAAAGATCTTGTAGCACTTTTGCTAAATGCTGCACGATTAGAAATAGTATAGTCATGGAAAACATTAGATAAATTTTTGACACAAAAGTTGATAGATAGAATGCAGTCTATAGCATTATCAGTAAAGCTGACATACTTATAAAATGAGATTAGCAAGAGAAAAAATTAAAGAAGATAAATCTGAAGAAAATGGGAAAGCCTTTATTACTTGTGTTGTATAAATTCTGAATTTAATCCACAATCAGATCAAATTCTCTACTGGAAAAATGTTAAGAATAATACATAACCCATTTGTTAATACTGTGAAGGTATGTTAGATATATAGTGATAGACAGTGACATGTAATTGGCTCATTAACTAAGACTGAAAGGTGTGAGGAAGAGAAGAGGGGGAAAGGGGTCTGAAGGTTGTGACACTTATATAAGTTAATACATTATATTTTAACAACTAAAAAGCAGAAGGGGGGGGGGGGGTGGAATAAAACAGTTAACATCAAGTTTCCTTTGATTCAATCATCTGCACAAGTTGGAGTCATGCCAAAATAGCAAGTAAATTTAGTTCTAGGTCTCAGACCTCTGTTTTGATTTGTATTCTATTGTTTGGTCAACTTTTATGTTTAAACAGGATCTGTGTTTTTAAAAGAAGACATGTAAATAATCTGAACAGAACAGATAAAATAAATAGCACCATTGTCAGGAACTATCTAACCTTTTTTCTTAACAGAAAACCAAAAGTGAGAGGAACAAAAAAAAAAAAAAAAAAAAAAGAAAGAAAGAAAGAAAGAAAAGAAAAGAAAAGAAAAGAAATTGCCTGAGGATTTAATACTTATTATTTTTTCTAGCTATCAAAAACAGAGAAACAGGAAAATTTATTTTAAATGAAGACAACTATGTGCCAGACTCCAAAGTGTTTGTCAACATGGGTGTGGAGTGGGAGTATCGGAATGATGATGATAGAGAAATGGTGCAAACTATGGGCCCTTTACGTAACGGAATCATCGTTCTGGTGAGTTGTGTGGAAATGAGAATGTCTAGGTTACTCTGAGTCATGTATTCAGTAATTTGTCAGTTGCATCTGCTAAGACGTCTGTTTTAGGGATCAAGGGTGTATTACATTGTCTCTCCTTAATGTTTCATAGTGCCAATTTTGTTTGTAAGAGCTTCAGAGGATGGCTTGGAAAAGTTGTTTTTTTGGATTGAAGCACCCCGAATCCCTCAGCCACCATGACACCAATTATGTATATGTGCATCACTCAAATAGCATCCAAGTAAACAATATGAAAATATATCATCCATATATTAAAAAATAAAATGAAGTATCCTATAATGACAAAGCAGCAGTACTAGCAGGGGCTGTTCTATACTGTTGAGCACCAAATACTAAAAATAAAGTTTATGAATGAGGTGAAATTAGTTCTTGGTGAATTTGGCTACTTGAAGAGAGGTAGCTACATTCATTCGTATCAGAGAGGAGTTCAAAAACATAAAATACATCCGATAGTCCAGGAAATTTCAATAAAGAGGGTTCCATGAACACTCTGCAGGTATAATACCCGAGAACATACATGAGGCTTATTGGTTCCACCTCTCTAGGGTGAAAGGTGCAATTGCAATCACAGTAGGGGATTTTTGCTGTCTCCCTTCTAGAACTGCTGAGGCAAGAACATTTAAGCAGGTCAAGGAAAGCTCTAAGGTACTTCTGAAAAGAGAATGCATAAAAATGGTTTTCTGGCTTATACAGTGCAGTGCCCTATTAGTATAAACTGTTTATTTATTTTTATTTTAGTTAATTAGTTAGTTTCTATTTTACCTTTCTCCCAATATGGAAGCCAAAATGGCTTACAATGTAAGCTAAAAAAGCTAAAACAGTACATAATACAAAAGTTTTTTTAAAAAACCCAACCAGTTTAATTAAAACCTTCAAACAGTTCAAAACACGTTCAACAAATATTAACTTTAAAAAAATAAATACAGAATATCATTGAATATCCTTCTGGCCTGATCAGTTTAAGGCTGGAGGCCTCTTTAAATAATAAGATATTTGCCTGTCAGCGAAAAGAGAATAGAGAGGAAACCAACTGAATCTCTGGAGCAGGGTGTGTGTGGGGGGGGGGGGGGGGTTCCACAGTGCAAGAGCTGTCACTGAGAAGGCTCTTTCCCATATCCTCATAATGACAGTGAGTGGGGTGGAGAGAAAGACCTGCAGATGATCCTAAGACTTGAGTAGACCTCATAGGTGGAGAGATGGACTTTCAGATAGTATCTGAACTGTACAAATCATTTCCAACTTATGACAGTCCTAAGGTGAACCTATCATGGGGTATTCTTTTATTATTATTATTAACCTTTATTGGCAAGATTTGTTCAGAGGGGGCTTGTCTTTTCCATTATCTAAGGCACAGAGTATGTGAGTTGCCCAAGATCACCCAGTGGGTTTCTATGGTAGATTCAAACCTTGGTCTCCTGAGTAATAGTCCAACACTCAAATCACTACACTACAATGGCTGCATATATTGAGACTAGATCACAATATTTAACATCTGTGATAGGATAACATGTATTGGATCTATTTTCCTGGTGGAGCCCTGGTGGTGCAGTGGTTAAATGCCAGTACTGCAGCCACAGCATTGTAAATTCAATCCTAGAGGATGGCTCCAAGGTCCACTCAGCCTTCTATCCTTTTGCAGGTCAGTAAAATGAGATGAGAACCCAGATTGTTGGGGGCAATTGTCTGACACATTATAAAACGGGTTAAGGAGTGCTAGTACTTGCTATAGCTATTTCGCATTAAAAGTTATACACAGCATACAGATACATAGCCCTGAAAAATAATATCCTCCTCAGTCTAGGAGGAAAAATTCTCTTTGGCTGCATCCAGACTGCAGTAATAATCCAGGTTGACACCACTTTAACTGCCATGGCTCAGTGCTATGGAATTCTGAGAGCTGTAATTTAGTGGAACACAAGAGCTCTATGATAAAGACTAAATGTCTCACAAATCTACAGTTCACAGAATTTTGCAGCACTGAGATATGGCAGATTATTTCGTCAGTGCAGATGCAGCCTTAGGGGCTCTTCAGAAGGGCCATTGAGGCTGGCCTGGGGGCAGAGTCGGGGTGTAGCTGCACACGGCATCATGGCTCTCCTCCGGTGCTGTGTCCACACAATGCAGCACCAAAGGAGCACTGTATAGCTGCAGTGCTGCAGCTTTTGTGTCTTGGAAAGGCCATATTCATGCTGTGGCATGCGGTTGCCACAGTCCCGATCTGGCTAGGAAAGGGGTGGCATCACACTATCCCTTAGGGGCTGTGTGTACAGCTCCTTAGTCTCCATTATATGATTCTTCCCATTTTATTTGTTTTTTTAAGAAAAAAATAACCATGTTGTTATAAAAAAGTAATGTTCAAGGCATCTAAACAATGTAAAGAGTCTCAGAACTATAGAGATCATTCAGGTGTGTATCACTTCTTGTCATAAATGAATAATAAATTTAACATTCTAAAAGTAAATCCTTGATAATAAATCCTTGAAATAATTGATTTCAATAGAATTTAGTTTCATAAAAATATAAATAAAGAGTGTGATTTTAGCATAACAGTTTTAAACTGTTCTTTATTTATATATTAATCCAGAAAGTAGTGTGACCCTGAAATGGTTGTGAATCCAAAAAATATATTTTTAAAACTACAAAAAAAATTTAAAAAATTAAAAAACAACCAAAAATTCTTAAAAGTATATCTGTATCCTAAAACCTTGGGGTTAACATGTGTTTAAAGTGCCTCTAGTCTAAATATCATAGCTTGAAGAAGAGAAGACTGGGAGGTGATAAGCCAGCCATCTTTAAATATGTAAAGACATGTCATGTAGAAGATTGAGCAAGCTTGTTTTCTGCAGCACCAGAGTCTAGACAAAAAAAAGTGATTCAAAAGATAATAAAAGTGATTCCACCTAAACATTTGGAAAGAATTTCTTTATTTAAAACAAAACAACAAAAAAACTTTATATCCTTTGAGTTCTTTAAACTGAGTTTGGATGGGTATCTTTCAGGAGTGGTTTAGCTATGTAGTCCTGCATTTCTGGGTTTTGGGCCTCTTCCACATTTAAGATTCTATAATTCTTGCTAAAACTGGATTGGTTTCTTGTCCAACTAGGCAATTCCTCATGGTAATGTCAAGATTTCACTGACTTACAAGTACATGATCCATGAAGATTCCTTAAATGTTGATAACAACAATGTTTTGGAAGACTCTGTAACATATGAGTGGGCCTTGAAAAAATGGTCTCAGTGTTCAAAACCTTGTGGAGGAGGTAAGGAAAGAGTACCAAACTGATGATATAGAGTTATGCTTGTCATTTTTAAAAATGTAGTTAATGGTGTTCACATACGGTATATATTCTCAGTATGCAATAACCAATAGCTGAATTCACTGAAAAGCATAATGTCTGATATTATTTCCCATGTTGGATCTCTGCTGGCTTATTTATTCAGTGCAATAAGTTTGTAATCACAAGTAATGCATTTGCATTTAAGGACCCAACCAAAGTATAAATAGCATTTTGAAAAATGTCTAAGCATTAACATTGTCAGTTGTACTTTAATAGGAGAAAACCTGTGAGTAACATGAAAACACGAGGCTAGAAAAGTCCACTCCAGGCAGGGCATTTATTACTGTCCATTATTCATAACATTATGCATATCTTGAAAATAGATAGCAGATAAAATGTATTAGGATGGTTCCATGTAGTAACAACATAAAATAAATGAATATTTGCTGGAAAAAAGCTATGGTATAACATTTCCAACAGTGAATTATTACACTGTAGCCCCATAGTACATAACTTCCAGTGTTTGATAGGGATATAAAAGTTTGCTTATTTCATTTTTGCATGCAAAATTGAATGATTTCAGTAGGTTTCTCCCTGCTAAGGTGAGCTTACAAGAGGTTTTACACACTTCTTAATAGTTTCTCAGGCTCTGCCACTTGTGGGGGGGATTCATTTGTGCAAAATGAATGTTCTTCATGCATCAGGCAGAAGACATCAGGAAGAATTGTTTGTAGAAAGATCTTGTAGCACCTTGAGACTAACTGAAGGAAAGCGGTTGGCAGCATGAGCTTTCATAGACTTCAGATTACTTCCTCAGATGCTTTTGGTGGTCTGCATACTGATTCTACAGACTAACACTGCTATATCTTTGAATTCTACCACTGGAAGAGTTGTTTGTTTCAGCACATGGTTGTTGGGCCAGTTTACAAATTTTCTATCACCAACCACATTGTGAAACTAGAGTAGACCAACATGAATCCCAGAGTCACACTCCTACTGGGATTACATAATGCTGCTGGTTTCTTGAACCAGTACTTCCATGTAGATGCTGTAGCAGGCTGTTGTCACAATTTGTGCTGTTGTGACAACTGGAAAAGGGGCTGATGTTTTATACACTGGTGCTTTTACATGATCTCATGGAAGTGGCAAAAACCACCACACAAACTCCCATGAGTGGTCTCAGGGGTGAAACAGGCCACTTTGACTCTGCAAAAAAGATCCATTCACATTTGCCCCCTTTTTAACTGAACTAAAGAGGACTATAAGTGTGGAGAGGTGGATTTTAAATTGTGTAGAAGCATTTTAAAATATTCAAGATAAAAAGAACTCTGTTTCTTAAGGTTATCAGTTTACAAAATATGGTTGCCGAAGGAAGACGGACCACAAGATGGTTCATCGCAGTTACTGTGACTCCATCCAGAAACTGAAGCCCATTCGCAGGGTGTGCAATCTCCAGGAATGTTCCCAGCCAATGTAAGCATTTCTCTTTTCTGGAAGAGCTTGTTGCTGTTGCATAATAATTAGCTGAAGCAGAAATGTCTGGAGCTAGCCTGAAATGACCTCTCCTTTTCTCCCCTCCCCTTATAGCTATACAGCTATAATTTTTAGAATATTACCAAATCACAAGTTACACAATGATCTGATTGGATTGCCAGTATTTTGCTAGATGGGGAAAGAAAAAACATTCCTATAAATAAATATTTCCACTGATTCCAGATCAGATTTTGATGGGGGAGGTGTGAAATAATAATTTCTATCTGATGTATAAGCCTGTGCTTCACCCATATTTAGCTCATTAAGGTAGAAATAGATGTGAAATGGCTTTGTATAAATTGATTTAATGGTGTGTGAATTTTTGAATATATAAAAATATTTATAGGCCGTTTTTTGAAGTAAACGCCTTACACCACCAGTCCTAATCCAAATGCCAATAAAACATACAACCTAGCTTTTAAAGATGTGTGATTGTTGGGAGAGTGGGTGGGGAAAGAATATTTTTGGCTCACGACAAGTAACTTTCTTATGAATCATTTATAATATTTCCCATTTGCTGGCTTCTTTCTTTTGTGTAGGTGTGTGTGTTTGTGTGTAAGACTGTGTGTAAAAGAAATCTTCCCCCCCAACCCCCTCCCCCCAGAAGTGATCAGAATTCCTCTTCTGATTTGGAAAAACAACTTTTTTTAATGTTAGTGTAAGGAGGGGAAACCTATTTAAAAGCTGAATTGTCACTCCTGTGGCAATTCACCCTTTGAGGACCAAGAAAAAGGGTAGTCTGGAAATAATTGGAAGGGACCAGGACTGCAAAGACAGCCTTGAGGTTCACATTGCCAGTCAATATGGCACTGCAAAGTTTCTCCTTAGTCCATCTCTCAGTGTTGAATTTACAGAACTCAGGTCTCTGCTTGCAAAAACTTGGAGGAACACAGATTCTGCCCATGCTCAAGGTACAAGTTTGTCTTCATGAACAGGCACCAGGCTAGCAATCCTCCCAGTCCAGGCACCAGCACCGCTGCTCTTCTGAAGCCTTGCTTGGTCAGTTTCTTAAGGTTCCCCTGTCAGGCTGTTTGGTCTTTTCTTGTTGCTCCTGATGGGAACACTCAAGACTGGCAGGGAGATCATGATGTATTTTGTATAATTGCATGCATGTTTTTCAAAATAGTAAAAACACACAATACTGTGAATAATAATAATAATAATAATAATAATAATAATAATAATAATAATAATAATAATAATAATAATGGCCCTTATTCTACATGGCCTACTTAGTTACAGTATGTATGCAAATCAAGTAATGTCTCCTGGCCCGCCCACCCCCCATTTACTTTACCAGACAGCAGCCATACTGAGAGATGGAGGTCTATTCCCATCGGATTTAGTATAGAGATAATGATTAAGACCCCCCCCCTCTCTCTCTCTCTATGTATGATGGGATATGAATTGATGTTTGGAGATTTTAAGGAACTAATAGGGATGTATAATTCAGTATTAGTATTTTATTGACTGTTCAATTGCTTTGTATTATTTTAATGATGTAATCCCGCTTCGATCCTTGGAAGAGGTGGAACATATTATTATTATTATTATTATTATTATTATTATTATTATTAAACTGGTGATTGAGCTCTAAGAGGAGGCTGTTTCCACAGCCCTCCTGCCAATGAGCAAGGCTATGAAAAAGAATTGCAACTGGGGTTTTGCTTCTAATTGTCTGTCACTGGTTGAAAGGGGTGGAAACATCTTCCTCCTGCACCCCTAATGCCAGTTGAATAGGCTTCTCTCTCAGTGAGAAGGCTGCTGCCTGATGAAGTAGGTTTTGGAGGTTATCTATGATCTTGACAATGGTGACACAATCTTAACTGTTTGGTATTAGTGAGTATGGCGCAGTCATGGATTGGTAACTCTAGGGATGAATCTGTAAATGCAATACAAGATGCCAGCTGAGAAGGAGGGCTAAAGCTATATACAATTAATATATCAAAAAATAAGAAAATACATAAGATTCTATTAAGTGAACACAAAAAGGGCTATAAACTAGGATGCTTATTTGATTGGTAGTTCCTCAGGGACCTCTACTACACTTGAGTCTTAGTGGTCCTGATCCTTAGTGCCTCATCAATTCAGGGCAAGGGGTGGCATAGCATTAGGAGGATTCACCCTCCCACCTCACTTAGCCTTGGTAGGTATCAACCTACCTATGGCAAGGTGAAGGAAAGACTGACAAATCCAGTTACAGGAAACATTGGCCAGTGAGGGACTCAGACTGGCAGCAGGGACCTCTACCCCAGGCCAGTGAACTAGTGTTCTGGTGCCTGGGCTGAGTGTATTATTAGGTTGCAGAAGTTTCATGAGGATGCTCCTGATGCTTGTAAGAGTCTTTCTAGGGCAGCTCCATTGTAGTAGAGAGGGAAAAGGAGATATCTGGTTTGTTCTGTTTTGCTGTGAAGTTCAATGGTGCAGACCCAATGAACCTGCCTTGAAGAGCAAATAGGCAGAGACCTTCTATACTTTTAATGCAGCATAAATATGCACTGGCACAGCCATGCTGGTTCCCATCATTATATAACCATTGTAGAATGATTGGCTGCACTAGGAGCCATGCAAACACGACCCTCTGGAAAAAATGCAGCCACTTGAACAACCATTTATACATTAATGTGGTGGTCCAGCAAGATGCTTACACTTCTTTTACTTTGTTTGCTGTGGGTACCAGCACATACTCAGAGGAGTAGCACACTACAGGGCATTTTCTGCACTGTACTGCACCAGTACTGCACTTTATTATTATTATTATTAACCTTTATTTATAAAGCGCTGTAAATTTACACAGTGCTGTACATACAATCTTTTTAATTGGACGGTTCCCTGCCCTCAGGCTTACAATCTAAAAAGACACGACACAGAAGGAGAAGGGAGTGGTGGAGGGGAAAGGGCCTTTCTAACCCATTGTATCATGAGCGTAGTTGATTTTGCCTGCTTTTGGAGCAGTGTAGGAAAAAGTGTGTACAGCTGGCCCCAGATTCTTTTTAGCCATGGATACCAACATCCACAGCTTGAATGTGTGTGTGTGTGTGTGTGTGTGTGTTCCAAAAAGCAAACCTTGATTTTGCCATTTTATAAAAAGGTCACCATTTTACTGTCCACTGTATTTAATGGGACTTGAGCATCCACAGATTTTGATACCCATGGGGGGGGGGGGCTGGAACCAAACTCCAGTGGATACCAAGGGCCCATTGTATTTCTGTGTGCTTCATCTAGAGGGGGAATTATGACAGGGGGCCTTCTTCTGCCTGTCATACTAGAGATCACTCATGGGAGGGGCTGGGAAGGGCAGCCAGCTGGTTCCCAAGCAGCAGAGGAAGAGACCCCCATTAATCGCAGTAGCTGTTTCCCAGTTAATAGTAAGTGAGGTGGGAGTGTCAAGCTGGAATTCATTGTGTAACATAGTAACTGCTGTGCTGATGAATACATAAAGACCTTACAGGATTCTACATTTCTCCCTCAAACTATACAAGCCCTGTTCTTGCAGCAATCATATCACTAAAAAAGGAAAACATACCAGTTTCAGAGCAGCCATTCTTGCATGTCTTCATGACTGCATGACTGGGGATGCTTCTGCCATGGCACTCTCTTCATGACTCCCCCTTAACCTTCCTTACTTCCCTAAGCAAGTCTTTCATTAAAAAAAAAACCCACACACAATATTTATTTTTATTTTAACTTTTTTTGCCATTCCAGAGCCCTGTTGTGATTTCAGTTTTAAGTTTTAAAAAATAAGGGCAATAGAAAAAATAAAATAAAAGCAATTATGCTGGTTGGGGATGGGGATGGGGACAAGGAGAGAGAAGGATATACTGACACCATGTGACTGCCAATATTGCAACTGCCCCGGCAGCAACAATTCACATGTGGGGGTTACCGTGATTGCAAGGTCATTGATGTGTTTTCACCATCAATGAAAAGGAATGTCTTAACTGCATTTTGGGTTGGAGGCATCATCGGGCAATAAGTATCGCCAAAGCCACTATTTTCCAGTGGTCTAATTAGAACTTTAAAGCTGCGTGTAATAATCTCCCAAGTGTCAAAAACTAACTTTGAATGAATCTCTGAACAGCTTCAGGAATTAATGCTTTAAAAACTCCAGTGAGAGATTGTACCTTTGTATAGGATTGAGTACAAAATAACAGAATTAATTTTATACAGTACTGGCTTTTTCAAGCTATATTTACAAGTACCCAAAGGCCCATTCATATTACTCAGTTATAGCAGTATTGTTGTTGTGTGCCTTCAGGTCATTTTTTTTTTACTTATGGCAACCCTAAGGCAAATGTATCACAGAGTTTTTCTTAACAAGATTTGTTCAGAGGGATTTTCCATTGCCTTCCCTTAAGGGTGAGAGAGAATATGCCTTGTCCAAGGTTATCCAGTGGGCTTCAGTGGCTGAGCCGGGATTTGAACCTTAATCTCTAATCAATCAATGGAAATATAGCTTCTAGATAGAGGGAAGTAATAGTACCACACTATTCTGCTTTGGTCAAGTCTCATCTAGAATACTGTGTCCAATTCTGGGCACCACAGTTCGAAAAGGATGTTGACAAGCTGGCGCTAGTTCGGATAAGGGAAATCAAAATGATGAAGGGTCTGGAAACCATACCCTATGAGGAGTGATTTAGGGGGCTTGCTATGGTTAGCCTGGAGAAAAGAAGACCGTCCTGTTTAAAATTTGAAAGGATGTCATACTGAGGATGGCATATGTTTTTTTCTGCACCTCCAGAGAACAGGACCAAGAGCAATCGATTCAAACTACAGGAAAAGAGATCCTATCTAAACATTAGGAAGAATGGCCTGACAATAAGAGCTGTTGGACAGTGGAATACATTGCCTCAAAGAATGGCTGAGTCTCCTTCTTTGGAGGTTTTTAAACAGAGGCTGGGTGGCCATCTATTATTATTATTATTATTATTATTATTATTATTATTATTATTATTATTATTATTAACCTTTATTTATAAAGTGTGTATTCCTGCATGGTTAGGGGGTTGAACTGGATGGCCCCTGTGGCCTCTTGATTCTATCATTCTATGATTTTCCAGAGTCATAGTCCAGTTCTCAAACCACTACACCACACTGACTCACATAACACTATACATCACTTTAAATGTCATGGCAAGATACCACAACTGGAAGTTTAGGGAGGCTCATTTAGAGCCCTCCTATGGCTCCCAAAACTACAAACCCCAGATTTCCATAGGATTCAGCTGTGGTTGTTACTGTATATAAGTACTATAATTGTGTGGTATGAATGGACCCTCACTCTCTCCTCAGATTGTTCTTTATACTTTTAAACAGAATCCAAACCTATAAGTTTTTCCCATGAGTATTAACTGGTAGAATTTGTTAGAAGTGTTCCAACAGAACTTAAAATTCCTTCTTATTAGCTGCTTAATTTCTAAGGGAAAAAAGTTGCTTGGGTCTCAATGTAAGACTGCATAAAATTACCTTTTGGGTTTCCCTCTGCTGACTTTTTGGTACTGCTCTCTGTCCCACCAGACCTAGTGGGAATTTCCCACTACTATGCATATAGTGCTTTGAAAGCTTTATAATGGTAGGAGGAATTGCTTGGTTGTGGCCTTAATTTATTTTCATGTGTTTCTTAGTTGATGGCTGTTGGGATATCTGAAGCAGCAAATTCATTTTTAAGAGTAACACTGTTACTATGCCAATGTCTTCTAACAACACTTGTTTTTGTGGTTTTTGTGGTTTATTCCTCCTTTGGTTTCCACATAAATTATTTAGAACATTACAAATAGATGTTGTTAGGGAGGCTGAAAGGAAAATGTGTTCTCATAAAACCAACATATCTGCAAAAAGAGAGAGGGAGAAAGAAAGATTATGAGAAAGCTCATACATGGAATAATTCAGGTTATAATTAGAACATACTATGAGATGTTGCATCTTTTGTACTTATGGTAATACTTGTTGTGTATGGTTTCATGGGTTTGTGTTTTTTACTGTAAGCAAAGGAAACTAACATGGTGTCTGAACCCTATGGCTGAAAAAGACATTCACACTGCACTTTTTTTAAAAAAAATCTAATTCATGGTTTGCAAACTTCTTAGTGAAAATATTCACATATATTTCAGTTTCCTGTAATGAGGTAAATTTATAACATCTTTCTTCCTTTTTTCTTTTCAAATTATGCATAAATAAACATGCCAAATTAAAATGCATATCTTTGATCCTTGAAAAAACGTGTGCAAACATGTAGTCAAAAATGCATACTTTAAGAAGACTACTTTAAAAAGTGAATACACCAGGGAAACTGTGGCGGGTTACAAACCGCCAAAAAAACGTATTGAATACGTATTAGGGTTAGGAAGGGGCGGTGCTTCCGCACCCCCCTAACCCTAATACGTAGTCAATACGTACAATAAGGCGGCGGCCGTTCCACACGGCCGCCGCCATATTGACATAACGGACGCTCTGCGTCCGCACGTGGCGCACCGAAAGTGACGCCGTGGGTGCACCCTTTGGCACTTGCGGCGCCTCTTCCGGGGCCCGAGAAGGAGCGTGATTTCCGCGCTCCTTCTCTGCAGTGTCCGGGAGTCACACCATTTAAAGGCTGCATCTCCCGGACGCTGCAAGTGGCGGTGGAGCCAGATCGCCGCTTTTCGGCGGTCTATAACCCGCCTGTGTATCAAAAGGCATATGAATTTCTAAATGGGAATTGAAAGTCTTGCAAGATGATGGGAGACAAGGTTAGGAGAGTGGGATTCAGGGAAGCACAAGAAAATCAAGGGCTGTTATTCAGTATTGTAGTTTTAGATTCATAATCTGAATGCTTTCAGTAAGAATACATAGTCTTACTGGAAACCTGCATAAATGCCATGCCAGTCCACCTTAAGAGTCAATAGCCAGAGTGAGCAAAATAGGTCCATTTATGTGTTGATCAAGGTGTGTCCATCCCTCTCCCACCAACAAGTGAGGCTGTGGCAATCAGAAGCAGGAACTCTCTTACAGGTCTTTGTTGCAGCCTCACCCACTGGTGCAATGGGGGTGGAAACATTTGTGGCTTGTATTCCACACACTGTTGGTTTCCAAGCCCTAATAGAATAACATATGTGCCCCTGTCCTTCAGAATGGAACATGCTCTGGACTGTTTCTCATGAATTTTTGTGCTTGAACTCCCCACCCAGAGAACTGAAAGACCAGACAAAGAAATGCTAATCTTCTAGAAATGCTTAATCGACTTAATGAAATCTACTTACATGAACATATGAGTCTCTTGTGAAAAACCTCACACATACAGAAATTTCTTCAAACAGAGAGAGAGAGAAAGAAGTTTGATCTCAGAAGGTTCTTGCTTGTTTTTAGAATTTTGGCATTCAGTTTACACATATGTACCCTATACAGCTGATATATTGCATGTGTATTTTATACATGGCTCCTGTGGACCTTTGTACAAAATGTGGTATGAGAAATTCTGAAATGTATGCATTATCCATTCATAGATTATATTTCTTACATATGCAAACTAAAAATTTATTTGGTTGAACTATTCTTTTCATTGAACCAGATGGGTTACAGGTGACTGGGAACCATGCAGCAAAAGTTGTGGCAAAACAGGATATCAGGTGCGTTCTGTCCGGTGCATCCAACCTTTGAATGACAACACAAACCGCTCTGTTCACACCAAATATTGCAGCAGCGATCGTCCAGAAGGCAGGAGGGCTTGTAACCGGGAGCTTTGCCCTGCCCAGTGGCGGATAGGACCCTGGTCACAGGTAAGCAGAAATTGACAGTAAGGTTAAAATTAGTTTAATTTACTAAGGAGAGGGGGAAGAGGGAGTTGTTGTTACATTAGTGCCACTGCTACCAATGAATGGATTTAAGATTTTCTTGAAGCCTTTATGTTTCATATGTAGAGAAAAAATGCCAGCCCTTATCACCCGCAAGCCCTTGTATGTTGGTTACTCCAGGGACTTTACTGGTGTGTTTCATATATCTTTTTCAGGTGTTCCTCTTTGTCTAGATTTGGGTAGCATCCAAAATGTTAGATAATTAGGTCATGGGGAGTGGTCCAAAGTGTAACTAAATTATCAATGAAATTTTAAAACAGATAAACACATAAATCATTAAAAAGAAAACAACAAGTAGACAATACAGGATATTATACAAGGCGCGCTCAGTCTTTGGAAACCTGCCAAAATACAAAAGGTCTTCACTTGCCTGTGGAAAGACAGACTGGAAAGGACTTCCAAAGCCTGGGGATTGCCACTGTGTCCCACCAAATTACCAGAGACAGTGTTCAGTTAGAGAGAAGGGTCTCCCCAGACAATCTGAAAGCATGGGCAAACTCAGTTGAGAGAATACGATTCTTCAGATAATCTGGAGCTGTTATCAGAACCCAATGAAGCTTGAGCCTCACAATTCAAGGAGCAGCTTCTGAGGCACTGGGCCACAAGGCTGCCATCATATTCCATGACAAGACTGATGCTAGAATGAAGGAATGGGATTTATTTTTATTAATTCAGTGAAAGTATTTACTGTTCTGCCAGAAAGTCTCCCAGGATAACTTATAAATCATTAATTTGACAATTCCCTGCCCTTGGGCGTACAACCTAAATAAGACATGAAACAAGGAAAAAGGAATGACAGTGAGGGAAGAGTATTAAGACTGGCCAATACTGCTGATTGTTTTCTCCCTTTGAGGCCACAGTAGTGGCAGCTGGAAGGGAGGGGAGGGTCTTTCATCCACTTCTGGGGCTAAGGCACAATGGAGCTGGAATGCTTCCAAAACTATAAACCAGCACCAGAGAAGCAGAGACCACTGACCATAGCTGAAAGCAAAAGTAGAAACATACTTTAGGACATGGAAGAGAAGCTTAGATGTACATAGCAGAGAGAATTCAAAAGCTGAAGGGGACAATGCAAGAAATCTGAGGAACAGGTCTGCAAGAATAATAATAAATAAATAATAAAACTTTTATTTGTATACCTCCTTTCCTCCAGATCAAAGCGGTTCACATATCATAGCTATAACATATTACAATACAATGGAGTACAATACATCAAAATTTCATAGAAGTTAAAAACTTTAAAAACAATATATCAAACAGTCATGCTATCAGTTTTGGCTAGGCATCCTGATCTTCTTGGGGTGTTATATCTCTAGATAGAGTTGGAAGGATATGCTAAATGAAAAAGATGGGTTTTCAGTGCCTTTTTAAAGGCTTCCAATGTGGGACTGAGTCTGATCTCTTCCGGGAGTGCATTCCAATAGGATGAAGCTGTTGCCGTGTAGGCTCTCTGGTGAGTTGATGTCATTCTCACTCTGCGGTGTTCGAGTAAATATTTCCCCGTTGTTCTGAGAGTGCGGGGCGGATTATGTAGGGAGAGGCGTTCCTTCAGGTAACTTGGGCCCAAGCTATATAGGGCTTTATAGGTAATGACCAACACTTTGTATTGCGCCCGGAAGCTAATTGGCAGCCAGTGGAGAGATCTTAGTACAGGTGTTATATGGTCAGATCTTGAAGTTCCCGCGACCAATCTAGCTGCAGCATTTTGAACCAATTGAAGCTTCCGAACCTGGTACAAAGAAGGATCACTTCAAATATGAAACTAACCTGGAACAATGAGCATCCCTGCAAACAGTAGCCTCCATACCATGAAATGAAGTGGTGAAAGGCCCTGTATTACCAAATCAGCTGAGCTACTCCAAGGGTCTCCAGTTGCCCTTCTGTGTTGGTATGGTTGCTATTATGTGCATAGATACCACAAACCTATACATGTGGCTTAGTTTCAATAGAGACAGGATCTTTAATAGAGATAACAATACAGAGAAGAAATACAAGGCTGTTATATTAGAATCTAACGTTTATGTAACAGCATGGTTTCAGTTTGGGGTTGGACCACCAGAATGCATTGGAGTAATAATGATAATTATGAAAAAGAGTAGTAAGCAACAATAAATCATTGATTTTGCAAAACTTATATAGGCGCTGTACAGATGCGCCAAATGCACTGTGCTGGCGGCATACTAGGGTTAAGGGACCATGCAGCAACCGCATGGTCCCTAACCCTAGTATGGTGTGACACTGTAACAATGGCATCGCCCCATGTATATGGGCGCCGCTATTGTTTTGTGATGGACACATAATGTCCACACGTTGCACTGCGCTTGTGATGTCGCGAGTGCGCCATTGCGGCTTTTTGCGGGTTCTTTTTCTGCCAGCAGGTAGCCGTGCAGTTTGGCGGCTGCGGCTTCCCTCCAGTGGAAAAACAGGCGCCGGCAGGCCGCTGTTTTTCAGTGGTCTGTCCCATGCCATTATCTATAATATGTACCAACTGTAAATAAATTTGCAAAAGAGGCACTGAAGCCCAGTTTCTATTTTCTTTCTAGTGTTCCGTAACCTGTGGTAATGGTACACAGGACAGGCAAGTACTATGCAGGACAAGAGAAAATGTCATTGGCTTTTGTAAAGAAGAAAAGCCAGAGACAACAAGATTGTGCAGACTGCCTTTATGTTCTAGTGAGTATTTACACCTTTAAATATGTTTCTCGGGTGAAACCTGGGACATTGCTCCAGTTAAATATGGTAGTGACTTTTGTGATATCTGGTTTGGCTCTTAGTTTAAAAATGAATGTCAGGTTCATTTTCATTGTGATTTTTTAGTCGGAATAGCCTGTTCCATATTCCTAGCTCAATGACTTTACATTGGCTACAAGTGTAAATCAATAGGTGTAACCAGGGTTTTTTTGCCACCTTCTGATTATTCCTAGGAGGAAAAAAAAAATTATGAAAGCCAAAGGGAAAAATATTAAGAATCATATTGGTGGCATACACCAGTATAAACCTCAGTTTACATATTTATGTACATATGTATTTTGGGGATGTTGTACAGAGAGAGGTATTCACTACCCCCTTGTGCAACACCCATCCACCACTGAGCAGGGGAGCTAGTAGCTTTATGGCTCCAAAGCACACACCATGCCTAGTTAGCCACAGCTAATTTGCCATGCAGTTCTGCCCTGGCACTGTGCAGCTGTACTGCACAGCTTGGGAATGTACAAGTCCACCATAGTAATGATGGTGGAACTTTCCATTCTGTCCCCATTAGTCTTGAATTTCAGCCAAAAAGGACCATCCCACGGAATCAAAATATTGTCATTTCTCAGTAGCAGCTCACTTTTGTCAGTGAGTATTTTATCAGTCAATCTCCTTTTGTTGCTTTGGGCTTAGAAGAATTCTAAACAAGTTAAGCAAAGATTTCCAGTGACCCTTTGTTTTTTCATTCCCCACTCCAGTTTTTCCATCCTCTAAGATGACTTATTTCCTAACATCATACAATAAAAGGAAAACATGTCCCACATTTGCACAGACAATTGTGACTCTCCGATAGGTGTATCATTCATAAGATGGCATGCAACTTTTCAAATACATTCGGACTTTACAGTACAAGATAATACAGTCAGATCTCTGTATTCACAGAGGATCCATTCTGGACCCCCCTCCCCCCATGGATACAAAAATCAGTGCATGCTCCAGTTCCATTAAAATAAATGGCAACAAAGCACACACACACACTTGCAAGCACAGTCACATGCACGTGCCACCGTTAACCAAAACGGGGGCTTGCCATCCTTGGATGGTTAAATCGGTGGATGACATGTCTGTTGATAAGGAGGGCAGACTGAATATCTTACATGTTTTAAGTATACTCTCAACAACCATCAACTGAGAACTTTCATGGTCAAACATAGTCTAAGAATTCCACATAAGGGACTTGGCTATAGTTCCCCTCACCAGCCCCAGGACTGATTATTTCACTTCAGTAGCCCCTCTCCTGTGGTAATTCCATTGCTGGTGAAGAACAGAAAGGATTGGAGAAACATCTGCTTATGTTTTCATAGCCAGACACAGATTGAAGACATCTTCCATCAGGATCCACTCAGTGGTTCTCAGTAGATTATGTCATCAAACTGCATATGACTATGGGAGCATAGTCAAACACTTCTCTGATCCCTCTGCTCTCCACCAGCAATGGAATGGGGAGGCGGCTATCACATCAAAGTTGTGAGTTGAGGGGGGGTTAACTTGTTGAAGTGGGTGGAAAAGTATACTGCAGTGACCAAAAAAGACATTCACAGACACAAGGTGGGCATACGCCTGCATATGTCACTAATGGAGTAGCAGCCATAATGTGTGCAAAAATCCTAACACAGTAACAGAACAAACACTTGTACAGCAACTTTTCTGTAACCTTTTTTTTCTGGAAGCATTTCAGTACAGCTTGAATTTGAGCAGATATGTCCAAACTATTTTCTTTAAAATTAAGGAAGCTATTTTTCTAAGTGTCATTCTGACTTTTTACAGTACTAGAGTCATTTTTGTTTTTGATTGCAAGGATAGCTATTGATTCTATTCACTCAACAAAATGTTTTTTTAAGAAGCTACAAATATGTTCATATATATTTTCTCGTTCCCACTCTCTGTCCTTCTTCTTTCAGAAAACTCATCAGATACCTCAAAGAAAACTTACATGATACAGTGGCTTTCACGACCAGACCCAGATTATCCTATCCAGAAAATATCTTCAAGTAAAAGACCCATTTATAACTCTGCCTTTGCCCATAAATGCATGCCACATCCAGTGTGGACTTTGCCTTCTGCTCTGTTCTTCTTCCTGTATGGAAAATTTCCTTGAGTCTACCAAGTTTTGTCTTGGGCTGAATTTTTCCTCCCTTTACTGGGCCTTGGTGCACAGTGTCTTTCCTCTCTGGAGAATGAGTAGCACTTGCTGCAGTGGAGATCGTGAAGGTGTTGGATGTGTGGAATAGGATCTCCTCAGAGTGTTGAAAGTCCTATAAAAAGGGAGAGGGTATCAGTTTGCTTGTTGATGGGTGATGGTGAAAAAAGGCTTTTAACTGGCTCATGGTTTTAGTTCAATGGTGAAACTGAGAACTTATTGTGAATGTGATCACATCACAATAATGACAGCTTGTAGTGCTAAAGTTCTCCTTTTTGTCTAAAGATCCTCTATCTCACCACAGGTTAGCTTCAGTATTTTTGCAGGGCAGTCAAACAAAATGAGAAAGCACTCATTCCATCTTTCTTTACAGTCTCATTGCATTGAATCTCATGCTTCACTTTTTTTAAAAAAAAATGCTAACTATAAAATTTGTGTTTGGTACCACCAAAAAAGCTTCTTATTACAGGTAGCTGAGACTTGCTTTATATTCCTCTCACATGCTACTACTGTGCTGTGCTTTAATTGGAGCTCCTTTATTCATTCACTATTATTTGTTTGTTTATTTGTTTACAAAACCAGCAAGTTTCTCCACATAATTTTGCCAGAATGTTCCTTATGGATTTTTTTTTTAAATTAAGCAGAAATACAATATGGCAAACCCATGTGGTCTATGCTGCAAGTTGTGATGTGTGGTATTTTAATATTGTTGAGACATTATGACATTGTCGTGCCAAGCAATGTCAAAAGTTACTCAACAGTGAACTCTTTATACATCATTGCATCCATCAGTCTTTTTTCACCATTTGCATGTTTGACTTGAGTGGCTCAGTTATGTGTCTGCGTGTGTATGTGCGTGATCTATTGGTGTGTGTCAACTGGCAAACATAACAGTGTGAACAACTACAGA
This sequence comes from Sceloporus undulatus, assembly GCF_019175285.1. Taxonomy (NCBI): domain Eukaryota; kingdom Metazoa; phylum Chordata; class Lepidosauria; order Squamata; family Phrynosomatidae; genus Sceloporus; species Sceloporus undulatus. The sequence goes on from NC_056523.1 coordinate 93,596,501, forward strand.
ATTACCTCAATTTTTATTGCTTTGTTTCATTTTGCTTAGGGAGAAAAAAAGTATGTTTAGAAAAATGCCTTAAACTTTAATTGCATTGGCATTAACCACCAGTTCCAGCTTTAAATATAAACAGTGCACTGGAATCATGAATCCATATTCATGTACAGTGTTTTTACTTGAATGATAAAACACTGGAGGAAGGTTTGCACAGTCCATGTATGAGAAAGGAAGGGTTGATTAGCAAACTAGAAGAAAGATCTATTACCAAACAAATTCTGTTTAATTGCAGTTTATTGGTTCAACATATGTTTGTGTTGAAGCTCTAAATTCATTTCAATAATAACAAATAAACCTGAGTACCAGAGGAAATTGCTTCCTGCAGTTTTCCACCCAGTTATAGCCATTGGGAAGGTGGCTCTGTGGATCTTTCACGATGTAGCACTTCAAAATTGTCATTATCATGTGATCACATATTTAAATTTTGCTGTTACTATGATGGTTTCCTGCTGCAACATGTTAGTAATTATACATGGCAACGTAAAAGCCACGTTAACTGGCACTAAATACTGTTATGTACAATAATTGGTGTATAACTGTTATCAACTTATTCATGACTGTTAGTTACCTTTAAATAGACAACTGTTAAGTGATGTTTCAAAATATGGGTGGCTATAGAAAAAATGGTGCAATAAGGTATCTGGGCATTGCGCACTAGATCTATATGCACTTTGGTTTATCAGGGATATTTTATTAGTGTTTTGTATGTATTTAACATAATATTAAAGATGTGCCAATTCAGTTTGCTGTTCAATATTTTTTATGAGGCCAGTTGAAATGTGTACCAAAGTGACTGTGCAAATGACTATTTTTTTCTTACTGCTGAAATGAAGACATATTTCCAGTCTGTCATGCATATTGCAAAATAAAATAAGATGAAAGTTAAGCAGGTCTGGCGGTTTTGCTTTAGGAAAGCAGCAAAAATTTATTGTGATATATATGCACATTAAGAATTTTAAAAGAAAAAAACCCCAAGAGTCTTGTGCACCTTAGACACTAACAGATTTACAGTATACTTGTGCACCGTCTCACTTAGAGACCCCACTGATCTCAATGGTGCTTATGAAAATAGCTATAGGATGTCATCATTTATTAATAAGGCATAAATTTTTGTGGCTGAAAATGCTTGCAGTTCACAAAAGCTTATGCCAAAATAAAAGTGCAAGTCCAGGTGCCATAAGGCTCTTTCTCATTTTTACTGTAATAGAGTAACATGCATGCCCCCTCTAGAATCTGTCACTTATTATGGAAGAATTGAAGATTTCTTTACATAAAAAATAATTGTCACAACATAATATTTTAATTGCATCACAGGAATCAATTTCAGGTGACACTATATATAAATGTATATGTTTGGGGTGGTGTTTATTTTTACTGCTGAGAAATAAGGCATTTTTCTAAAGATGCTTCAGGTAGTTCTTATATTGAACAGCCACAAAAAGCTCTAAGTTTTATTGTTAATTTGAAGGGGAAAAAAATCAATTTAACTGTCTTATACATTTAGATATGTTCTAATCATATCTCTTTTTTAGACTAATCCTTTTTTTAAAAAAAAGGAAAGAGACATGTTATCCTTAACTTTCAAGAATTCTAAGGAAATACTTTTTCCCCTTATGGATTTGGTCTAACAAGACCTAAGGCTAACATGTTAACTGACAAATTAGCATGAGGTCAGGTTATACAAGAATCACATTATTTTTCTTTAAAAATGGATTGGTATCATAGAACTAGTTGCTTCTCTAGCTTTATAAATGAAGGCTAGATTTTGAAAGTACAAAAGCATTTTCCAGTGTTGTAAAGTTAGCACATGCTGGTATGTTTGCCAATTAAACACACTCGTGCCCTATTTTTATTTAAGGAAAGGGTAAGTGAAGAGATGTCATTCATGATTGTGTCTGATCAGGTGGTTCTGTATGTTGGGATGCTGTTGAAAGCCTGGCAGCACTGATCCCCATTCTACACTCTTTGCCTGCAGTGCCTTTCTAACAGCTTCATGATGCTGTCGTAATATCATGGGTGGTTGCACCCTTTGCTAAGAACCATGGGACTGAAACATAATGGAGGGAAACACTGATGGAAAGGTGGCTTTGAAGTGGGGAAATGATGAACAGTGTAACTTAGGGGCCAAACAGACAGGCCAAAATAAAGTCCTTTGCGTTACTTTGGAGGTACACTGTTTAAATGATGCATGCGTCCTAAGAGGCTGGAAGCCATGGCAAAGCCTAACTCCAGTCCTAAGGACTGGTTTGCAGCTTTGGTGCAGCATCTGGCCGCTTAAGTTGCATGTGTCATTTAAACAGCATACCTCCCAAAATGAAACGAAGCAGCTTTATTTTGGCTTGTCTGTTCAGGCCCTTAGTTCCTCACATATACAACTCTCTATGTTGTCATTCTCCTGCTCTCATTTGGTGAAGCTTTTCCTCTGCTATAAGGGGTGTTATACCATTTGATCAGAGCTTGGAAACATTACTTATTTAGACTACAATTCTGAGAATTCTTCAACCAGCATGGGCAATGGTTAGGGAATCCCTGGCATTGTAATCCAAACTATGAACATTCCCAGACTATAGTTTTGCAATAGAGAGAGCCAGAGGAAGACTTGACTTTCAAAGAGGTTTGTCACCTATAATCTCAAGTTCTGCAAAGCAGGACAAAAACACTGCTTTTCTCATCCATGGCTTTAATGCCTTCATGGGACTTTCACTGGAAAATCCTCTTAGTGCATTGTACTCCAGTAGCAAAGCTTGTACTTTGCTCTTAACAATTCAAAATTGCCTTGCCTTCAAGGGAGGCTGCTTGGATGTCTCCAGCAATAAACATATACAGGAAACATTAATTGCAAGCAGCCATTTCTAACCTATATATACTGTACTATGTTCATGAAGCTGTACTGGACCTAGAATTTCAGAATCTCATTTGTACAAGAACCTCTGTCTGCTTGCTATGATTGGTGCAAACAAGAATCATCAATGTCATACCAGCATAGCTGAAGCAAACATGGTTGCTACATAAACTGCTGTTCATAAGAATGGCAAGGATAGGATTAGATAATTTAATTTGTAGACTGTTGTGTATCATGAAAAGAAGAAAGAAAAAACAAAAAGATACCCATGTGGGCAGCCATATCCAAAATGAATTGAATGCATCATTTGAAAGCATAAACCTATATCTCTTGTTTAATGTGGTCACTAGACTGTAGTGAAGTGAACGTCCTTCTCCACTTAGAACACAGGTCAGAATTGTCTGGCCCCCAGGCCTCTTGTGGCCCTTGGCAGGATTCCATGTGATCATTTGCATCTATGACCCTGATTTTTTGTTTAATTTTTTCCAAAAATCTTTTTTATAATTGAAAACAGACTCTAGGTCACTTATTTAGGCCTGTAGAAACTGTTTCCCACCCCACTTTCCTAAAGAGCAAGAAATTTTGCTCTGAAACTGTCTGGAAGTGACTTCCAGTTGCCTCAAACCTGATTTCTGGTATCCCACAAAGCATCTTGATGAGTTGAAAATGGTCCATCAACACTCAGAGCATGTCCATCTTGTTTTATTATTCAGTCTGAGTGGTCTTGAGTGGTGCAAGCAGCTTTGACTCTTCCAGTCCCAGGCATCATGAGCCAAAGTTTTAGATTAACATCTCTTTTCTTTATCATGCTTTCTAAAAGAACAATTGGCATGTGCATGTCTTTTTTTCTGTTAAAGCTCTTTCAAATATTGTATTTTGAATGCATGCATATGCACATCTATGATTTTAGAAAAGTGTACAAAGATACTGCAGGAGGGAAGAAATGCACTTTATGAGACTGCAGCATCCATTTTGAAAACAGTTTCCTTGGAAAGTGAATACATGCAGTAGTCTGTCTTCCATGCATGTTTTAATATGGGTTTGCAATATAGGAAAATGCCATTAGATGTAGATTGACATTTAATATAAATCTGCAAAGAAAATATCCATCATGCTTGTCAAGTCTTTTCTTTCAATCTGAATTTATATGAATATATTTCCTATGGAGAACTGGATTCTTAAGTTACTTAGCTAGGGAAGTATTTGATTTCTATTTACTAATGCTGATTATCCATGGTCTACTGCAGTAATTTAATATAATCAAATGATTATAGGTCAATTTCTGTACATTTCAAACTTTATGAATGAAAGGTGTTAGCAAAATCAAAATAGGTTTAGCTTCACTGGAAAAAAACAACCCTTATTCATGAAGGTCTAATTTCAGTTTCCTTCACAAGAGTTCAGCTGCTTTTTAAATTATGAGTGTATCAGTCCCACCATAGACTATCTCTCAGGGAGTGAGATTATCAGGTTATAAAGATGCTTTAGGCCTTTTACATTTAGCAGGTTACTGTTATTCTGATGACAGAGTGAACAATGTGTGGAGAAACCAAAGATTCCTCAGTAATACCCTAGTGACTTATCAAAACAGCAAGGCCAAAAATGATACACAAGGTTACCTGCAGTAAAATTAAGAGTGGACTTCTTCACCTAGAAGTTTGTATTATATCTGTATAATATGGTTATAATATGATTGGGACAGAAAACAGGTGCATTCAAAGCAAATGGATTGGAGAACACATACAGAGTATTTTCAAGATAGATTATTTTTATGTCAGAATCATGATCTGAATCATGATTCAGAATCTATCCTGAATACTGTATACAGGAAGTATAGAAGAGCTTCAGTTAGGGCTTATACTGTATTTCATTTTATTGTATACAGGTAACCCTTACGTAAATCTACTTTTAGTCCCAAGGAAAATAGACTAGTCGGAATGAAGGGGACTTGTTATTCAATACTAATACAAACTCAACTGACTTCAGTAGGTCTATTCTAGTTGCACCTAAAAATGGATTTAGCCTTCTACACCCACATTTGTTTGATTTTGTCTCTGGATTATAGTGTACACCTAATTCTATTTTTCTCTTCCAGAAGAACATTGCCAAGGAGACAAGTCAATGTTTTGTCGTATGGAAGTTCTCTATCGGTACTGTACAATTCCTGGTTACAATAAACTGTGCTGCAGGTCATGTAAGTTGTACAATAACAAAACAGGAAGTGGGAACTCTACAGAATCCAACCATAGTAAAGTGAATGATATTGAAGAGGACATCACTCCCACACTTAGAACACCTGTTGATGTTCACATCTCACACACTACTTCAGGTCCACCAGTTGTTCCTAAGGTGAATGCCACCAGTTCCAATGTAACAGTAGATCAGCCAGAAGGTAACGCGGTGGACGTTCCATATAAAATTCATGGGCTGGAAAATGAAGTTCCACACCACAACATCATCTTGAGGAGGAAACCACCTTATGAAAGGACAAAGAACCAAAGAATTCAGGAGCTGATTGCTGAGAAAAGGAAAAAAGAGATGCTCAGGAAATTATATTAAAATGGAAATATAACCCACATTTTTTCTCTCTTATAGAGATGTTACCAATACTGCAGTAATTCCTGTGTTACCATAGAGACTAAAGATAAATAGTGGTGCTATGGCAGAAATGCCAAATGCTATTGCCTTCAATAAATGGAAATTTAGGATTATTTAATTAAGTTTAATATAAATATTGTAATAATGGCTAGGATTACAGGTTGCTGCAGAAACTAGTGCAATACCCTTATAGATTTCACTGCTCCTATCTAGCCAAGGTCAGCAGGGCTCTTACTTTTTGTGGTCTCTCTTGTTCCCTTAGTGTGTTTGCTCAAGTCCAATGGGATGTTATTGGGACACCCTCAACATATTTGACAAGAGGTTCTAATAGCTTGATCCAAAAGCCTCAGTAATGTTCAGAGGCCTGTAGTATAGCCAGGGGAACTTCAGCTTCATGGAAGGAGATTTTGTTTCTTTAAACACTCAAGTCCTGCGTAGGCTTATTTGGGTAATAAGTCTAAATGACTTCTTGAGTGGAATATTTTTCAAAGTCACTGCGCCAGAATCCAGTGTTCCAATTGCACCTAGTTTTTCCATTGAATTCAACGGTGCTGCACCCATACTCAGGAAGCAACAAAGAGTACCACTGCAAGATCAAAGTGATAATTAAGACCCTGTTTCAGGAATAAAGCATGTGTTTTCTGTTAACCACTGAAAAACAAAGTAGGTAAGAGGTGATGCTGCTTACTGTACAAAATCCAGCTGGGAAGGGACTATTCTGCTAGTGGTGTAAGAGAGGGGAACTCCTTATGCTGCTAAATATAACTCACATCAAGTAGCTTTTACATTTTCAGTTTTGTAGAACAAAAAGTTTACACATTACTGGGGGAGGTTCCTCCTGTTATAGGCATCATTGTACCTGCTTTCTTTTTCTCATATGCTAGAGACCTACACAGCCTTAACATTCATGAATATATTAAACCCATCAGTGTCACACAAATGAGCTACATAATAAACATTAGCACCTAATTTTGAAACAGAAGCTTCTGTGGAGAAAAAGGTTTAACCATTAAATATATGTGTGTCCATTCCTATAAATCAGGAAATATTCTTCTTCTTTAAAAAAATATTTGAAATTAAATGTAATATGCTTATTAGATGCGCTGCCCAAATGATCTTCAATCTTATTGTTTCCAGATATCTGCATTTCCTCGTCTTAAATGCTTCCAGTGCAATTATTACAGTGTTTCAATAATGCAGATCATTTACTTTTATTTTTACATACATTCCGATTCATTTACCTGACTGGATTTCTTGTTTTCTTTCAATGGATGCTTTTCTGTGAAGAAAATGTATGGGCTTTTTTGTTTGTTTGTTTGCTTATTACATTTTCAACAGTACAAAGTTTTGTTACTGTGGCAGTGAACAACTTGTATTATTAACAGTTAATTAGGACAGTTGTACTGAGCAGCAGCAAACACATGTCATTATGCATATATATGTATACAAAGTACTGAATCTGCTTAGATCTTAGAATGTATAATTTGACGGCCCTTTGAGTACTGGTTTCACTTCCTACAGCACTTTTGGAAAGCCTACATGAATGCAGGAAGCGTCACAGTTTATTGCTGTTCACTTTGTTCAAAGACAAATGTAGAGCTAGTACCTGAACATGTTTGTTCACTAATCAGTCCCATTAACTGGACATAGTACTTATTAAGCACAGCTTCAGGTTGGTTATGTAAAGGTTACTTAAATAGGCTGTTTGGATTAATATTCAAAACAAACCATCTTTTAAAAGAAAACAATTAAAACTTCTTCATCTGTTACAAACAATAATGGATCAGATTCATAAATATTGCTGCTATTTTAACCAAATATCTGGCTGGGAGAAATCATTGACCACAGGTGTAGATTTTGGATACGAGTGCTAACAGAGCAGGCTCTCTGTGGACCGAAAAACCTACTAATGTCTGAGTGCTTTGGTTTGCATTGTTGTGAGGAGTTGGGGGGGGGGGGGGGAGATGCTGCCAAGTCATGATCATTAAATTTCCACCAGTATTACTGCCATTTCTTTATCTCATGACTTGTCTAAGGTACAAATCCTCTCTGAGCCTACAATGTTCCTGATGGTGTGCTTCCTTGCAAAAGCTCATTGAAGAGGAGTTCCATATTTTTGTATTATTTTTTATTAAATTGTAATACACACACACATCTAACGGACATATAACACTTAAACACATGGACATATACACTTACAAATTTATACATCAGACCCTACCACCCACTCACCCATCCCTTTATAAAACTGAGGTCCATTCCCTCAAACTACACATTTTACCACACCGAACCCCTTCCCCATTTTTAAAATTAAAATACTGACTTCCCACTTTTCTCAGAGTGTATCTTTGCAAACTGCTCATTAATACCCCTCCTAAAATTTTCTTATCATTGTTTTAAATACTTCAATGTTATACATTCTTACCTTCATTGCTGAACAATACTATCTATATCTAATATAAAATACATATATAAAATACATGCCTCACCTGCTAATTCTCAAATCCAAAAATCTTCTTGATTTCTTTTCATATACAGTGGGCCCTTGTTATCTGCTGGAGCTTGGTTCCAGCACACACCATGGATATCAAAATCCATGGATGCGCAAGTCCCTTTAAATACAATAGCATAGTAAAATTGTGTCCTTTATATAAAATGGCAAAGTCAATGTTTGCTTATTGCAATTTATATTTTTTGGAATATTTTCAATCTGTGGATGCTTGAATCTGTGGATAAAAAATCCGTGGATATGGAGGGCCGACTGTATTTTATAAAAGGTCTCTAGGTGAAGAAGAGTTCTGTATTAGTACAATCTGCTGGTATGCAAGGGCTAATTTTGTAGTCTGCAAGTTGATTATATCATTCACCCAGAGCCAATGAGAGCAATATTAGACTGTATCCAATAATTAATCAAATTACTTTTTCTCATACACACACACACACACAGAGAGAGAGAGAGAGAGAGAGAGAGAGAGAGAGAGAGAGACCCATATACATAGTGGAAATAAATTTTACATGTGTTAACAGCTATGGTATACTGTGGTGGGAGCAAAGTCTCCCAAGGTCATTTGTGTGGCCCCAAGATCTGCCCAAGAGGTTTTTTTTAATGCTCCAAAATGCACTCTAGCAGCACAAGGACATTTTTGCTATGTTTTGGGAAAGCCCCTGGGCCATTTTAGCACCAGGAAAGGCCTGTTTTTAAAAGGGGAAGTAAATGAAAGTAGCCCCCAAGGTTTTCTAGGGATCTAATGCAGTCCCCTAGCTTACCACAGTTGCCCATCCCTCTTATACAGTATAAGATTGACTTTACTTCTGACTAATATGACTTCCTCTTTAAACATTTACTTATCCTGGCATTCTTCATCCAGTCTTCTTTTTAAAAATGTGCAGTTTAGGAATTGCCTTCCATCACCATATAAGCAGCATATTTATAGATAATGCATGGAGGAAAAACCATATCCATTGTGAAAACCAATTAACTGCCTTGGAAATACAAAATGATATATGCAATTACATTTTTTTACTAATTAGGCATGTATGCATGTCTGCGGAAACACAGATGTCTATAAAATAGGAAAACTTTCCACTTGCCCTTGGCTAGTTGTATTCTGCTCAAGTCTGCAATATGTTCTTAATTCATGACAAGTGTTCTGACAGTAGTTTGGGGCTAAATTACCTTTTTAATTTAACACTAACAGAACCAAGAGAATACTTGATGACCCAATATTCTCTACTAATCTCATGAAAATCTCAATAATTGTATACATTTCTTACAAATAAACTGAGAGAAGTTACTTCTACAGCTCCCACCCATGATGCAGAGCAGAGTTTAGAACAGTTATTACAGTTTCTAAAATTCCTGAGCCAAAATAGTTAAGGAAAGGCGCTCTAGGGCCTGGAATTGCCAATGGCCATCATTAATTAGGGAGCAGGAAAAAAGCATTATTGTATCTCCACTACAGGTTTAAATTCAGAACCAGCACGAGTTTGTTTTAAGACCCTATCACATGGGGTTAAAACCTTGGCTTAGGTTTCCCAAATTCAGTGTTAATTCGGGAGGCAGCCAGGTCCAATCACACAGAAATCACCTCTGAATCACTGCCCGGGTCCGTCCCAGATGCAGCCCACATCCTGTAAGCCACTTCGACAGCCCCTTTTCAAAAACAGAATGGTTAAGATTATTACTCTCTGAAATCTAAATAAGTGGCTTGTTTGTTCAGTGCCTTCTGTTTCACTGTACAGTTAGTATTTTGGCAGTACCTGCCCAATACTTAATTTTTCTTTGTAACTATGCCAGTGGCACAATGTGATGAAATGTCTCTCAGACACACCTCTGAAATTTCAGAATCAGCTGCCTGATCCTTGCCAGACTCATCATCAATGGAGTATAATTTTAAACCTAATACCTTGTTCCTGATAACACTTGAATAGATGAACTGTTCAATATTCTCTATCTCTATAATCGGGTGCAACTTTGGTCCCTTCAGAGGCAAAATCATCAAAGAATCTTGTGGAACCTTAAGACTAGCATGTTTATTATGGCATAAGCTTTTGTGGCCTGCAGTTCATAATGTTTATTTCCATGCTATGAATATTTTTGGTGGCAATTCAAGGCCAAATGGCAGTCCAGGATCACTTCTGGATTTATTGCCTTAGTGAGCACATTTTGTACAAATTTAAATCACCACCATTATCATCACAAATTATAATTCTCCCCAATATTTTCTCTTCAGCAACATGGGAAAGGAAACCATTGCTCTGGCACCACATTGTTATTCTATAAGGAGTGTAGCTCTGGTAATATTTATTTGTAAACATGTCTTTTTAGGATTAAGCTCATTATTTCATCTACTAAATTGACACCTCTGCTCAAGAGTTGTATTCTTATTATACCAAACTAGGTTGCCTTAATATGCCATGATGGACACTTGAAAACCTTGCAGCCAATGGAAAGAAATCACTGTATGCAGGATTATCAAATCCACTTTCCAATATCATACAAATGTCCAATAGTTGTGAGAACAGGTCGTTATATTTTTTTATTTAAAATATGTCAGAATGGTGCTTTATCCAGTACTCAAAGGGTTTTTGTGATTTACTTTTATTATATAATGCATTTACTACTTTTATTTACTCATCTACACTGCACAGTAATTGCTATGTTCGTATGGCACTGCCATCCACTTACAATGCATAAACATCCGTTGCAATAAATAGCCATGAGTTGTATATTAAAATGTATATACAAATCAGAACCTTTAATTTTATAATTTATTAAAGTTCAGATGTCTGGGTTCTTTTGCAAAGGAGTTTGACTTTTTCACTTTGATTACTCAGTCTGTTCTCCGAATGGCATTCATCATGTCCAAGGTCATTTTTTAAAACTGTGGTTTCTATCACAGATTCCTTACATAGTAGTACCTGTTAGCACAGCCATGGCATTTCTCTTCTACAGTCATCTCTGAAGGCAGAACTATGTGGAAACACAAGACAAGGCACTATTGTCTCCTTTATAATTAATTCCACAAAGCCCATCTCCACAGGCAAAATCTTAATATATGTTTATTCAGAAATATGTCTAGCTCAGAAAAGCTTAAGCCAGCTACCAGTTCTTTATAATTAGTCATTTCCTCCTTGACCTTACTTTTGAAGCAAATTCTGGGTCTTGACTACTGGCACTTTAATTGGTTGATTCCTTTCACTCATGGCCAAAACACTTCTGAATTATTCCTTTAATTAGCCATCTCATTTCCTTGCCAACCTGTTCTTTAATAAACATGTTCATTTTTCCCCCAGCCAGCACAATTGCTTACTCACATTTGTTTTGATTTTATGTGTATTTTAAATTAGCAGCCACAGTTACTTGTAAGCAGAGAAGAGAAGCTAAATCATCACAGTGCTGGTTCAATACTGACCTGGACACATGTGTAAAGAAACAGCTAAGTATACGGACAGTAGCCTAGAAACAGACACCATTCAAGACAAAGAAGGAAGAGGGAACAACTAATTACAGGAATATTTAATGGGAATGGTAGCCAGGAGATGCTCAGTCATGCTCTGCCAATCCATTCTGCAGTGGATGAGGCTGCAATAATTTTACATTACAATGGGTCCTTGGTATCTGCTGAGTTTGGTTCTAGGACTTCCCATGGATACCAAAATCCATAGATGCTCAAGTGCCATTTAATATAATAACACAGTAAAATGGTGTCCCTTATATAAAATGGCAAAATCAAGGTTTGCAATTTGGAATTTATACTTTTTAAAAATATATATTTGCAAGCCATGGATATCTGAATACGTGCATAAACAACCCATGGATACAGAGGGCCAACTGAGGGGCTGTTCAGACTAGCTGTTTGGGCCAGGTTGGGGCAGAGTCGGGGCGTAGCATCTCCATGACGCATGACGCTGCTCTGCCCCCAGGGCTGCATGACACCGGATGCCTCACCACACAGTGTGCAGCATCATGATGTGTGGCATCACAGTGCTCGTCTAGCATATCTTCCCCACAACACAGCACCAAAAGAGTGCCATAAAGCCACACCACTATGGCTGTCACGCCCTTTCCCAGGTGCAAAAAGGAGCCGCTTTTTGGAGCTCCTTTTTGCATCCTGGAAAGGCTGGATGAGGGCCACAGTGTGTGGTTGCTGCGGCCTTGATCCAGCGAAAATGGAGGTGCCTGCAGGCCACCCCTTGGGGCAATCTGCATAGCCCCTATATTTAGAAACTGCCCAGAATCAAGTCTGGTGGGAGAAAAGATGAACAATCCAAAGGAAAGCAAGGGGTTGAAATGGTTTGGCAGTAGTGTTAGGAATCTTGAAAAAAATAAAATGGGCCACCACCTCTTCCATAAAGAGTTAATAATGTAAGCAGCCCTAAAGCTCCAGTAGAGCTAATTCAGAAAATCAAGTCTGGAAGAATGGATGAAACCTGGAAAAGTTAAGCATCGGTTAAAGCTTCTTTGCCCATATTTCACAACTACTGAAGTTATACTGAAGTCATTCCTATTGTAATCATGAAGGTATACATTATTTTAAGGAGAGCATTGTATATTATTATTTATTCATTTATTTTAAGGGTCTTTGTAAACTCTAGAAAGGCTGTCTTCACACTGAAATAAGAACAGTTTACACAGAGAGCATCTTCACACTGACAATTAAAAATATGTATAACTCAAAAAAGAGGAGCAATGAGGAGGACAAAGGCAAACAAGCAATCTCATACACCACTTCATAATATTAGAAGATTCAGCTTTAATGGCAATGAGGAAAAGCCAAAGAACTGAGCCCTATCTGTACTTCTGCTACAGACAGCCCACTGTAGATGAGCGGAAGGAAAAGTCAGGTGTGAAGTAGAGACTGCTGCCAAAGGTAATATCCAGAATATGTATAAGTGGTTGGATCAGTGGTAATGTGGGGGTGTAGCCACACTACAGAATTAAGGCAGTTTGACACTACTTTAACTGCCTTAACTCTATGCTACAGAATCCTGGGATTTGTAGTTTGGTGAGGTATACAGTCTGGTCTATCAGAGAGCTCTGGTGCCTCACAAAACTACAGATTCTGTAGCATAGAGATATGGCAGTTAAAGTGGTGTCAAACTGCTTTAATTCTGCAGTTGGCTACACCCATAGTAGATACCTTATCATTACACTTTCGCCCTCAGCCATGAAACTGAAATTTGCCTTTGGCAATAAAAGAGGAAGAGAGAATATATTTCTATTCCATTAATTAAATCCCATGGATACATGACTCGAACATCATTTTTCTGGAAGGATAACTGGTAAATGATTTACAAGTGATGCATCAAAATCAGCCGACACTGTTTATCTTCATTTCTTTCCAGCTGATATGGGGTTCCATTCTCATACCTACCAGTCAATCTTTCCTTTGAAGGAACTGAGAAATTGACCATGACCATGAGACACATGCTTATCACTACCTTCATTTTGGTGCTACTGTAATCAAGGTGGCACAATGATACAAGAGAAAATCATGAGAAACCCAAAGGGTGTTCCTATATAGGGACAATGGGGGTTCTACAATCTGCAGAGTAGAGATCCAAGATGGCAGTGGGTAGTTTAGAAAGTAGGATGAGCTGAAAGCAGACCTTTGAAAAATTATTTTTGGACTACAACTCCCAGGATAATCCCCCCCCCCACTGTGGTAGCTGTAGGGCTCCAGCAGCTGCAGTCTCAATAAGCTTAACAACAGGTGTATCCACATGGCAAAAATAAAGCAGTTTGATGCCACTTTCATGGTTCCATCCTGTGCAATCCTAGGACTTGTGGTTAGGCACCAGAGCTCTCTGACAGATTAGCTTGAATACAACACCAAACTACAAATCCCAGGATTCCACTAGATAGAACCATGCCAATTAAAGTGGTGTCAAACTGCTTCATTTCTGCAATGTGGCAATAGCCTGAGAGGTATTTCCTTTTTAAGAAATCAACAATTGCTCTCATGTACATTGTTACATTGGTGTAAACAAATGGGAATTCAAATCTGCGGTATTTGGAGAGAAAGCACAGAAGCCAGCTCCCTTGTTTAAGTGTCTGAGTAGTAATCATGAATACTGAACAGTTATGAATGAGTAAATTTAGGTAAATGTTCCATATTACTTACATCAGCTGCATACAGATAAGGAGGTCCATTCCACTGGCAATTGGAGTCCAGTTTGCTGATATTTCCATCGAGTTTGACGGTGTTGGGCCAAAAGAAGAGAATGAGTTAACGTACTTAAATATAGAATTCTGACAATAATGCTTAAATTAGTTTCACCAATGTATATAAAATGAATTATGTTTTTATGTGCAGAGAGGCAAAGGAGTTGTAGGCTGAAAACAGACAAACATCCTCAAGGCAAGCGGAGACTCAGGGCTTGTCTACACCATTAGAATGCTTGTCATTGAATAGACTACAATCCAGCCACACACAATTTGGAGGAATCTGAGCTTGTTGGGGAGGGGCAAAAAATCCATAAACGCTGCTGCGAAAACGTTCGCAGATTTTTACTAGAGTATCCGCAAGGATGTGCATTATCAAATGCACTGTTCAGTTTGCATGAATTTGCATGGCTGCACATTTTTGGCAGAGGGAGGGCAAATAAATGCAAATTTAAGTGTTGATGCAAATGTGCAAAAATTCACAGCAATTTGCATAATACACCTATGTGTAGACTAGCCCTCAGAAAATAACTGACTTTCCACATTTTAATGTTGGAGTCCAGGACAGGCAATGGGTTGGAGGAAGCATCCATCAGAAAGGATCCTAGGGATTGCTGGGCCTAGACAGTGGGGCTTAGCACCTTCTTTAGTCCACAGAAGTACTGTAGCTTTAGAACAGGAGAATAAGGTTAGGAACATTTAAATGGCAAAGATTTGGCAACTTTAACACAAAGCAGCAAGTATTTTTTTGGTAACGAGACCCTGCAGGCCCTGTTGATCTGAAATGGATGTCATGCTTTCGCAGCTAATAGGACAACATCTCCTTGCTTTTCAAAACAGCTTCAGTTTTATTGGGCTGCTTGATAAGAAGCTCAGAGAAACTTGAAAGTCTGTGAGACCACTTACAAAACACAAGACAGTTCTATGTAGCATCCATCACCTTGCCCACTGACTGTTGCCTGTGAAAGGATGGGTGAGAGTTATGATCACACAAAAAAACAGATGAAGGCTGCAATCCTGAACACATTTACAAGGCACAACACACTACTGAAAACAGAGGAACTTAGCACTGAGAAAACAGGTATGCATAAGACTGTAGCATAATCCTATGTTTATTGCATTATTTTTAGGATACTTCTAAACAGCAGGCTAAGTTTGCCCTTAATATTATGCTCTGTAATCAGATGCCATTTTGCCTTTGACTGTTAAACAGGATCTGTAAACCAGCATGACTTAAAATAATACTGAAAGCTGCCTGAACTCATTATGCTTCACTGGGATTGAATTAAACTAAGCACATTCATGGAGAGACAACCAGACACACAAGGGGAAGTTTCTTTGATGTTTCCACAGCGGCTCCATTGCTGAAGAGGAAAGCTGCTTTTCAGCTTAAATATTAGCATTTAAATATGGGGAGAAATATGTTTCTCCTCTAGCCTTTCGTAGAAACACCCAAGAAATCTCAAACTCTGGAGCAATTCCCTTGTTGCTTTCATCAGTATATCAGGAAGAATCCTGAGAGTTTATCATGAGCCATAGAAATGCACATCTTATAAAATGAACAGAAAAGGGTGAGCAAACTATGGGCTATGGTCTACAATGTAATCCCTGGGGTGCTTTTTGCATCTTGCCAACCCTTCCTAAACTTCCTACACTTTCCCTTTAAAACCTATGGGAGGGGTTAATCCCCCAAAATTGGTCAACTGCCACTACTGGAGTCCTGCATGAGTGGTGAATAGTTCTGAAACACCCTACAACACCCAACCCCACTAAGAAAAACTGGCTGAATATAGCCAAAAATGAAAACTGGAAGATTCAGGTCAGTTTTCAGTGAGAACACATTCATACAAGGGAGCTGGCATGGAGATCATTGGACAAAGACTCTGGAAGCCAGGGTTTGAATCCACTCTCAGCTTTGAAAGCCCATTGGATGACCTTGGGCAAGTCACACACTCTCAGCCTCAGAGGAAGGGAAAAGCAAGTGCCCTCTCAACAAATCGTGCCTAGAAATTCCCATGATAGGTTCAGTCTGGCTTCAAGTTGCCATAAGTCAGAAACAATTTGAAGGTACACCAACAATAAAAATCCCAGTAAATATTGGTCCCTGTCCTTTTGGGGTGCTGGAACTACAGCCAGAATGGAAGCTCCCCGGCTTTGCCTAGTTCTTATTTTAAAGCAAAAATGTAGCATCTTCTCAAGTCTTGAATCAGCTTTATTTAGGTGGGTTACAGACCGCCCATTTGGGGCGGGCTGTACCGCCCCTTCCCCGGTGTATCGGGGCTTCAGCCGTTAGAACGGCAGCCGCTGAGGCCCCGATCCACCGTTTTCAGGCTGCGGGAAGCGGCAAAACGCCGCTTCCCCGCAGCCTGAAAAGGGGTGTCCTTGGGGCTTCAAGCCCCAAGGACACCCCGCGGCGGTGGGGAGGAGGAGAAAGGGGCCACTTGGCCCCTTTCTCCCTTGCTTCGCTGGGCGCAGCTGTCTGAAGGCTGCGCCCAGCGACGCAAAGCGGTGCCGCAAACCAGGAAGGAGCTCCAAAATGGGCTCCTTCCTGGTCCGCCTAAGGGCGCACTAGGCACCCTGGCATGGAGCGAGGACTTCACTCCGCGCCGCCTTATATATGGCGGCGCGGCCGTGATGTCCTCATGGCAACGGCCATCTGGAACGGCCGCCGTCATTTTTACATTCAGAGCGCGTATTGGGTTAGGGAGGTGCGGAAGCTCTGGCGTACTTTAATGCGGTGTGTAACCCGCCTGTTTCTGAATGATTTTTCAAATCTGACCTACATCTCAAAAATCTTATACCCTGCTGTCAGACTGTGCTTGTGGAAAAAGTATGGTAGACATTCTGGTTGGGTAACCATACATCCTTCTTTTCCAGGATTGTCTTCTCTAAAATTACTGCCCTCCCCCCCCTTTCCCAAACGTAGCCTCTTTTTCAGAGCTAACATTTCTGTCAAGGAATTTTTAAAATGTTTGGGTAATCTTACAGTCTAGACTGAAGGAAACGGGCGTCGGTAGTAGAGCTCTTGCCTCATCCACACTGTAGAAATGATCAGGTTTGACATTATTATATTTCCCTGGCTTGATGCTATGGAGTTCTGGGAACTGTGTGTTGGCTGTGCCACCAGAGCAAAGCTGAAAGAAGCTGAAGTGAAAGTGCTAATAGAAGGATGGGAAAGGGGAGGGGGTCTGGAATCATGGGCATCTCTATTTTTTTAAAGAGACAGATGTGCTTCCACCGTAGAAAAACAAAATTAATTCAAAGGAAATTCTGATCCAAGTGGCTCTGGTTACGAAAGACAAGAGTGCAACTCATCATTGTGATACATTTTTGTGTATGTATGACTAAACATTAACAGAAAATGTCCACATCTTTAAAAGAGACATGCTTGGAACTGTTCTTTTGTAGCAATCAACTTTGCTGAAGCATGAAGCTCCATTTTGCTAATGCTCTAGTCTTCAGTTACTGCATTCCACTGCATTCTATTGATTTGGGAATTTATTCTAGATATTAAACCTAGTTTTCATTTCACGAGATGACTTGTGAAATTCTACAAAACATTAGATTAACTGGATTCCTTCAATTAAAGGCTAACATTTTAGCATACCCAAAATGGTTTGTCAGCAACACGGAAGAAAATACTAAAGAATTGGTGGATAATTCCACAATGCTGCAAAGAGTTATTCCTTGCAGAATACATTTCTTGTATTCTGTTTTCCCACCTCCTTGCACTACATGCATTATTAAACAACAACAATTATTTGTCTTCAATAGTGGAAACAAAAGATTTATTAGCATAAATCAGAAAGATGAATCCTGAATCTTGTTAACCTGTTCATATTGTATTCTGCCATAACTGAAAAACAGCAGACTTTATGGGAAACATACTAGTAACATTGAGCTAAAATTAACATTATTCCTTCTAATTGCCTAAGCTCTGTAAATTACAGCTGAAGCCTAAATACTATTGTAAATAATAAATAAATAAATAAATACTGAGGCTAGCAAATATTTTTGAGAGATGAAACAGTTCTGCTGAGTCCAGCTAATTTATTACAATGCACATCAGATCCTCAAAGGGCTAAACTTTGTTGTACAAAGTAGTAACATCAGACATCAGTGCATAACCAGGCAGTTTCTCCTCCACAGCACTTTATTCAGCAGTGTAGGTAAGGTAGACCTATGCGGGGGCCGTAGCTAAATAAATCAAGATACAGTCTCCCATGCCACTATGGTGCCGGAATCCTTACAAACATGAAAAGGATTACAGTACCCTTTTTTGCAGTAACAATGTATAAATCAGCCAGCCCAAGCATTTTAACATTAGCAGCAGTGTCCTGCACCAGATGTCACCCAGTGGGGGGTGGGGGGGGACTGTGGGGGACAGGACTTCTGCATGGGACTTCTGGTGGGTGAGACTTCTGGGACAGGACTTCCGGTGGGCAGGACTTCCAGGATGGCATGCACTCTATCTCTCCATGCTGCCCTCTGCATGCGCCACTCCATTCCCCCCATGCACTGCCAATCTGCCTCCTAAAGATAGAGGGATGTGGTGGGTGGAGCGTGCACAGGGAACAAAGCAGTGTGCACATGGGGCATGGAGTGGTGTGATCTGTACCCCCTACTACATCCCCCAAATGACACTACTGTTGCAACCTATGTACAAGCCTGGTGGATTCCAGCAATCGCATACCATGTAGTTAGCAAGTGATTTAATAGAATATATTAGCAGGAAAGATTGCAACAGGATTTCATCACCCCAAGGGATGACACAAAAGAACTGGGATGTAAAATATTACAATTAGTTGTTGCTGTCAGTTCAGTCAAAAGGCTTCAGCAATAATTAGAACCCTTCTATAAGTCAGCAAAATATATCATCAATATCATCATAATCTTTTTTCATGTTTTATAATAATTCTTCTACCTCCTAGTTCCACTGGTGTTTCAACTGCTCTCATAGTCAGTCCACCTTTCCCCCTCCCTCCCTCCCTCCCTCCCTTCCCTTCCCTTGTCCCCTCTTCTCTCACATAAGAGGCAACCTTTTGCCCTCTCTGTGTCTTGAACTTCATCTCTCAAATTCTTGACTGTCAGTCAACTGACTGAGGCTTCTGGAAGTTGAAGTCCAATCATCTGATAGACCAAGTTTGGGAGCCACTGCTCTAACAGAACATAGATCATGGCAGGGAAATGTGATGCCAAGATTCCCAGACCCACTGATACAATAGTTCTGTGGCACCTCTAGCTTATAGAGGCCATTGTTGAGTGCTTTCAGCTGTTCCAACTTAGGGCAACCTTAAGGTGAACCGATCACAGGTTCTGGCAAAATTTGATCAGAGGGAATTTGCTGTTGCCTTCCTCTGAGGCTGAGAGACCAAAGTCCCCAGTGGGTTTCCATGGCCAAGCGGTATTCAAGCCCAGGTTTCCAAGTCATAGCCCACCACTCAAATCACTACATAACACTAGCTCTCTTATGGAAGTCAGCCCCTTTCAAATTCCTGAAATACAACCTCTTTTGGTGTCAGGAGCTACTACCGAGATGCAAGATTGTTCTTGGTGAGGCAGTTTTAAGCCTCTTAACTGCGGTAGCTCTGGCCAATTTGGTCAGATTAGTTTGCAATTATGCACAATTGGTGATTTCATCAAGTAGGAAGTGACTAATTCCAAACATTCATTTATTAGTTTAGTTGGACCTAATCTGCACTGGAGCCCATCTGGGGAGTATCTGAGCTTGTTTCTGAACTGTTTTCCTTCCTTTTAGGACATACAGGCATATTTTACTCCATATCAGTACCAGGATGGAGAGCTTTATGGCTCCTCATTCCATGGGAAGATTCTATTTGGGCCAAGATCCTGCACTGCAAGATGTATGTGCCCCAGGTATCTGCATCTCTTTTACTATATCTATAGATGTTAGTCCCCTAAACTCACTTGGTAAGCCATGCATCCCTCAACACAGCTGTTTCTGGAGGTGGTTGGAGAGTGGGTGATCAGCAGCAATGTGTTCAGGTACTAATGCACTGTGATAGACAGCAGCAATGGCCTCCAGGGATCTTTGGTAATGGGTGTCCCTGCATTTCACATCCTTGCAGTGCATCCAGCTAAAAGAAATAGCTGGATGTGTTACCACCAGTCCCTTGCTTTCAAAAGCCCAGGAATGGCTATGGGGTTTGTGGCTTAGAAGAAGGTTTATTTGTTTACTTTTTGCAAGGGGAAGGCTTTAGGTTGTTGTGTGGTTGGAAGAGAATCCAGCCTATACAGTGACCAAAAGCAAAAGAATTGTGACATTGGCTTGATACAGACAGGCAAAAGTGCCATCCTGGGGCCAATTAAGGGCTCCAGTGCTGGGCATCCATACGTGCCCAGTCTATTAGTGGTGCCTGTGCGCCATCTTGCCGTGGCCCCACCCACATGGGCATGTGATGCTGAGGCAGGCATCAGTGAGCACAGACAGTGCTCACCAGAAGCGGTGGCATCAGGGTGCGTGAGCTGCATTATAGTGCTCCTAAAAAGAAGCCATGTGTGGTTGGCATAGTGTGGTTGGCACAGTGCCGATGAAGGGTAAAGACGGTGGCATGGAGCCGCCCATCTGTATCCCCCCATTGTAAGGCATACTTGCCACAATGTAATTACTAACAAAATTCTAGTCATGATTTTGTTTTAAACAGCTGTATGTGTGCATGTGAGCCCTGGTGACACCGTGGTTAAATGCCAGTACTGCAGCCACAAAGTTGTGAATTCAATCCCATGTAGGCTCCAGGTTGACTAAGCCTTCCATCCTTTTGCAGGTTGGTAAATGAGTACCCAACTTGTCAGGCAATTGGCTTAAGATTATAAACCACTTGGGAGTGCTGAGTTCACTATGAAGCAGTATAGAAATGTAAATGCTATAGCTATGTGTGCATCATCACATCTTTTAAGATGACACTCTTCCCTGACGGGTACTCATCTGTGGTCATTCATATTTGGATCCTTCATGTATTGTTGTATTTGTTGTTGTTTACCATCAAGTTAGGTTTAACTTATGACTATATATGAATGAGAGACTTCAACAGCCCTTAACAACCCTACTCAGTTTTACAAACTCAGAGTGCAATTTCTTTTGTTGAATTAACTCATTTATAATGTGGTATTCCTCGTTTCTTACTGCCTTCCACTTTACCTGTTGCCTTCCACTGTATTTTTCAATGAGGTACGTCATCTCATGTTGTCTTCAAAGTACTATGGCTGCAGTTGCAGTTAGTCATTTTCATTTTTTGTGAGTATTTAGACTTGATTTGCTCTCAGACACATTATATGCCTTTTTGACAGCTCATGTTATCCATAGAACATCCTTTCACTGTGCAAAATCATGTTTTTTGCGTGTTACAATTATTTTAGGTCCTTCCACTTGAAAACTGCTTCTCATGTACTAGAAAATGTAGCAAAATATCACTGGAAAGATAAATATTCACCATCTACTGCTCAGCAGATCTTATTTTTTTTAGCTACATATGAAAGTTATATATGCATGACACCAACTTCAAGAAGATGTATTTTTGGACTTTCTCAACCTAAATGCCTAGCTTTGTTCACATCCTAGCACTTCCCCTTTCCTTTATATTTCCCTCCTCTCTTTGTGTTTATTTTCTCTTTTATGTTTCCTTTCTCTTTCTTTTCTGTAATAATCCTTTAAAAATCCAATTACATCTTTGATCATGCACGCAATAGCATAGACTTTTCACCTATTCATGATCTAAAATGTTGATCACTACTATAATTAAAACTATGGGTCCCTGCCTCCACCTGTACAATAAGCATATGGATTGGCTTGTGAGGTCATGTGAGAAAATGCGAGAAAACCTTTAAAGAAGGAGGTATCCAGTATCTCCTGGTGCAAAAGTTTTTCCTTGGCTCTGCAACAGCAGCCGGACTGTTCCTGGATACAGTTTTGATCCTCACCCAAGCAGCACCTGTTGGCAGCAGGATAATTTAATAATTTGTTTTATTTATATACCGCTATTCAAAGTCATAGCGGTGAACAGCAAGTAAGCTATTAGCAAGTAAGCTAATTTGCCCCCAACGTCTGGTACTCATTTTAGCGACCTCGGAAGGATGCAAGCCTGAGTCGAGCTTGGGCCCTTTTGCTGGTCTTGACTCGCAACCTTGTGGTCTTGAGTGAATGGCTGCAGTACAGGCATTTAACCTTGCGCCACAGGGCTCCATGAGCCAGCCATAGTATAGTAGTTTGGTGGAATACAACTCTCGAGAACAAAATTCACTTCCCAGCTCAGCCATGAAACCCATTGGGTGTCTTTGGGCAAGCCACACTCTCTCAGTGTCAGGAAAAGGCAATGGTAACCACCTCTGAACAGATCTTGTCAAGAAAACCACATGATTCCAAAGGGAGAGAAGGTTAGGCCAGCTCCATCAGGCCTTGCCTGAAAAGAAGAAAGCCCTCCCACCATCCACCATCATCCAGAGGGAGAGAAGGGCAGGCCAGCTCCATTGGGCCTAATCAGAGTAAGAAGAAGGTCCCTCCCTCCAGTCCATCTGCCTTGGTCCAAGCCTCCAAGGGAGAGAAGATCTGCTGGACTTTTACCCTTCCCCACTGCCATTCCCTTCTCCTTTTGTGTCTTGTCTTTTTAGATTGTAAGCCTGAGGGCAGGGAAATGTCTAACAATTTGCAAGCCGCTCTGATAGCCTTTTGGCTGAAGAGCGGGGTATAGATTTATTATTATTATTATTATTATTATTATTATTATTATTATTATTGGTTCACCTTATGGTTGCCATAAGTCAGAAATGAAGGCACACAGCAGCAGCAACAACAACAGGAACAACAAACATCCAGGTTGCTATTTGACAGTCATTGTGCATCCTTCACCTTCCTCAACCTCCAGAATAAGTATTTGGGTACGGTAAATATGCTATATATTCTACCGGTGTCAAATAGGTGTCAACATCTGTGAAAAATCCATGTCCATGTTGATGCTGAAAATGAAACAAATAAAATACTTGATGGTAGAGGTATACGATATGGAGCATTAGGAACTTTTGTTGAGCTTTGAAGACAGCAGCTGTACAGGCAAATAGCCACTAGATGGAGGCACATGAAAGCAAATGAAGCTGTGTAAAGCACCAAAGTGCTCTTTTGATTGCTGGCTTTCTTCCTCCTGGTGCTGTTCCTCTTTTCTTCCTCCTCTTCTTTTGTAACCTCTTAAGCTCTCAGGAAACATTACCAGCACTGATTCTCAAATATGTGCATCTTCTGTCAAACCCCTTCTGAATAAATCTTGCCAAGAAAACCTTGTGATAGGGTCGCTTTAAGGACACCATAAGTTGACAATGACTTGAAGGCACACAACAACAACAACAACAACATCCTCTGCAATCATTTTGACAATTTTATAAAGAGATTTTGCACAGACAATAACTTTGAGAGAGCATAGTAATGAGACTAAAGTCTTTCACCTGCAACAACCGATGTGGTGTAGTAGAAGACATGGCCCCTTCCCTGTTAATAATAGTAGCAGATGTGGAAGGATAGCAGGATTGCAAATGGTAGGTTTAGTTAACATTTGGACTTCTACCACCCCATTGTCAAGAAAGGCACCGACTGAAACTTTTGCCTATAAAATGTTAAAATCCATCTCTGGTTTGGTATATTTTTAATTTAAATTTTATTTCTTAATACATAGCAACTATATACATTTATTTAGGTTTTTATCCCCCCTCCCCACAAATGGCTAGGAGATGTTTATCACCTCATTAAATCACCAAATCGACAATCTTTTTCAGAGATGTGGGATATATCAGTTAATCACATTTTCACATATTCATACCCCGTTTTTCCTCTGGCTTGGTTATATAAGGTTTCTTATGTAACCTGCGTGGGTGTTAGCAGATAGCTTTTCTATTGAGTAAAGAAGCACAATTTAAACTGTCACAATATGGAAATTCAAAATCGATCTGCAAGACTACTACTGTGACCACCTCCTGTTTTTAGTTGCCCTGTATATAGTCTTCCATAAAATTTTGTCATACTAATGTCTTCAAAAAACATTGTGCTCTCCTGTTAGGTTTCTTTAAAAGAATGGCTTTCAGTTTAATTTTTTTTCATGCTGTTGGTCTATGTCTCTGGTGACCTTATACAGGTAGGATGCTTCAGTAATTATTAGAGAACACTGAATGATTCCTGGAAGACTGCTAGCAAAAGCTAGCGATGTAGTTACCATATGTTGGTTCATTAATGGTTCCCAGAAATTGCCAGTGGTCTGTACCAATTGCTTGTGGTATGTTGTATAAAGTACAGCAACTTAATGGACTATATCTTTACAACTTTTTAAAAAAGCAAATCTGCTAGTAGCTGCCATCTAATAGCTTTCTCTCGTTTAAATACGATTCCTTCAAGCCAGTCCATTTGGTATTATTATTATTATTATTATTATTATTATTATTATTATTATTATTATTATTATTATCTTTTATTTATAAAGCGCTGTAAATTTACACAGCGCTGTACATATAATCTTTTATTGGTATGGACTTCTTATTGGTGGCTGGTGTCCTCTGTGGCCTGGGGACCAAGGGCAGGTTTATCACAGGCAGAACCAATGGGGTATCAGAGAGAGACAAGGCTTTGAAGCTACCAATGTCACAGAAATGAGAAGCAGAGGCATGTGAAATTTACATGTGTGTGCAAAGCGCTCTCTCTCTCTCTCTCTGTAATACCTAAAGCCACACAACAAAAACACTTGCATCCTCTGTCCAACAACCACTTTGACTGCACAAAGAATCAAGAACCTGAAACGCAAAAAGTAAAGGTATTAATAAAGAGAATTAAGCATAGTCCAACATAAAAAGTAAAACTCACTCTGCACGAGGGAGCATGCCTGCAAGTGTGGTGGCAGGCACCACAATTGTGATGATACTGATGATGGTAGTCAAGGAGGGAAAGGAGGAAGAGATTCAAAATACTTCTTTTACATGTGTTAGTAGTAGTATTTTTCTGTTCTAGTGATATCACATTGCATAGAGAAGGACACTGCACTGAGAAGGACAATGAATCAAGCTTGTGAGTGCAAAATAAAGGAATCAGGAAAGCCACTTATTTCAGGAAGAAATCCATACACTCCACATTCACTTCAGGCATAAATGTGCTCATCCCACATTTCAGAGAGAAGCATGCCTGGAAGTAAAAATTATGGATTATGCAGGAGTTAACTTTGGCAGCAAGTTTTGAGTATCCAAAATCCCCAGAACAACCCTCCTGAGAAATGACATGAGAAACAGTGGAGTATAAAAATACAGTTTCTATATGTCTATTCACAAAAAAGGGAGGACTGGCTTACTTGGGAACACAGGCAGCAAGTCCTGGGAGGAATCATGACCTTTGCTGGTGGTCTCTGCATTGTGAACAAGTATGATACCCAGAACCTGAAAATGATTCCAAAATAAGGCATGAAGCCATGATTGATTAATGGGTGCCCCTCATAACACTCCATTTTCAATACTTCCAGTGGGTACTGAAACTGATCTATGCTGATGATGATGATGATAATAATAATAATAATAATAATAATAATAAATTTTATTTCTACCCAGCCCTTCCATGGATATGATCAGGGCGGCTTTCAAAATTTATAAAACATTTCAATACAATAAAATACAATATAACAGTTAAAAACATTGCTACAAAAAACAGGAACAGGAAGGCAATAAAATTCAAATACCAAGGGCAGAAGAAAGAGGAAAAAGTTTACAACGGACCGGGGTCGAAAAGGAAAAAAGGGGAAAAAGGGGGCAGGAAAATAGACAAACAATCTAAGGTGGGAAGGCCAGCCGGAATAGATATGTTTTCAGCTGTTTCTTAAAGACAGCTAGTGAGGTGGCGGAACGAAGCTCTGCAGGGAGGTTATTCCAAAGTAAAGGGGCAGCAATAGTAAAAGCCCTCTGTGAGGTCCGTGTAAGGTTAGACCTGGGGACCTCCAACAATTTAGTCCCGGAAGTTCTGAGTGTGTGAGGCGGATTATATGACAATAAGCCAGAACATTCTCTCCTAACACCCTAACAGATGCTAGGAGTACAGGATGCTTGGGTACACTTGCACAGAAAAGAAAAAGAATAAGAAAAAAACGAAAAAAAATTGGCAGGAGCCAGGTGCATACCGGTGTGATGAGAAATGCAAGTATATCACCATGAACCCATTCCCTCTCTCTCTTTCTCTCTCTCTCTCTCTCACACACACACACAGACAGAGAGACCCCAAAATCCAAGGATGCTCAAGTTCCATTATAGACAATGGGATTATAAAATGGTGTCCTTTATACAAAATGGACACAAGCAAGGCTTACTTTTTGGAATTTTTTTTTTGGGGGGGGGGGGGGGGGGGGAATATTTTCAAGCCATGGATGACTGCAACTGTGGCGACAGAATCCATGGATACGGATTACCAACTCTGTCTTTTTTTTAACTTTTACATTATATAATGTAATGTATAATTGCCTTATATATTAAAATGTATGTGTTAATAATTTTTATTTTAAATAAAGGAATTCAGCACATATTTAGAAGCAGTTTTATTCATTAATGTATTCCAAGACCTGAAGGACATTTTTAGGGATTAGAATTCCAGATTTCAGGAAGACATAGGGCAGCATTCATAGACCAGAGATATAGTGCAACTGAATCACATTCAAATGCAATCACATGTGGCTTGAAACATGGGAGAAAATGGCCCATTGTAGACCACTCTGGTTAGTTTTTCTTTTCAAGCTCTTTCTGAACTTTGCTGGCATTCAACAGATGCAGTTGACCTTGTGTGTCATCCTAGGGACAATCCATATTCTATGATTTTCATGGCTGGAAGTAACATTCACCAATTATATAGGGAATTACTGTATGTGAAAATGGAGTCTTCTGTCTCCTTCTCCTTCTCCAAGGGTCTTCTTAAAAATGAGGTCAGTTTCTTTGAGGAGGAAAAAAACAGTAGCAAATGAGAATTAAGCAAGTGTGACATCCTCCCTGTATCTCTAACTACCAGGCAACATTCTTTTAGCACTGATGAATGGTATATAAAGAAGGGGAACATTCTTAGCTATCAGGCAAGTTTGGAATAAGAGAAAAGGCCCCCTGTTCTCTCCTAATGCTTGACTTGGGGAATGATTTCTCATGCCTGAACATGTCCAAATTCAGGATGTGCATCTATCAGTATCATAGCAACATTAAGCATTTCCACTTCAATGCTTAGAATGGCTCATTCTAGGGACACATTTTAACAGTCAAAACAGTATGGTTTGCTAGGCATGCATACAGTTTAGCTTACACTGGCTGGCACCCTGTTAGTTGCTCCCAACTAGACTCATTCAATTAATTGTAGAATGGTAAATCAGCACACACCGTATATACTTGTGTATAAGTTGACCTCAAGTATAAGTCGAAGGCAGGTTTTGGGGGCAAAAGCATAGATTTTGATATGACCCGTGGATAGGTTGAAGGTCAAACTCAAGGGCATGTAACAAAGGATCTAAATGGGTAGGGGACACTATTTCGCTTTCTCCTTCTCCCTCTCTGGACCTCTCCCAAGGATCACAATCTGGGCATGCAAATTGTGGACACAAACCTCCAGTTTCTTTCCCTTCCCCACAAGGCTGATGGCTTGCAAAAAGGGGGAAAGGGACCTCTGATTTCCCTCCTTTCTCTCTTCCATCCCTTCTGTACAGCTTTCCCAAGGCTCATGGAGAAGTATTACCATATTGACCCTTATATACATCTACCTAGGATTTTGGAGCCCATGTTTGGGCTTAAATTTTTCAACGTATAAACAAATATATATGGTAGGCTAATCCCATTGTTTCAATGGGTTAATTCAAAACCAACATTATCTACCACATCTTTGTATCATAGTGGAAATGTGATATTCATCAGATCATCATGGAAACTAAAACATTTCTGCGGTCTGAAACTTAGCTGGTCTTCATACCCTCGGTTTGTACGCTGGTCTTCATACCCTCTGCTTGTATGCACATGGACCTGGAATTAAGGGCATACACAAGACAGCAAGAGGGATGCTGGGAGTTGCAGTCCAACAACATCAGTGGCACCACATGGTTCTCACTATCATCAGCAGGCTGTTATCCAGATTTCTCTCTCTCTCTCTCCAAATCCTTTCCATCACCGAGCAATGGCATCACTAGGGGATTGTGGCCCACATTGTATGACACCCCACATGAGGGAGTGACACCTGGTTGGGCCCTCCTCCTGCTGTGGGGTGAGAAAAACTGAGAGACCCCCTCCTGACTTTTATGGTGTCAGTCTCCTCATGAGGAGGCCAGCACCACCACAGCGAAGGAGGCCAAATGCATTCTTTGGCTGCCCCCCTGGCAGTCCCCCTCCCCACACACACAGTGGGATATCAAGGGTGGGGACGCCACTGTCATTAAGTCCATCATTCCAAGCTGAGTGCAGATATTCTCCACTGGTGGCTGATGGCAGCATCCATGGAGAAAGATAAAGATGAAAAAACTGAAAATTGGAAGGCTTATTGCACAGTGGTCCTATCAAACTCTATAAACAGGGGGTCCCTGAGTTCTTTCCTTCTGGTACCAAAAATGTCCCTTTCCTTCCATTTCATGGCAATTGATACTTCTGAGTTTAAGAAACCCAACCCAAACTATCTCAAGAGATGTTTTCAGGTCTGAGAGCTGAGATTCCCTTCTGCTACAGTCTGGTGTCTGGAGTGAGAAGGGGGGGATAGGAAATTAAAACACCATTGAGTTGTAGCATTGCAACACCACACTCTGGATATGAGCCGGATCCATAGTAGGAGACACTTTTGGCTTATATAAGCCAAATTATATAATTATATAATTCTGTATTGCTTCTCTAGGTTGGAGCTATTGCTATCTCTCAATTTTTTCCCTACCTGTTGATTGAAAGATGCTGTATCTGTAATGTTTGTAGCAGGTGTGTTCTTTAATCCAGGGCAAATTTGCTACAATGGAGATTATCAGATGGGGGATGAAGCAAAGTGGATCACTCTCCCGTCTTTATCCTGTCTGTGACAGTGATCATGCGAAAGACATTTTCACATGTCACACTGATCCTGTCAACCTATCTGTGAAGTGGAATTGTATTAATAGGTTCTTCCATTAATACAAAATGAAGGGCAAGGATGGGATAATTCCACCTCACTGATGGGACAATGACAGGATCAACACAATGTCATATGAAAGTCTTTTGCGCAATCACTGTCATTTGAGCTTTTTGGATAGGACAATGTCCAGATTTGTGTGATGTCATCTGAAAGTCCTTCCCACAATTGTGCAGGAAGGATGGGACAAGGACAGGAAAATGACGGGACAAGGATGTCCCATCCCCCATCTGATAATCTCCAGTGTCCTGCACTAAATGTAGAAAATCCACTTTAGGTTTTTTATTAGGCATCTAGAAAGGCTAGAACTGTTAGCCTATGCCCTTGGATAGGATGGGAAACTCAGAAAAACAAAGCCTGCATATTTTAAGCATCTCATGGGTCTGTATTATTGCTTTGGAGACCTCCAGACCTTTAAATACAATATCTGCTTAAAAGCAGAGCACTTTCCATACCAAAGGCTTGCCAGAATTAAAATCTCCCTGTGGCAAGAAGGACAAGAGGGAGCCAATCTAACACTCCTAGGCTTACACCCTAGAAAAAGGTGTTTGCAATGGCAGTCTTAATCACATGGAAGTCTCAAGTTAGGAAGTAAGGATGTAAGGAGTGCTGTTGCTGAAAATCACTTTGAATAATTGAAGCACTTTGAAGCTATTTTCTTTCTTTGTTTATGACATCTCTAACCCTAGTTTTCCAAAGGGGGGATAAAAAATCTAGATGGCTTGATTGTGGAAACAGCAACATGTCAATAAAACATAGTGAAACAATAATCAAGGATAGGCAAAGTGCAGGCCTCCAGTTCTTCTAGGAGTTTCCATCAGCCCTTGCCAGAGCAGACATCAGTGAGAAAGACTGGAAGCTGCAGGCCAGCACTTCCTGGGGGG
>NC_056523.1:93626770-93631374 GCF_019175285.1 Sceloporus undulatus
TTTATGCTATTGCGTTGCATGATCAAAGATGTAATTGGATTTTTAAAGGATTATTACAGAAAAGAAAGAGAAAGGAAACATAAAAGAGAAAATAAACACAAAGAGAGGAGGGAAATATAAAGGAAAGGGGAAGTGCATAGGATGTGAACAAAGGCTAGGCATTTAGGTTGAGAAAGTCCAAAAATACATCTTCTTGAAGTTGGTGTCATGCATATATAACTTTCATATGTAGCTAAAAAAAATAAGATCTGCTGAGCAGTAGATGGTGAATATTTATCTTTCCAGTGATATTTTGCTACATTTTCTAGTACATGAGAAGCAGTTTTCAAGTGGAAGGACCTAAAATAATTGTAACAGCAAAAAACATGATTTTGCAACAGTGAAAGGATGTTCTATGGATAACATGAGCTGTCAAAAAGGCATATAAATGTGTCTGAGAGCAAATCAAGTCTAAATACTCACAAAAAAAAATAAAAATGAAAATGACCTAACTGCAGCCATAGTATTTTGAAGACAACATGAGATGACGTACCTCATTGAAAAATACAGTGGAAGGCAACAGGTAAAGTGGAAGGCAGTAAGAAACGAGGAATACCACATTATAAATGAGTTAATTCAACAAAAGAAATTGTCACTCTGAGTTTGTAAGAACTGAGTAGGGTTGTTAAGGGCTGTTGAAGGTCTCTCATTCATAATATAGTCATACGTTAAACCTAACTTGATGGTAAACAACAACAAATACAACAATACATGAAGGATCCAAATATGAATGACCACAGATGAGTACCCGTCAGGGAAGAGGTGTCATCTTAAAAGATGTGATGATGCACACATAGCTATAGCATTTACATTTCTATACTGCTTCATAGTGAACTCAGCACTCTCTAAGTGGTTTATAATCTGTAAGACAATTGCCCTGAACAAGTTGGGTACTCATTTTACCAACCTGCAAAAGGATGGAAGGCTTAGTCAACCTTGGAGCCTTACATGGGATTGAATTCACAACTTTGTGGCTGCAGTACTGGCATTTAACCACGGTGTCACCAGGGCTCCACATGCACACATACAGCTGTTAAAACAAAAATCATGACTAGAATTTTGTTAGTAATTTACATTGTGGCAAGTATGCCTTACAATGGGGGGATACAGATGGGCGGCTCCATGCCACCCGTCTTTACCCTTCATCGGCACTGTGCCAACCACACTGTGCCAACCACACATGGCTTCTTTTTAGGAGCACTATAATGCAGCTCACGCACCCTGATGCCACCGCTTCTGGTGAGCACTGTCTGTGCTCACTGATGCCTGCACATCAGCATCACATGCCCCATGTGGGTGGGGCCACGGCAAGATGGCGCACAGGCACCACTAATAGGACTGGGCACGTATGGATGCCCAGCACTATGGAGCCCTTAAATTGGCCCCAGGATGGCACTTTTTGCCTGTCTGTATCAAGCCAATGTCACAATTCTTTTTGCTTTTGGTCACTGTATAGGCTGGGATTCTCTTCCAACCACACAACAACCTAAAGCCTTCCCCTTGCAAAAAGTAAACAAATAAACCTTCTTCTAAGCCACAAACCCCATATAGCCATTCCTGGGCTTTTGAAAAGCAAGGGACTGGTGGTAACACATCCAGCTATTTTCTTTTAGCTGGATGCACTGCAAGGATGTGAAATGTAGGGACAGCCCATTACCAAAGATCCCTGGAGGCCATTGCTGCTGTCTATCACAGTGCATCTAGATACCTGAACACATTGCTGCTGAGTCACGCCCACTCTCAACCACCTCCAGAAACAGCTGTGTTGAGGGATGCATGGCTTACCAAGTGAGTTTAGGGACTAACATCTATAGATATAGTAAAAGAGATGCAGATACCTGGGGCACATACATCTTGCAGTGCAGGATCTTGGCCCAAATAGAATCTTCCATGGAATGAGGAGCCATAAAGCTCTCCATCCTGGTACTGATATGGAGTAAAATATGCCTGTATGCTGTAAAAGGAAGGAAAACTAGTTCAGAAACAAGCTCAGATACTCCCCAGATGGGCTCCAGTGCAGATTAGGTCCAACTAAACTAATAAATGAATGTTTGGAATTAGTCACTTCCTACTTGATGAAATCACCAATTGTGCATAATTGCAAACTAATCTGACCAAATTGGCCAGAGCTACAGCAGTTAAGAAGTGCTTAAAACTGCCTCACCAAGAACAATCTTGCAATCTCTGGTAGTAGCTCCTGATCACCAAAAGAGGTTGTATTTCAGGAATTTGAAAGGGGCTTGACTTCCATAAGAGAGCTAATGTTATGTAGTGATTTGAGTGGTGGGCTATGACTTTGGAAACCTGGGCTTGAATACCCACTTGGCCATGGAAATCCACTGGGTGACTTTGGTCTCTCAGCCTCAGAGGAAGGCAACAGCAAATTCCCTCTGATCAAATTTTGCCAAGAACCTGTGATCGGTTCACCTTAAGGTTGCCCTAAGTTGGAAACAGCTTGAAAGCACTCAACAATGGCCTCTATAAGCTAGAGGTGCCACAGAACTATTGTATCAGTGGGTCTATGGAATCTTGGCATCACATTTCCCTGCCATGATCTATGTTTCTGTTTAGAGCAGTGGCTCCCAAACTTTGGTCTATCAGATGATTTGGACTTCAACTTCCAGAAGCCTCAGTCAGTTTGACTGACAGTCAAGAATTTTGAGAGATGAAGTTCAAGACACAGAGAGGGCAAAAGGTTGCCTTCTTATGTGAGAGAAGAGGGGACAAGGGAAGGGAAGGGAAGGGAAGGGGGGGGGGGGGGGGGGGGAGGGGAAAGGTGGACTGACTATGAGAGCAGTTGAAACACCAGTGGGAACTAGGAGGTAGAAGAAATTATTATAAACATGGAAACAAAGATTATGATGATATTGATGATATATTTAGCTGACTTTATGAGGCAAAGGGGTTCTAATATATTGCTGAAGGCCTTTTGACTGAACTGACAATTTCAGACAACTGAATTGTAATATTTTACATCCCAGTTCTTTTGTGTCATCCCTTGGGTGGATGAAATCCTGTTGCAATCTTTCCTGCTAATATATTCTATTAAATCACTTGCTAACTACATGGTAGTGCGATTGCTGGAATCCACCAGGCTTTGTACATAGGTTGCTAACAGTAATGTCATTTGGGGGATGTAGTAGGGGGTACAGATCACACCACTCCATGCCCCATGTGCACACTGCTTTGTTCCCTGTGCACGCTCCACCCACCACATGCTCCATCTTTAGGGAGCAGATCGGCAGGTGCATGGGGGGAATGGAGTGGCGCATGCAGAGGGCAGCATGGAGAGATAGAGTGCATGCCATCCTGGAAGTCCTGCCCACCGGAAGTCCTGTCCCAGAAGTCTCACCGACCAGAAGTCCCATGCAGAAGTCCTGTCCCCCGCTAGTCCCCCCCACCCCCCACTGGGTGACATCTGGTGCAGGACACTGCTGCTAATGTTAAAATGCTTGGGCTGCTGATTTATACATATGTTACTGCAAAAATAAGGGTACTGTAATCCTTTTCATGTTTGTAAGGATTCCTGGCACCATAGTGGCATGGGAGACTGTATCTTGATTTATTTAGCCTAGGCCCCCGCATAGGTCTACCTTACCTACACTGCTGAATAAAGTGCTGTGGAGGAGAAACTGTGCCTGGTTATGCACTGATGTCTGATGTACTACTTTGTACAACAAAGTTTAGCCCTTTGAGGATCTGATGTGCATTGTAATAAATTAGCTGGACTCAGCAGAACTGTTTCATCTCTCAAAAATATTTGCTAGCCTCAGCATTTATTTATTTATTTATTTATTTATTTATTTATTTTACAATAGTATTTAGGCTTCAGCTGTAATTTACAGAGCTTAGGCAATTAGAAGGAATAATGTTAATTTTAGCTCAATGTTACTAGTATGTTTCCCATAAAGTCTGCTGTTTTTCAGTTATGGCAGAATACAATATGAACAGGTTAACAAGATTCAGGATTCATCTTTCTGTATTTTATGCTAATACATCTTTTGTTTCCACTATCGAAGACAAATAATTGTTGTTGTTTAATAATGCATGTAGTGCAAGGAGGTGGGAAAACAGAATACAAGAAATGTATTCTGCAAGGAATTAACTCTTTGCAGCATTGTGGAATTATCCACCAATTCTTTAGTATTTTCTTCCATGTGTTGCTGACAAAACCATTTTGGGTATGCTAAAATGTTAGCCTTTGATTGAAGGAATCCAGTTAATCTAATGTTTGTAGAATTTCACAAGTCATCTCTGTGAAATGAAAACTAGGTTTAATATCATAGTAATTAAATTCCCAAATCAATAGAACTGCAATGGAATGCAGTAACTGAAGACTATGAGCATTAGCAAAATGGAGCTTCATGCTTCAGCAAAGTTGATTGCTACAAAAGAACAGTTCCAAGCATGTCTCTTTTAAAGATGTGGACATTTTCTGTTAATGTTTAGTCATACATACACAAAAATGTATCACAATGATGAGTTGCACTCTTGTCTTTCTGTAACCAGAGCCACTTGGATCAGTAATTCCTTTGAATTAATTTTGTTTTTCTACGGTGGAAGCA
>NC_056523.1:93631474-93635609 GCF_019175285.1 Sceloporus undulatus
CACACACACACACACACAAATCCATACAAGCACACAACTGTTTTGTTTATTTACTTTTTGGTAGGCTTTTTCGACATCAGAAGTCAAAGGACCTCATAATCTTTTCACACAAAACCTCACTCTTGGTTATTATTTTCTGTTACTGCCACTTATATGGTTCCTTCATTTCAGAAGTTTAGTAAATGGTGAGATATTTATATGATCTGAAGAGAAACCAGAGTATAAGGATGTATAAACATTGTTACGAAAGCTGGAAATCAAATGCAATTTTTTCCTGTACTTTGTTGTTGTTTCTTTCTCCCTTTCTTTCTCTCTTTCTACTATTTTTTTTCTCTTGTTCTTTTTGTGCTTGTATATTATTTCTTTTTATTATTGTATTTTACTCTACTGGAAATTATCTAATAAAATATCTTATTAGAAAAACTATTTAGGATGTGAGCCAGTATTTTTGTTGTTACTGGAGGTAAACTACTGGGGTCCCAGGCATCCTTGCTGATCTATTACAGATCACTCAGATATCTGTCTTTGGACCCAAACGTACCTCTGCTTGCCTAATGAGCCCTTTGTTTACCTAATGAGCCCAGAAAAGGGTGCTGGGTGGAAACAGCAGTGCATCACCACCAGCAGCCATTGCTGGAAAGGGGCTGTCTTCCTCGTCTGCTGGGTCTGCTGCCTAGGCAGGAAAGCTTGTTGCTTACCTCTCCCGCTCACTCGGGAGCTCCAGAGAATCAGAAAATGGTGCCAGGAAGTAGAAGCAACCCACCTTTACCATGGCAGAGGCAACCTGGTTGGTAGAGGGCTTGTGCCAGACAGCCTAGGGGTGACAGCATAAGTTACCACACTGGGCTGACACCAAACCTAGTGACACTACTGATGAAGAAGATACTGGCAAACCTCCTTTGAATAAATCTTAACATGAAAACCCTAGGAGAGGTTAAATATAAATCAGAATGGACTAAGGACAAAGGTGGTATGTAGATCGGCATATGCGGCACCCCCGTCATGTGCTAGGGGTTGGCCGAGGACACAGCGTCTATACCGGCCTCACCCCTAGCATGTGACGGGAGCATCAAAATGGCGGCGCCCTGTACACACGGGTGCCACCATTTTGATATAACGGCCAGGGCGCATCCAAACGGCGCGGCACGGCCATTACGTCCTGGCACCGCTGAAGGGTGCCTGTGGCGCCCTTTCAGCAGTGCAGAAAGAAGCTCCAAAATGGAGCTCCTTTCACGCCAGCAATACTGAAGAGAAAGGGGCCAAGCGGCTGTTGGGGTGTCCTTGGGGCATGACGCCCCAAGGACACCCCTTTCCAGGCCGTGGAGAAGCAGCGTTTTGCCATTTCCCCGAGGCCTGGAAAAGTGGCATATCAGGGCCTCCGGGGCTGCCGCTGTGGCAGCTCAGGCCCCGATCCATCAGGGAAAGGGACAGGTGCAGGCCGCCCCCAAGGCGCGGTCTGTATCCCGCCAAAGAGAGCAGCACTGCAGTCCTGCAGAGCTCCTCTTATATTCACAGAGTTGTTTCTTCCAATGAAATGAATAAGGATGCCCCATCACACAGGAACTCCATCTAGTCACCAGAGAGCACCTGAAACTCTAGCCTAGGGGTGGGAATCATGCAGCTCTCCAGACGTTATTGGACCACAAGCCCTAACAGCCATAGGCAGTATAGGCAATGGTGAGGGATGCTGGGGTTGCAGTCCAGCAACATCTGGAAGGTCATATTATTCCCACTCCTAGTCTAGACCACATTCCTTCAACCCAAATTCAAATTTTGGCAGGCCACATTCCTTTGGTGAGTAGATCCATAGAGAAAAACATTGGTTCCAACAATGTCAGCCTATTTTAGTTTAAAGCTCTTACATTCAGTAACTGACCCTTAGAGGATGCAGATCAATTTTTTAGAATGGTGTATAGGACTGTATAAAAACTGGTGAACCATCTGACAATATTTCATGGGGGAGTGATAATGATTTTCTGCCAAAGTGCAAAATAGCAGCCAGAATGGAAACCCAGGTGGGTTAGATTTGGCCCAGGACTTGAGCTTCCCTAACAGAGCAGTGGTGTTGCATAAAGCAGTGGTTGTAAAGCACCTCATGCAGAAAGAAGCTTTCCCCTACCAAACAAATATATAATAAATAATACCAAACAAATAAATGTATAAATAAAGCTCCAGAGAACAGGACCCGAAGCAATGGATGCAAGTTCTAGGAAAAGAGATTCCACCTCAACATTAGGAAGAACTTCCTGACAGTAAGGGCTGTCTGACAGTGGAAGAAACTCCCTCAGAGAGTGGTGGAGTCTCCTTCCTTATAGATCTTTAAACAGAAGTTGGATGGCCATCTGTGGGGGATGCTTTGATTTGGATTTCCTGCATGGCAGGGGGTTGGACTGGATGGCCCTTGCGATCTCTTCCAACTCTATGATTCTACACAGAACACTGTCTTGGTGAAATCTCAAGACAATGTTCTGGAGAAGTGTTCTTAGAAAATGCAGTGTAATTGTTCATGCATTTAAGAATGTATTGCTAAAATAAATTAATAAATAATCCCACTGTTGTGGATTTGCTGCGAAAATCCTTGATGGAGAAGCATGCTGCTAAGAAGCCTTACTGCAGTTTGAGTTCTGCATCACAATTAGCTTGCTCTGCATCACAAGACTCAGGACTTTCTTCTATTCCTCTCTAAATAGCTGCCTTCTTCCCTGATGTTCAAGAGCCACACTGTTTTAGTCCTTACTCTTTCACTGAGGGAAGAGCAATCAAGCAAGGTCAACACAAGCTGAATAATACCTATGCCCCACAGATACCCAAGGAACACTATCCATGGCACCTTTGAGCCTGAAGCTTGTTAAGAACTTGTTTAAAAAATTAAAAATGTAGAATAGACAGTGCTTTAAAATGGTGTCAAGGAAGGAGTCAGCTATACAGGGAGGAACAAAAATATGTGTTAGGGCTCCTGATTTTTTTGATGCAGGCATTACTAATTGCAATGGAGGCATCAAAGGGTAAAGCAGTCTGATGGATCACCAGCAAGCAACAACGTTTCTGTGTAAAACTAATTTGCGTGGTGATGCACAATTTATGTGTGTCAGTGCCCAGTGTGCACAAGGTTGCAAACTACAGACAGAAATGTATTGCAGAGATGTAAAGGGTGGGGGAGTGCAAATGTGGATCTCTGTGGTATCTACACAAGAGTGGTTCCCTGCATGAAACAGCTGCTGTGTGGATCCTTTTTCAAAATGCCTTCTTGTCACTTAGGGCTTCTGTCAAACTGAACCCAATAGTTTAAGATGATCTAATGATTGTTTTAACTCCTGCAACCTAATTTGCATAAAGTCCAACAGGCTGGCTCCAGAAAATGGTGGGAAATGCTCAGATTTTGCATGACAACACTTCTATGAAAAAGTGGAGATCCTAAGCTGCCTCAACAGGTGTACAGTATCCAGATCAAGAAAAGTGATAGTAGCAGTCTGTTTAGTCAGACCAGACACCTGAAATATTGTGTCCAGTTCTGTGTTCCACAATTTAAGAAGGATATTGATAAGCTGAACCATGACCAGAAGAGGGCAACCAAGATGGTAAAAGGTCTGGATACCAAGAGCTGGGGATGCTGGAGATGAGAAGATTCAGAAGTGATCTGATAGCCATATTTATAAACCCTAAAGGATGTCATGTAGAAGATGGAGAAAGCTTGTTTTCTGCTGCTCCAAATACCAGAACATTAACCACTGATACAATTACAAGAAGAGAAATTACACCTATAAGAAGAACCTATTGGCTGTAAGAGCTGTCAGAGAGTGAAATAGGCTGCTTCAGAGGGTTTCTAAAGTCCTTGGGGCACAGAGGAGTCTAACAGCAAGAGTTTTTGTTGTTGTGTGTGTTCAAGTAATTTCCGACTTATGGCAACCCTAAGGCAAGCCTATCACAGGGTTTTCTTGGTAAGTTTTGTCAGAGAGAGACTTTCCACTGCAATCCTCTGAGGCTGAGTGTGACTTGGGCAAGGTCACCCAGTGAGTCTTCAGGGCCTAGCTGGGATTGGAACCCTGGTCTCCAGAGTCATCCAATGCTTAAACTGCTTTCAAAAGTGTGTGTGCATATGCACTTCCTCATCTGTTAGACTTGATGGGGTTTTTTT
>NC_056523.1:93635634-93658477 GCF_019175285.1 Sceloporus undulatus
TGGTGTATGAACAGAATGAATATGCGTCTATTAGCCAGTAAGAGGCAGATGCAATGAGTTGCATTCTAAATATTACTGCAGTTAAGAAGATGATAAATCTTAATTTGCTATTAAAGGTCATTTCTTTCTCATACTCTATTCTTTTTATTTTTGCAGGCTGTGCTATTATGCTTTTGGCTCAGTTCCTAAACATGTGTGTCTGTCCAGTGTTGAAAACATTCTAGCCACCTTCTGCCAATTCAGTTCTCTCCTTTTCTTGTGATCCATTTTTGTTTTGGTGACTGTAAAACACGTTCAACTGAACTATCAGACGCTAAGCGTCTATCATTTCTTTTGTCACAGTCTCCCATATTATTTTATCTCCTTCCCCAAGATTTTTGGATGGTCTTGGACTTTCTCTGTTTTCTACCCCATTGCCTTCTTTCTTTTCCTTTCTGCAGCTCTTTTGATCTGCCTTTGTCTTTTCCATCACTGCTAAGACGAACATTTGTGCTATGGCAAAGTTTTATGTAGACTAATGCAATGACCTTGCCCAGATGGATTCACCAACAGTGGATTAGTAAATGAGTTACAAGGTCCTAACATTAAAAGGTACTTTGTGCTGATTTTGAGGAACATGAAGAGACAGTATATTGAAGAACTTTGCATTTTAGCCAATGCATTTCCCTTCTAGAGTAGGCATACCCATAACCTTTTGAACCCTCATGTTTTGAAAAATGTGGGATGCAGTGCCCTTGACCTTTCAGGGACTTCAGTGTCTTTCTTTGGGGACGCCGACAAATGGTGTTTGTGTTTTTCCTGTTAATTAACAACATTGCAGATAGGTCTTGAAAGTCTTCGAGATTTTTAAAAACACTTATTCATTTAACTCCCTTTTATCCAAAATTTGGAGTGTTAGTGTAACTGTCTTTTTTCTTTTTTTCTTTAATCTATTTTGCAGCTCTCCTCGTGGTCAGCACAAATGTGGTTCCACTGTGGATTTGACTGGGAGCTGATGGCAGGGGTGAAAAATCCCTAGCAGTGTGAACGTTGCTGCAGTTAACAATCTATAGACGCTTCCCTAAAGCTTAGGTTTGCCCGATTTACAAACAGATGCATTTGCATCGATCAGACACTTTTATTTCATATTCCTTGAAATACCAAAGTAAAAAGTAATTACAGTCGCGAACTCTTAAGCATATTAGTTTATAGCACTAAGTATTTGAATTACAGGATTCCAGTGTTAGTGTCACCCATGAATGAAGTGCTAGTGCTTAAATTAATAGAAAATAACGCCGCTAAATGGAGCTACACTTTACAGTGGCTATAACAACACATATATGGATAGTATGGATTTTAAGTTGTCTCTATTGTCATCTTGTGGCCTGAGAGTGAGTGTCAGGCCGACACAGCTCCACCAGGCTAAGCCTGACGGAAGAGGCTCCTCCTTCCTTCCAGGACGTAGCCATAGGGGGGGGGGTTCTGCGGGTCCGACCCCCCTTGCATTAGAAAAATGAATGCTTGTGTTTGCTGCTGCGCGCGGCCCAACGGCCCCATTATAATGGTGGAACTTAGTCTGGACCCCCCCTTCCTAAAATCAGCTATGTCTCATGTCCTTAACTGTCATCTCCGGTCTTCATATTCCCCTCCAGCTATGCTATGACAGTGTGAGGAGAGGTTTGCGACCCTAATGAATGTGAGCTATGGTGGTGGTTGGTTAATAGCTTTACCGGTAGGGCCCCACCCACCCACCCCCCTACCATTGCAGACAGGTCACAAACTGACCAGAGGCCCCACAGGGTGGATGGGGGCTCTCTAGTCTTATGGCAACAATCCTAGGAGAAGGAAAACTCTAATCCCCAACATCCGGTAGCGGTGCTGTCTAAACCTGCTAGGTCAACATCTAAGAAAAAGGAAAACTATACTCAAACTACGGACCCGAGGACCTCGCTGCATTGTCCATGATTGTCCAGGCCTCAGCAATCGAACCTCTGGTTTTAAAGGATGAGGCCCGTTCTGTGACGCTGCCGTCCACCAGAAAACATCCATTGCCAGGCTTGAAAGGATACATCCAACGTCAATCAACGCG
Organism: Sceloporus undulatus; assembly: GCF_019175285.1. Classification (NCBI taxonomy): domain Eukaryota; kingdom Metazoa; phylum Chordata; class Lepidosauria; order Squamata; family Phrynosomatidae; genus Sceloporus; species Sceloporus undulatus. The sequence continues at coordinate 93,637,703 of NC_056523.1, forward strand.
CTTGTAGACAGCCGGATGGTCCTTTCTGAATTCTTCGTTCGTGCAATAAATCCAAGAACTTGTCATTTGATATCTGTTTTCCAGGGTTGTGATAGCAAGAGGTTTGTTGAGCTATCTGATGGGAATTTTTTTGATTAGCCTGTTCTTGTTTGTGTTGTTTCGCAACCACGCATATACTTTTCTGGTGCTGAAGTGTGATTGCTGACATATTATTAATTATTTAAATTTAAAATGCCAACATATGTCGGTACCCTTTGCTCAGTCTTGTGGTAAATCACTGTTAGAGAAACAAACAGATTTAATGACATGTTGAAGACTTACCACTTGATTGTGTCATAAAATTTCATGGCACAGTACAAGAAAAACTGGAAGCAACATGTTCTAGTAGAAGACTTAAAAGGAGAAAAGTTCCCAACATGCGTGCTGATCATCCATTTTTTTTAATTCCCTTAAAAGCCCAATGTTTTTCAGCTTTGTCCCCAATTGGCCTTCTTCTGGGGCTGTTACCAGATTTCTGGAGTTGCAAGTCTGCATTCTCAATCAAAAGGACCCTTGAGTATTCGAAAGGAAGGCATAAATGTTTCTTGGTTCCGAGCAAAATCTGAGCAATTGGCATGCAAGTGTCTTTACCTCTGTTTCAAAACAGTACTGTATAGGCAGAGTTTCATGTGATTTTTAAAAAACCGATATCTTGACATCTATTTAAATATTCTTCTGTTCTTGTTACTTTTGTTCATGGTTGAACATGAGATCTGGCTTATATCTGCTGTATTTCCAGAGAGCTCCTCAAGCGGTGTGTTGACTTATCTTTTCTGGTAAAAATCCTCTACTCCAGTGTGATATACGTATTTATATGTGCTGACATTATATTGAAAAAGTCTGACATAGTTAGGCAGTGACTGCTAAATGCCACTTCTATAATCATGCCTCCTAAATGAAATCCATTTCTTCACTGGATTTTTTTGTAAAAATATGATGGGGCTAACTCTGATTTCATGAGGTCTGCATATGACAAGGGGTTCTATAAAACCACCTCACTCTGATCTTGGTCTAGGGGAATTCTATCGTTGTCTTCTGCCATTATGCCACACGTTGGTTTAATAGCTGTTGCTCTATTTAGTATTTGGTGGGGCTTAAAAAAACAAGCCAAATGTGATGTCTGAAATGTCCAAATTTTGCGGTCTATCAATATAAAACCCAAATTATTAATTATTATTAAATTATCACACTGAGTATTGTTATACCACAAAAATCATTACTGTTATCCACTCCAAAGGGGAAATTCCTGCAGCAGTTCTGTCATTTAAACTGATAAACATTATGTTGCTTGTAAGCAAGACCCTAAATGCACAGATCCATCAGATCTTGAATTAGTGCGGTGCTGCTTTGGTAGCTTTGGATGGGAGACATCAACAAATACACATGCTATATTTCAAAGGAGGACTGGCGAACACTTCAAAGTTCCTTGCCTAGGAAATCCTATGCAATGTATGGGGTCAAATAAGAGTTGCACAGACTTTGATTTCTGTTTTTTTTTTTTTTTTTTACAAAAAGTTACAGTGGTACCTCGGGATAGAAATACCCAGGTACTAAATTTTCGGGATACGAAAACATCCCATTGGAAAACATTGTTCGGGTTACGAATGTTTTTTCGGGTTACGAAAAAAAATCGGCGCTTTTTACACGACCGGGCTTTTCCCATTAGCGCCTATGGCAATAGGGTTACGAGGCTTTTCGGGTTACTGATAAGCGGCGCGGAAACGAATTCATTTCGTAACCCGAGGCACCACTGTATTTTGGTTTAGTGCGATAAGGCAGAGTTGAGTTGTGGCATAAAGAAATCTCATGTATTCATAGTTTGGCACAATATACTTCGCAAATCACAATTGACTTAATCTGTAAAATTCAGTGTGAATATTTGAAACAATAAACATCCAAAATGATGGGTAAAAATCTGAGAATACAAAATTGACTGTGTATAAGATTTTGCTAAACATCTAAGTTCTGTGTGATAAATTCTTAGGGTGCATATAAGCTTAAAATTTCAATTGAAAGCAGTGGATGTACAGCTGTCAGACCATATTGTTAAAATAGACTATGGCCCGTTACAGACTGCGAGAAGCGTTCCGGGAACGAAGAGCCAAACGGCATGTGTTTCCTGGTGATCTGCAGAGAAGGAGTGTGAAAATCGCGCTCTTCCTGGGCCCAGAGAGAGACGCGCAAGGCGCTAGTTCGTGACACATCGCAGTCGATCATGTCCGGGGCTGAGACGTGGCAGACGCAGAAAAGATGTCCGCTATGTTTCAAGGATGGCATGCGGCCGTGTGGAATGGCCGCAGCCATTTGTTACGGGACTTAGTCCGTTGGTAGGGTTAGGGGTGTCCGAGAAGTAGACGCCCCTTTCTAACTAGCAACGGACTTGGGAGCCATCCTATAGGGTGCCGTTGTGTTAAAGGCCTATGATGTTTAATTGCTGCTGCTGCTTTTTTAAGGGGGGGGGTGGGGGGGGGGGGGGTTAGAGGGGGGGGGGGGGGGGGGGGGGGGGTGGATGTTATGTAAAAATAATAATAATTGCCATCCTTTTCCCCTTGGTTAACTTTTAGAAGAATAGAACCTAGTAACACCATGTACTTCATTTTTATTTTGCACTGCATTTATACTGTACACCTTCAATTTATGCCTGAAATCTGAGATAAATGATCCAAACTAGGTTGTTGCACAAACTGTGCACATTTGGTTTTGTAAGAAAGAAAACATTCCTGTTCCCAAACAGTGTGATCATCTTGCAGCCACAGATAAGCATATGAGTCTTCTTTCTTGCCCTCTGCCCTGTGGAGAAAGCTGCAAATCCCTATTATCAAAGCACTAATGGGTTGACCAGGACATGAATGCTCCCTAGAATACAAGCATAGCTGGATAATTGCATATCTGCTGGTTTTAGATCTGATGGAAGCCGGCTCCCATGACAGTTGACTTCCATTCTGTACCGGTGTTTAAGGTCTCCTTTGCTGCTCACTGGAACATTCAGCTTCCTGGTTGAGAGAATTCATGATATCAGTGGTACATAGAGATAGAATGTGACGTAGCTGTAATAAAGAATTGTTGGGATACGAAAAAATCATAGGGATTATTGTTATGGTTATAACGAAGGTTTTGTGTTTGCGGGATTAGAAAAAATGGGCTAGTATTGAGGGGGGAGAGAGAGTAGTTTGTTTTTTTAGGTATGGCAATTAGGATTAGACGAATGTTTTTCGGGTTACGAAATTAGGCGAACGAATTAATTTGTAACCCGGTATGTATAGATAATAGAAAGTGTGGGTAGTTTAATATTTTTATTTTGTGGTTAAGGTAACAATATCTGTCTAATAAATCAGGCAGTTGTTTGTGTTGTGGGTTGTACTAATTAATATTTTTTTGGATGGAAGATGGCCTTTGTGAGATTCAGGAGGACAAGGGAGATGATTATGGGGGCGGGGGTAAACACCCCCTCCCAAATCTCCTCTTTTGTCTGTCCCAATATTATCTCTAGCTTGCAACAGGAATAAAGAATCCGTACTAATTGGCCCCACTAATTTGGCACCTAGGACCCATTCAAGTAAAGGTTCTTATTATAAGCTTAGAGTGGTATTGAAAGTGTTAGTGCAAACAGGTGAACATGGCCATGTGGATGGTTTTAACTCTCCATTTCACGTGATGAATTTCAAATCCACCCTCTTCAAATCATATTTCTTTTTATAAGGAATTGGGCATGATCTTTCTGCTATTATTTTAAATTATATCTACAGTGCAAAAGTTCTGCATGCATTTTGTTGTTGGTTAAATGTGTTAATCAGAAATCTACAAAAATGACAGTTTGAATCTAGAGCAGAGTTTCCAAAACCCATCTAGGTTGCCATGTACTAGCAAATGGTTTGGGATTAATGTTGTGTTTTTTTTTTTTTTAGTACCTCCTGCAAAAGTAAGTATAACACATTTGAAGATGAAGAGGTCTTTAATTTCTATTTTTGTACAAAAAAGTGTTGAATGAAATACAATGACTGCAGGTTTTTTTTTTTTTTTTTTTGAAACAAATTGAACTTTAAAAAATAAGCTTTTGAGTAGTGCATAAAACACAAATCAAAATTGAGCAATTAAGTTTCTAATTTATTCATAGAAAAAAATGAGTGAATGTCTTGTGGGATTTATCTCTCAAGGACACATGCCTACTGTTGACCCCCCGATATAAGTTCCCTCTGCAAACCCCCTGGGGATGTGTGTACCACAGGTTTGAGAAACCCCTGGTCTAGGAGGGCAAAATATAGGACGGTGAATTGGCACATACTCATTAATGATGATAATAATATAATAATAAGATATAATAATAATAATATAAAAAACTTTATTTAATTTAGACGCCCTTCTAAAAGACCAGGGGCGGTGAACAACAATTCCGAAACAATATAGCAACAGGTTCATAAAAGATATTAAAATACAGATTGAATAAAAAATAATAAAATGGTCCACGCCGGCAAAACAGTGCTGAACAAGGGGAGGGGGGGAGAGTAGCTGGTCAGGGTAAGCTTGTTTCAATATAGTGGGTCTTTAGCCCCTTCCTAAATTGGGCTAGGGAGGTGGCTGAGCGGAGCTAGAAGGGCAGCGCGTTCAAGAGGTTGGGGTGAGATGGTGAGAAAGCCCTCCTGGTTGGTTGAGAACTACTATATTTCGCCTTCTGGAACGGTTAACAATAGCTGCCCTGCTGATCTGAGTGTGGGGGCGGATTGGTACGGAGAGAGGCGGTCTCCGAATATCCTGGGCCAAGAGCCAGTTAGGGCTTTATAGGTGATAACCAACACTTGTATTGCGCACCGGAAGCGAATAGGCAAGCCAATGTAAGTCTTTAAGGACTGGTGTATATGATTGGTGGAGTATGACTGTAGTATGGCCAGGTAAAAGAGGGCTGCCTAATTTGCAAAGTTGTTCAGCTTCCGGGTATGGTACAGAGGGTTGCCCTTGATGGTGATGAGGAGTTCTGTAGCCACAATGGAATGTCAGGATATCAGCCTGTTAGTAAGAAAAGAAAAAAGGGCTTCTGTTTGCCAAGTGGGATTGCTGGAAGAGTAATTGGAAAGATCCTCTCTGTCCTCTTTGTTTGCCAGCCCATACATTTTCCAAACTGTTCTTCTGTTAAACTGGTTATGACAAAAGATAATAATCAGAAAGGATGAAGAGATCCAACCTCCCCAGGCTACACAGCAGCACGCACGGGCACGCAGCAGCGCGCACACACACAGCACACACTTTTCAAGGCAAGCTAGCTCTGGAAGATGCCAGCCTCAGATGTCTGGCGAAAACGTCAGGAAGAAACTTTTTTAGAACATGGGGGACACATAGCCCAAAAAGCCCACATAAAACTGATGAGGGTCCAACCTTCTTCACCAGCCCATCATTGGCATGGAAACTGTTGACTATCCAAGTGATTTTTAGACTATAAATCTGTGTTTGTATATGTAATAATCAAAAGCAGATAAATATTTCAATAAAATGATAGTAGTGAATAAAGCTTGCATTCTACAAGCTTAAAACACATGGTTCATAGTTGCTATGGAACCTTTTCATTGGTCTAATAAAAGGACAATGCCAAACATGTAAAAAGTGGTAATGATGATCTTTGCCGTCTATGAGATTCAATGAGCATGTAACATGCTGACTTTCTGGGCCTGGCCTAGTCCAAAAGGATATTTTTCATGTCCGGTTTCTGTGGCTGTTGGTTGTTTTTATGGCCTTCTAATAAATGGAGGCTTAAAATTTGGGTGATGCATGTAATTTCAATGGGCCCTAGGTGAGCTCTTGGATTTTGGTTTCCATGGACCTCCCGTAGATACCAAAATTGCATGGATGATCAAGGTCTGGGTTTAATGTACAATGGCGTATGTAAATGGGCATTCTTGTAATAAAATGGACAAATCGAGGTTTATTTGTTGGAATTTAATATATTTTTTGAAAATATTTTTCAGCAATGGAATGGTTGAATCTGGTTGATAAGGAATAGCAATAGTATTGGAGGACCAAACATAGTATAGGTTTTGCTAAACCTTGTGGAAATTTTAATTTGCATTTTAATAGTTCCATAAATGTTGAAAATTGGAAGAAAGAGTGTGTTTTTGTCCTTTTTGGGAGTCCAGGATGGGGTTCGAAAAAGGTAATCTAGTTTTAGCAGAAGACCAGATGGAAGGGGCCTGTATAACTGAGAAAATAGTAGTGTTTCATAATTGCCTTAGGGGAGTTAGAGGCAGGTTTTTGATGAATTTTTATCTGAAACTAAAAAATATTCATAACCTAACTAAATTCAAAAATCTTAAATTGGCAATTGCATATATTAAACTACACAGGGTTATGTTTTTTTCTCATGAAAAATGTCAGTAATGTCTTTTCTGTTCTTTTCTTCATTGTAATAATTTAAGTAAAAAATAAATTATAAGTGGATGAACTGTTAAACTGATAGAAATGTAATGACAAACTTTCACACAATTTTTTGCCCATTCAATTTTCTTGTTGTTTCTGCTATGAAGTTATTGTAGATGAACTTTTGTATGATTCCCAATCTGGCAATGCACATCAAGAACTGCTGTTATATATATTTAAATAAGGTCTCTTTTTCCCCTATGGAAAACTGAGCAAAAACAACCTGTTACAATATATAAATAAGTGTTGGTGTACAGAAGCTAGTTTTTGCATTTCTGACCAAAACAACAATAGCACCAAAAAACACCATATTATGTGAGTTGATGGCAACTAGTTTTCATTACCAGGTTTCCTGGTAGAATTATTTCTAAAAATGCTAAACCAGTTTTGATAGTAACAGTGGGCCCTTGGTAGTCCTCTTGGGGTTTGGCTCCAGGATACCATTGATAACCAAAATAGTGGATGCTGCAAGTCTAATGATATACAATGGTTGTATGTAAAATGGGGCAGAGCAGTATGGGACAGGGTAAAACCAGGCTGATTCTGTTTTTTTTCCCAAACTGATTGGAAAACCCTCTGTCCACAAAGAGCTGCTCCAAGGTGGGTTGAACATCATGGGAACAGAATCTGCTCCAGCATAATGCTGCACACATTTTGGTGGTTTGGTTTTTTGGCTCCTGATGCAATGCACACCATTGCCGAAAAAACCATCTGAGACTTACAATTACCCCCCCCCTTTTCCACAGTTGTATTGTCCACGTATGTACCAGCCTCATGTTTAAAAGTGTCGATTAAGTGGTGATACATGCTGCCCATACAGTGCATCAGTGGGTCTCAGCGACACATTGGAAAGCACAATATGGAGGCCCCATACATGCCCACCTTAACCCTGTCTTCACCCTGGACGCCCCTTGTCTGATTTGTGTTGATGATTGTATAATTGCATACGTTGCAACTTCCCGTGTATGTCATACGTTTCCATCATGGGATGTTGTGACAGCTTGATGATGCAATGGGTGTATGTGTGTAGCTGGTCAACTTGTAATGCCTGTATTGGGATGAATGATTTTTAAAAAAATGTAAATGGTGAGCAATGTGGCTCTGGGTCACATGTTCCAGACTGGTATTGGCGATTGTCGTCTATGGACTTTTCCCTGTCATTCCTGTCTACTTGCTTTACTTTTCATGCTGTTTTTTGTATAGTATCTGATGTGATTTTGATGTGATCATTATATGCGGTGTGATTTATATTTGATGCAGAGTTGATATCAAAGCTGGTTACTATTATGAGTGCATATCGAGGGTTTATTATGGATTGAAGTAGCTATATGATATTACATGTAATAGTATATTTGTCAGCGAGCTAACTGCAGATTTGGCTATTGATAAGGCTGTAGTCATGAATGAAGGGTGGGCTTCAAGGTAGTTGAAGCCCACTGTGGTTATGTTTTAGTGGTTTACGTCTGAATTAAGGTTGGGATTAGTGGTGAGTAACCCGCTATTATTGAGTAATATGGAATCACCTTAATTGTTGTTTATTTAAACATGGAGCAAAATCAATGATTTGTTTTTGTATTTTTTTTAAAAAAATATCAAGCCATGGGTGTGATTGAATCTGTGGATGCAGAAATCAAGGATAAAAGGACTGACTGTACAGAAAAAATTTATTGCAAGAAAGCTTTGTAGTGAATCAATTTTATTGTTGTTCATGTATTGTAATTATTAGTTTTTTTTTTTATAGTGATTTCTGAAAAAGGATGTATTGGTTAACGAGAGGAGGATAGAACTCATTGAGACCTTATTTTTGTTGATACAATAAAAAATGGTGGTGGCAATGACTTCCAGATAATATATGCTATAAATTTAATCATGAATTCTACAAAGAATTTGTGTTTTCTTAACCCACCTACAAGTTTTGATAGTGTTTGTTAGGACTGTGGTGATCAGATTCCTGTTTGATCGTAGATAAAGAGATTCCCACCTTGGATTTGAAAATGTTAATTAAAGATTAAGAATGAGAATGCAAAACTATTTGTGGTTTAGCACTATTGCATTTAAGTGAACTATTTATTATGATTAGTAGTAGTATAGAACACATTTATATAGTTTTGAATTGAAGGAATGTGAATGCCTGGGGGGCTTATGTGAACAAAGGAATTAAACTGAGAAGTCATTGTAGACTGCAAAATTATCATGTGGTTTGTACCTCTGTGATCCTTAATTCCTAATGTTTTAATACGTGTTGAGTCTCCCTTATCCAAAATACTTGGAGTGTTGTTGTTTTTTTTTTGGGGGGGGGGTTGGGAATAGTTGCATATACTAATGTAGATACCTGGAGAATGGAATCCATGCCTAAACATGAAATATTCATTTATATATTCCGTTATACATCTGTATACAGAAATATATACAAAATAAGAGTAAAAACTTGAAGACAAGGACAAAAACCAGTTGTCATACCAAAAATTTGATCTAAACAATATTTCAAACAGAATTGGTCAAATATAAAAGAAACAGATTTGAACTATCTAAGCACAGTAAGGACTGGGAACCAGAGAGAGAACTAATTGGTCAGAAGCATGGACATAATAAAAGAAGAAAGAGAATGCAGCCAGACAGTTACAGTAGTCAAAAAAGAAAGAGAAGAAATATGGGATGTCAGATAAAATGCTGCAAGCCGTGTGAAAGAAATTTGGAAAGAAAGAAGAAAGCAAAACAAAAGGGAGACAGGAACAAAACTCAGAATATAAATGTACGACAGTTCAAATGATGCTGCGAATGAGATAAGACAAATACTACAATGATCAATACAGAGAAATAGATGACAAATAAAAGAGAAGAAGCAAGAGAAGGACTATTAGGCCAAAATCTGGAGAAATCAAAGAGAAATTCAGACCAAGGATTCAATGACAATAATAACAAGATATTCAAGATCAGGAAGGAATAAAATAGATTGCTGTAATGCAGAGTACACAGAAGAGCTATGATAAAAGAGATAACAAATGAATGAAGGACATGAATCGAAGATAGAGACCCCAAAATTTAAAAAACGAGTGGAAAAACTGCAATTAGAGAGAATGGGAAAAAAAGATAAATCACCAGAAACAGATGATTATTTCAATCGAATTGCTATATTCCATACTAACAGAATCAACACCGAATGATGACCAACATAGGTCAACACATAATGGAAAAACAAATGATGACCACAGAGGATTGGAAACGAATCAATATTACATCCCCATACACAGAAGAAGGAGATACAAAAAAGTGCAGCAACTATAGGAACATAAGCTCTATAATCTCTCAATGCAAGCAAAATCATGCTCAAATTTTGGGCAAACATTAAATAAGGCCAAACCTATAATAGAGAGAGAGATTCAGAGGTGCAAGCAGGATTCAGGAAAGGAGGAAGAGGCAACTAGGGTACCACATTGCGTAACATATGGTGGCTAATATAGTGCACCAAAGGGTAATTCAAAGGAAGATCAGCATGTTCTTTATAGAACTATACTATAGCAAGGCCTCTGACTGCATAGATCATGAAAGACATGGGAGTGGCCAACACAGAAAACAATCTGATAGTCCCAATGAGGAACCTTTACTCAGAGAGGATAGGAAGACCATTGTCAGGACAGAGCACGGAGGAAACAGAATGTTTCCCAATTGACAAAGGTGTGCAGACAAGGCTGCTATCCTCACATCATATGCTGTTCAAAAATGTATTGCAGAACGATATTAATAAAAAGCAGGATTGGACACAGAAAGAATGAGGAGTTGAGTGAAAATAGGATGAAGGATATATCAACAATCTAAGGTAAGCAGGTAAGGTGTGCCAGGTAGCGCACTGTGAGAACGAGGCCCCATGTGTGTTTAATGGGGCTTGGGAGTTTTAATACACGGTTTTTCCTTTACGAGGGGAGTGTTGCTGGAAGGGATCCCTGTGTAAGGGAGAAGGGACAACTTGTACTAGTGAAAGCATCGCAGAGACTTGGGAACAAACTATTAGGATAAGATAAGGGCGGGATATGGTATTGAGAAAGAGGAAAGTGCAAAGGTGAGACTTAAACTGGTTGAACATAAAGAAAACAAAAATAATGACCACAGGAAAATTTTAAGAGTTATCTTAACAATGAGGAAATAAAAATAGTTAAAAGAAATTTGTCATAACCTGGGATTAAAACATGAGATCAGAGTTTGGTGACTGCAGTCAAAGAATACATAAAAAAAGACTAGAAATGGGAAGGAACAGCTAATGAGATTAATAGGAAGATATCTAAAAACGTATTTAGGACCAGGGGTAGGCAACTTTTTGAGCTGAGGGCCGGGTGTTGCTGTCGCCTCAGAAACTGGGGGGGCGAAGCCAAAAAAATAAATAATTAAATTATTTTTTAAAAAATAAATAAATATAGAAATAAAACCATGAACAAAGTGTAGGAACAAATTTTTCAAATGGAAGACATTTTTTTTGAAAAAATAAATGAGAGGACACGGTGCGAAAAAAATTGTGATTTGTTTAAAAAAAAAATGTTAATATAAAGTGCATGTTTTCTGAGGCTTCTAATAGACAATTGCCCCCCAAAGGGCCCCGGTGGCAATTGGCGGCAGGACAGGCTGGGGCCTGGTCCCACGCCTTGCCGGGCGCATCCGGCCCACGGCCGCAGGTTGCTACCCCTGATGTAGACATACAACTGAGCACAAAAAGTAGAATCATACAAGCCATTGTATTCCCTGTTACATGTATGGATGTGAGAGCTGAAAGTTAAGAAAGCAGATTGGTAGAGAAAAGAAAAATGCATTTGAGATTTGGGTGCTGGGACGAAGGTGCTGAGGTTACCATGGAGAGCAAGAAATCAAACAAATGGGTCCTAGAGCCGATCAAACCAGAAATCTCTCTGAAGCCAAAATGACTAGACTGAGGCTGTTTGTACTTTGCCAACATCCTGAGGAGGACATGGCTCACTGGAAAAAAAAAACAATAATGCTAGGCAAGCTTGGAGGCCACAGAAAAGAGGACGGAAGACCGCATGCTGATGGATCGAACTCTTTAAGGATATCTTGGGTATGAATTTGCCGGACCTAAGCAGACCAGTGGGCATGGGAGTTTGGAGATGTCTCATTTACAGGGTGCCACAGGGTCAAGATCGACTCGAGGGTGGGGGGTAACCACACTAATACACCCTTTATATGCATAGCCTGAAGGTAATTTATATATGTGCACCCTTTTTTACACGGGGGATCGTTCTGGACCCCTGCGTAAAAAAAAGTATGTCACGCACCATGTGAAAGTAATGGGGCTCATGCATGGTGCAATGGCATGGCGGTGCGCAGGCGCCATGGGCCCGCAACCCATTACTTTCATGGGACATGCCGCCCATTGCTCTTGTGCTCTCCTGCATGGCTTTCAGCATACGCTGAAAGCTGCGTGTGTGGCCATGTATGACGCGGGTGCACTGTACATATGTTTTAATAAATTTGTGCATGAAACAAAGTTTGTGTTGCACTGAACCATCAGAATGCATCCTTCCTCAGCCCCCCCTATAGATAATTCTGGATTTTGGAAGTATTTGGATTTTGGAATCCAGATAAGGAGTACTCATTCTGTTATTTATTGTTATGTACCTACAGGTTGCTTATGGTTTTCTGGTAACATTTTATTCAGAGGATATTTTCTATGTCTTCTTAGATTGTAGAGTCTATGATTAGTTCACGGTAAACCACTGGGTTTCCACGGCTGAGCCGCATTCAAACCTTGGCCACCTTGATCCCAATCCAACACTGACACACATCTGGAATCATTTGAACATTTCTATTTATTAAAAAAAATGTTTTATATGTGTGTTGCTGTCAGCTTTAATCCAAAGACTTTTCCAATTTAGAAGATGTAAAACAAGTGCACATGCATACTGTCTCTATCTATGACCATAGTAAGACCACTTTAGGTAAAGGTTTTTGGGAGTAGTGTAACAGATGCACTGAGAGGAAATTGCATGTGTTCTAAGCAATCTGTGTGCATTGACCATTCTTGGAGTTTCATACCATGTTGTTCCAGCAATGGGAGGACTGGATATGGATTGAGAAGAGAAAAAATAAAGTAATGACTCAGTTCAAGGGAAATACAAAGGTTCTCCTTTTTGGAAATCATGTAGAAATTATCAAAACTTTGCACTACCATTGATTTTTATTTTCTTTGTTTGTTTGTTTTGGAGTTTTAGTTAAAGTAATAGTGCTGCTAGTCTTGTCCATGTTCATCTGTGCATTATTGTCTGTGTCATAACATAGATTTTTAAATTATATTTTTGCATGCACAAGGGTGTATTGACAAGAACAAGAGATTCAGTGTGTATGTTGATTTCTAGCTACACTTAATGAGGCCAATTGCTGCTAGAGTAGAAAGAGTATGGATGCCTTGCTGGTGAGCAATGAGGGATTAATTTGAATCACAGAGACCATGAAGAAGATGCTCATTTTCGTCTTAAATTGCAGAGCATGTTAGAATACTAAATTCAATGTATGTGATGAGTAAGCTCCTGGAATCATGTTGGTTGCATGGGCAGGTATAACTGAAGTTATATTTGTGTATGTCCTTTTTTTGGTAATGGAAGTGAGGCAATCCAGCACTTCATTCTGCTGCGACCCCTGGCTGGCTGGCTGGCTGGGTAGGAGGCAGTGCTTGGATGTGTTCCTGTGGCTAGAATCACAAAGAAGGAGATATCCTCTTGTGGACCCTCAAGGACCCTTGGAACAAACTATTAAGGAGACTTGGAACAAGAGGGTCCGTTTTTGTGCATCTGGCTGTAGAGAAGATAGAAGCAGCCAGGTACTGTGCTGACCACCCACATCTACTAAGATGCTGTGGGGTCATATACCTATTAGGAAGAGATGTGATGATGATGATATATTTATTTATTTATTTATATATCCCGCCTCTCCCTTCGGATCGAGGTAGGATTACATCAGTTAAAACAACAATACAATACAGTCATTCAATAAAATTTGACAATTATTACATTATTAATAAAAAGGTGATTTGTCACCTGTTTACATTCTGTTTTCTTGGTCAAGAGTAGGGATTGTTCTAAAATTATTCATAGGATATCGGTGGGGTGGGTAGGGACGCCGAGAAGAGATCCATCTTAAAGTGCTTTCTTGAAAGCATCTCAGGTGATAATAAGAGTTCTTCTTCGTGGTCTCTGCGAATCATAAATGGGTTTTCACTGCGGCCTGCGTAGTGCTGTTCGGAAAACTTCTGGAATCACTGGGCAAAGTTTACTTTGCAACATATAGAAAACTTTTTGGCTGGTAACTCCGCCCACCCGTTATAAGGCCCCTGCCTTCCGCTCTTTTCCCCAGTTCTTTTTTCCGCTGTGCTAGCTGCTTCAGGGAACTTTGCTTGCTTCACTTGCTTGGAATCACTTCGCTTTTTGAAACTTGGAACCGTCTCTTGACCATTCTACTTTCTTCTCCCGCCCTGGTAACTCGAATTTCGGCTCGTTTGACCTCGCCTTTTTGGATTTTCCCTTGGCTTCGTGACTTCGGAAGGATTGCCAGATGTCTGTGGGGGTAAGGTCCCCGTCCAGGAACCCCACTCCTTCCTGTCTCCTGTGTCTCAGCAGGACCATGACACGAAGGCTTGCTCGCTCTGCAAGTCCTTTCGTCCCAAGCCCGCAAGAAACCATGAGTTCCCGGCTGACTTCGGCTATAGCCCTGGGCAAGGTTCTAAGAGGGAGGGCCCCGTCCATCTTCGGCCCCATCGGCTGCGCCGGCTGCCTCTTCTTCTCGGGCCAGCGTGTCCAGTGTGGTATCTGCCCCGCCACGGGCTGAATCTTCTACCACCAACCGATGTGGCCGAGTGTTCCCCATGCACCCCGCCCAGTGCCACCGACAAAACCCTCCAAGCGCCCCCATAAGTCGTCGGGGGACTGAGGGTTCCGGCCCAAGTCGAGGTCGGGAGGGAAGCCGTCCCCGAGGTGCTTGCGCACGAAGGATCGCACTGGGACGGATGGTTCCGTCGGTTGCCAAACCCCGTCCTCCAAGGCGTCGTCGAAGGCATCTCGGACACGCTCCGACTTGCCTGAGATGTGTGCATCTTCTTCTAAGAAGGCTGGCTTTGTTGGAGAGGCCAAGACTCCTAAGCGCAGGCAGTACTGTCCTGATGTCAGGAGGCGGCTGGCGTTTTACCTGGAAAGAACTGCTGCCTCCAGTCGGTCCGAGAGAACTTTTCAATGTACTCGGAACCGAAGAGGGGTTGCCCGTGTTTCGCAGAGGTTCTCCAAATGGGTTGGCTGGTACCATCCCCTTGCTATGAACTGTTGGGCAAACCTCTCCCTGGCAGGGTTGGTTCCCACTCCACAAGGTCAATGGCAGCATCCTCTGCATTCCTGTCGGGGATTCCCTTGGAGGATGTCTGCAAGGCTGCTGTTGGTCCAACCTTTAACTTTATTAAAATTATAGGTTGGACACCAGTGGCCATCCGAGACGCAGGCTTTCGGGGAAGCTGGTGTGGGTTTCAGGGTTGCATTGATTGCACTACTGATGGTTTGGTTTCAGCACTATGTTATAATGCCACTTGTTCCCTTCTTGGTTTAGCAATGTTATTTGCTATGTTTGGTCTATGCATGAACACAACAATGGGATGACTCTTTTTCTAGGGTTCAAGGTGTTTATTGTTACAATTAAATATGCACTTGGCACCATAGCTTTGGTCTCAGGACACTCCCTCCGCCGCATACCTTAGCTTGTCAGTCTAAACCCATTTGTATGATTCGCAGAGACCACGAAGAAGAAGGACAGGTTGCTTACCTGTAACAGTATTTCTTCGAGTGGTCATCTGCGAATACATACAAATCCCACCCGTCCGTCCCCTCAGTGTCCTGCTTTCATTGGCTCTTTCCATCGCCTGCTTGGCGGAAAAATTGCGGAACTGGGGAAAAGAGCGGGAAGGCAGGGGCCTTATAACGGGTGGGCGGAGTTACCGCCAAAAAGTTTCAATATGTTGCAGAGTAAACTCTGTTCAGTGATTCCAGTAGGTTCCGAGCAGCACTGCGCAGGCGCAGTGAAACCCATTTGTATGTATTCGCAGATGACCACTCGAAGAAATACTGTTACAGGTAAGCAACCTGTCCTTCTCCTTCATCGTCTTCATCCATTCTTTTATCCTATATTCTTGATTCCTTAGCTCTTTCCCTAGTTCTTCCTTTAACTTTATTGGAAAAAAATTTAACATTATAACTGGTGTTAATGGTGAGATAGTAGGCATTAATTTTTATTTATATTTTTTCCAAATCTCTAATATATTCTTTAAAAGGGGGTTTTCTATTTCTTTCATAGTAAAGTCCTTGAAAAATATATTTCTCATTGTTTTTCTGTTTCTGTTGTTTCCATCTCCAACCAATCTAGTTTCCCTTTCTCTATAATTCCATCTATGATATATCTTAATTGATTTGCGTTATCATACCATTTTAAATTTGGGAGACCCAATCCTCCTTTTTGGGGTTTGTATCAATATATCTATCTTTTTATCCTTCAGAAATTCCTGTTCTTTCTTTTTTGTATAATTAAACAGCATTAACTCTGATTAGCATTTACATGTCTATCCCACTTATGAAGTGGTTTACAATCTGTAAGCCATTTGCCCCCAACAAGTTGGGTACTACTCATTTTGCCAGCCTGTGAAAGGATGGAAGGCTGAATCATGGGATTGAACTCACAACTTGTGGCACCAGTACCGACATTTAATTACTGTGCCACAAGGGCTCCTATGACCCCCCCCCCCCCCGCTGTCTTGCCCATTCAGTTCACTTATTGATATTTCCCAGTGCAGGGGAAGGGAAGATTCTAGGGAAGGCCTGAGTTAAAAGAAGGGTCAACACAGACTTTTGTTAGTGGCCCAGAGTAGAGTGTACCTAGAATGCCTTTACCCCTTCCTGAATCCCGAACTCCACCAGTTCCACAGATGTTACACCAGAGTCTTTTCTCTTATTGGTGTCTGTTGTTATGTACCTGCAAGTCATTTCTAATTTAGAGTGACACTAACCTATCACATGGCAAGATTTGTTCAGAGGGGTTGCTATTGCCATCCTCTGAAATATCTTTTTGGAATATTTTCAAACCGTGGATGGTTGAATCCATGGATAAAGAATTTATGGATATAGAGAGCTGAGTATAATAGTACATCTGTCCATATGAGTACATTTTTACATTTAGTTGTATAAAACAAAAATGAAATCCACTGTTCGTTAGGACGAACAAAAATTACTGTATATACTGGACTATATGTTGACCTCATGTACAAGTTGAGGGCAGGTTTTGGGGCCAAAATTATGGATTTTGCAATGACATATGGATAAATTGAGGGTAAAACTTAGAGGTTCCTTCAGTGTGTGTATGTGTGTGCAGAAGAAGAGAGACTCTAAGACTTTTTGTTTCAGCATTTCAACTTCACTTTCAGCCTTCACTCCCCAGACAGTGGTGGCCAGCACAGGTGGGAGAAGGATTCTGTTTGTTTGTTTGTTTAATAGCAATGAATAACCCAGGACTCTATCTACTTGGCTCAAGAGAAAAAGAAACTCTCTCTCCATGGGGAAATCTGAAAGAGCTGCTATCACATTACCATACTGACCCATAAATAAGTCGAGCTGGGATTTTGGGGTCAATTTTTGGGAATAAATTTTTAGACTTATAGATGAGTATTTGTCAGTGGCTAGTAGAATAAAGTTGTTCGTGGTGGTGGTGGTGGTGGTGATGATAATGAATGATGTATGAGTGAGGCATATTGACATTATGCTTTATTGAAAATTATATTGCCCATTGCCTAGCTCAAAGGTTGGCATATTAAGATGATCCAGTTTAAGAGGAGGTGCTTCTCTTTAAGAG
Organism: Sceloporus undulatus; assembly: GCF_019175285.1. Classification (NCBI taxonomy): domain Eukaryota; kingdom Metazoa; phylum Chordata; class Lepidosauria; order Squamata; family Phrynosomatidae; genus Sceloporus; species Sceloporus undulatus. Next base: position 93,655,019 of record NC_056523.1, read on the forward strand.
TTTTCTCTTTATAACAAGTTTTTATGTTTCATTATTTTTGACAGGAATGCCCAAAGAAAAGTACGATCCACCTGATCCACGGAGGATGTACACAATTATGTCCTCAGAGGAAGCAGCCAATGGAAAAAAATCACACTGGGCAGAGTTGGAAATAAGTGGTAAGAGAAGGAATATTCCATATAGGGATGAACAAATTAGCAACAAATAGCTGCTCAGGATTTTTACATTTTAAATTAAGTCTAACTGTTATATTAAAAATGGTTATTTGGGTTGTGTGCTTTCAAGTCATTTCCATGACTGTCTTGGGGCTTTCTTGGGAAGATTTATTCAGAGGGCCTTTACCTTTGCCTTTCTTCCAAGCCTTGAGAGTATGTGATATGCCCACCCAGTGAGCTTCCATTGTTGAGTGGCAATTCAAATCATGGTCTCCAGAATCATAGTCTTCTGATAAAACCATGCTAGCTCGCATATTAAAAATACCATTTAAAACAACCTGGTTGAAAATATAATAATAATAATAATAATAATAATAATAATAATAATAATAATAATATTTATTTGTATACCGCCCTATGGGAAACCAAAAACAAAATTACCTGTAACATATTTGTATTAATTTCAGACTTCTAGTTAATTCTTCATCTGCTATCAGGCACATTACATTTAGGTCTAGTTTGTTTGTGAAGGAATAAATTGGCACAAAAACATGACTTTTGAAGAGCAGCATTAAAAATATGACATAATTATGTGTATTATTGCACAAAACAATTGGCATTATGCATGCAGTTCCTTCTCTTTTCAATCCAGTGTTAACAAACAGCCCATCCCCTTCCAATTCCTTTCCTTCTCAATTCGATATTAAAACCTTCCCCTCTAGCACCCGGCAAGTGGAATTAGGTGGTCAGGAGAGGTCCAGAGACGAAGAAGGAGAGAGGGAAGTAAGTGGTGTTTTCCTCTTTAGATCTTTTGTTAGATGCCCTTAAGTTTTATTCTCAACTTAACCCTGGGTTATATCAAAATGCATGACTTTTGGCCCAAAACCTTCCCTCGACTTATACATAAGGCTCACTTGTACACAAGCGTATACAGTATATAAAACCATTTGTTTAGATGCAGTACCAAATTTGAAGTAGGTTTGTAACTACAGAAGATCATGTAAAAATTAAAATCAATTGTCTTAAAGGTGCTACCAGGTTTCTTTCTTTTCCTCCCCCTTCCTTCCTCTTGTTTATGCTATGAGAGACTAATACAACTATTTCTTTGAAAACTTGCACTGGAACCTCATGGTTGGATGAGGATATGGAAGATGTGTGTAACACTCATATAACAGCCCCTAATACTTGCCTATGTGTATGTTTATGCTCAGATGTATATCAGGGAAGAGGAAACCAATGCTTTTGTTAAGCATGTAGTAATTTTCTCTATATGGACACAGTGCCTGCAACGGAGTGGATTATGCTGTATGAACAGTAGACTAACAATCAAAGGGAATGGATGCTTTTTTTTCATCTTAAAGGGAGAGAGACTGTGATGTTAATCAGCTCCTACAAAATGACTTGTGAAAAGTTTTGAGCTTGAGTCTTCAAGTGCTCTTGTCTTATACCCTGGCAAGTGTAGAGAGAGTGTCAAATAAAAAATGTTAATTTCATAAATGTTCACTTGTGTCTAAGCAAAAGGCATGTGGGCTGCATGACTCAAATCTTTGGATTATGCTCCTGTATAAAGCTCCATTTATTTGCAAACTAATATATTTTACTTGTTGCAGCAATCAGTTTGTGTGCACAGTTGATGAGGAAAGATGTGAATTAGAAACCTCACAATTTAATTTAAATTATCTGATTTAATTTATATTGATAGAGTATGTAGTGCAGGTTTGGAGTTACAGAAGCATTTGTAATGAAAGAAGGTATTGGTTTAAGTAGTACAGATTACTTGAATAACTGAGGTGAACAGTAGTACAGTCACCCCTCTGTTTTCACGAATTACAAAGAATTACAAAAGGTTGCTTAGAGAGAACTTCCCTATGCAGAACCATACTGAATTTTCTGTTTTCTTGAGCAGTGCTTGTTTTTGTATATGTTTAATGCTTCTCAGTGTAAGGATGCTTTCAGGTTATCAGGGGTAAACATTATGCTAATAGGCCTATAATGTCTTGGCTTCCTTTTATTAATGGTGGTGTGTTGACTGTCCTACCAGTCTATGGTGAGGAGGTAGATTAAATTGTGCAGGTGTTTGTTTTTTAGTTAGGTTTCTTATCTGAGTTTTTAAAGAACTTTCAGGTGTAAGCCATCCAGATTTGGTTACTTGTTTAGATATATATCTATATTCATATTATTTATTCACAATCACATAAACAAATAAACATACCAAAACCAATACAGTACCTAAACATACAAATACTAAATATAGATTTGGTTACTTGTTTTAATGTTTATTTGTTTAGTCTATTCCTACCTCTTTATTTTTAAAAATATATTTTTGTAGCTGCCCTCACCACAAAAAGCAGCTTAGATGAGTTCAGTGTTATCCAGAGGGAAGACTAACAAAGATTTTTTATTTCAATTTGCAGTCTTCCTCTTTTTCTTAAGTCTCCTTGGTTAATAGTCCAGTTGCCTACCTTGCTGGCTTCCTATTCCTGATTTTTAATAACTATTGTTGGTCTTAATGGATTGAATCTTGACATGCTCCTCTGAGAGAAGACATCCCCGATCCCCTGAATGATCCAGTTCACTAAATTCTGTTCTGCAACTTTAAATCCAACTCAGAGTAATTAAAGACTGCTATCACGCCGAGTTGTGAGTTACCCTCCACTAATCAGTTCCTTGACTAACTGTTCAGGGACAGTGTCCTACATACAGCATATAGATAAAGATATAGCCACGTCCTAGATACAGCTTTTTTGTTGCAATTTTGAACATGTACTTACTCAATAAATGTGAGAGTAATTTTAGTCTCTGATTATTATACTTTCTCCTTTGGCTTCCTCCATGATACCTTCTCCATCCTAAGTTTTGGTGAGATATTCCATGTACAAAGGTTGACGTGTTAGATATGTGTATGTAAAAGAGACTTTCTTCAAAATAAATATGCATCCATTCAGGCTAGAGGTCTTTGAGGCATTCATAGTAATTCTGTGGAGGAGTTTAAGTTTCGTGATCATTTGACTTTATTCTACCTTTTGACTTTGTAACCAGTGGATAATACAGCCGTGCTTTCTAAAGATAAGGCTTACCTTATTACAGTGATCCTCATCATTCTAACAGGCTTCCAAAAGGCTGCTATATCTGTGTTAGTACTGTGCACTAAAACTGCTGCAGGTTCATTTTCCCTGTTTCTAACGTTAGCAGACAAAACCTATACATTGATCCTTCCTTAGGTGTCTTGTAGTTTTCCTTAAATTCCTTGATTTCTTCAAATGGATATTATTTTGTTCATATTGATCATTTCTACATTCAGCTA
>NC_056523.1:93658577-93681442 GCF_019175285.1 Sceloporus undulatus
GGTGTTTCAATGATGCATGTGTCCTAAGAGTCCAGAAGTCGCACCAAAGCCACACTCCAGACTGGAGCGTGGCTTTGGTGCGGCTTCTGGACTCTTAAGATGCATGCATCATTGAAACACCATACCTCCACTGTGACTCGAAACAGCTTTATTTTGGCTGTCTGTAACAGGCCATTGAAAATGATGTGGTTTTTGAATATTTTTACTGAAATTACTATAAACTAAAAATATTTCCGAATATAACATATGTTCACAATTTATTACAAATCTTTTTCCTTTGACTTCCATTAGGTAGGTTCTACTGTTCAGATTTCTTTTTGTTACCATAAACATCCTGATTTCTAATTTTGATCACCCCCTTTTCTGCATATTGAAATACAATTTGTAACATTTTCTTTTAACTGTTTTCGTACTGTGACCTGTTTATATGTCCCTTCTCCATTTCTTTGTTGTTATTAATCTCATTTTCTGTTGATTCATCTGTATTTAGATGAATTAGCATTAATTCTCTTTGTATTTTTGCAGTTTTGACTATCATTCTTTTCTTATTTTTAATTTGGTTTCTTTTATTTCTTGTAAAAATTCTGTCAATATCTCAGCAATTCCTTTCTTTCCCCCCATGTTTCTTCCCAATATTCTAAGATTGGTGACCACTCCTCTTCTAGTTTTGCCATTGTTTTTTTGTTAATCATGCATGTTAATCTGTCCATTTCTCTTAATTCATTTATTTTTAGTAGCCAGTCTTCTATGGATGGTGCTTCATCGTCCTTCCATTTTTTGGCTATTGTCAGTCTCGCTGCTATTATTAGATATGGGATCACTCTCCAATATTTGGTTTCATCCGATGCCTTTAGAGAATATGTTATATTTAGTAAATATAGTTCTGGAACCAAACTGGAAATTGAATTTTAAATATTTTTTGTATCTGCTTCTGAATTTTGGCCCAGTACTTTTTAATCTTGGTGCATGAACACAACGAATCTGTATTCATCTGGCGCCTCCAACATTTCTTATCCCTTAGATTGCAGATTTTTTTTTTAGTTTTAAAGCCATGTAATACCACCTATTTGCTATTTTCATGAAATTTTCTTTGAGATGCTGAGAGGCTGTAAAGCTGTTTGTTTTCTCCCATGCCTTTTGCCAATCATCTCGAGGTATCAGGTGCCCTACATCTTGTGCCCATCTTGTCATATATTCTTTTATTGGTTCCTTTTCCATTTCTCTATTCAAAAGTAATTGGTACAGTATGGATATCTTTTTCTTGTCCAGTTTCCATAAGATTTTCATCTAATTCATTCGATGTTTTTTCTGTTCCTTCCTTTTTTGTATGTAACTAAACCAGTGTAGGTTTTTATTTTCTTTTATCAATTCGTCTCTTTGTTTTAACTGTATATTTCCATCCTTATCTATTTTTGTTATATCTTTGTATGTTAACCAGTTCTGATGATGTGGTTTTTCAAGATTTTCTAATAGTGGGAAGAAAAGTGCTAAAATTACTCATTTTCTTCATTTAAGTAGAATATTAATAAAGAATTAAATCCCTAATCTTCAATCACTACCACATTCAAGCATTGACTACATTCACAGGTTTATACTGGCTCTATAGTCTGTATTTGCATTAACTATATTAATGCAGACCACACCCATACAGTCTGTATCTTCCCCCTTACATGTCCAAAGCTAATTTCACTTAAAAAAACAAAACAAAAAGGTATAAAACTAGCTTGAAAGGCACAGGCTTGATGTAAAACAGGAGTATCACAACTTTTTTCAAAATGGAAAAAAGGTCATAAAATCTAATCACAGTTCTTTCATGTCTCATTTAATTTGGCCCCTATATGGGCCTGAATTCTTATGGAAGGTTCATTCATTCAGTGACTTTTCACTGGTTAGGACAAACAATAGGATTCAAGACATACTGTATTAATTTACAAGATCATCTTGGTGCCTTGTGATTCCCTGTCAGCTCACTGGGAGTAGAAATAAATTGTGTACTTTGTGGCCCCTTTTATATGTTCCTATATGAGTATTTATAGCATTCTGCATTGAGCCCAAGCTGGTCCAAGACTTTTTGCTTTCTAAGTAAAGACATTCCCTTCAAGTGTCCCAGTCTGGAAGGACAGCCCGGATTAATCTTCTGTCATTCCACTTTTCAGCTGCTTTTAAAGTGTTCCAGTTTCTCTCCTTTCCTTCCAGTTTCCTCCTTTGTTCTCTGCTTACTTCAGTTACTGCAAAGTGACTTGCATTCAATTAACTCAGCAAAGAAGAGGGAAAAGGAGGGGTGGAATCTTATCCTTCCCTGTAGGTTCAGGTATGAGCAAACTGTGGTAGCCCTCCCCTAGCTTGTCTGTTCTTCCTCATTAATAATTTCTTGCTTTCCTAACCACACTCCAAAGTGCCTTAGCCACTTGTGACCCAGTTTTCCTCTGTGAAATGTTGGGGATATGTAAAGGATAAGATATTCTTGACACACAGAAGCCAACTGGGCTGACAGGTAAGTTTTACTCCAATACTGACTTTGGGACATCATCCTTCCCCACACCTGTAGGGGACAGACTGGGTGGGAGAGTATTATTATTATTATTATTATTATTATTATTATTATTTATAAAGCACCTTAAATCTACACGGCACTATACAAAACCAAGTAAAATCAAGAATATATAAAAAGTCTGCCTATGGCATACAATCTAAAAGTTAAAAGAACAAATTAAAAATATCATAAGAACAAGTTAAAACAGTAAATATCCAATAGTGAGTCAAGCATCAGAACAACCAGGACACAATCACAGACTCCCTGGGAACGCTTCCCTAAACAATATGGTCTTTAACTTGGCTTTGAACCTGGTTAGAGACGTGTTGAGTCATGCTTGTAAGGGTAAGAGGTTCCAGGAGTGAGGGGCAGCAAGCGAGAAGGGACGAATCCGGGACAGGGCCATGGAAATCCTGGGCTGAGACAGGAGACCTTGGCTACCAGAACGGAGGGAACGAGTGGGGATGTAGGGAGAAAGAAGTTCAGAGAGATAGGGAGGGGCCCGCCCATGCAGGGCTTTAAAGGTGAGCAGGAGAAGCTTGTACCGAATGCGGAAGGGAAAGGAGAGCCAGTGAAGGGATGACAACAGGGGGGAGACATGGTCATACTGGCGAGCGAGTGAGATAATACGAGCAGCTGAGTGCTGAACAGAAATCAATGGGTGGAAGTGAGAGAGAGGAAGCCCTGCCAAGAGAAGGTTGCAGTAGTCAAGTCAAGAGACCACTAGGGCATGGACCAAAGTCTTTGCAGTAGAAGCAGAGAGATATGGACAGATTTTGTAAATATTATAGAGGAAAAATCTACAGACCTTGGCTGTGGCCTGAATCTGAGGAATAAATGACAGAGAGGAGTCGAAAATGAAACCAAGACTGCAGGCTTCCTGGACTGGCTGAATAGAGATGTTGTTGACAGAGACAGAAAAGGAATATTGAAGGGTGGGCTTAGGAGGGAAGATAAGAAGCTCCGTTTTAGACATGTTGAGCTTCAAGTGCTGATGGCGCATCCAGTGGGAGACAGCTGTCAGACAAGATGAAACTTGCTGCTCAAGCCCTGGCGAAAGGTCAGGGGTGGAAATATACAGCTGGATATCATCAGCGTACAGATGATAAGAGAAACTGAAAGAGCTGAGAAGTGTCCCAAGAGACAATGTATATACAGAGAACAAGAGGAGACCCAAAACAGAACCCTCAGGAACTCCAACAGATAGGGGAACAGAGGATGAAGTCTGGCCACCCAAGACGACTGCAAAAGATCTATCTGACAGGTAAGATTTAACCCAATCGAGAACGGGGCCCGAGAAGCCAAGGTCAGAAAGTAAGTCAACTAAAAGACAGTGGTCCATGGTGTCCAAGGCCGCAGACAGGTCAAAGAGGACAAGGATGGAGTAAAGGCCATTCACCTTGGCCCACAGGAGATCATTCGAGATCTTGGTTAGGGCCGTCTCTGTGGAGTGCTGTGGGCGGAAACCGGACTGGAAAGGGTCCAAAATGGAATTGGTTTCGAGAAACTCAAGACAGTGAGAGTAGATGACTCATTCCAGAAACTTAGAAAGAAAAGGAAGAAGAGAAATCGGGCGATAGCTAGACAAGGAAGAAGGGTCGAGAGAAGGTTTTTTCAGAATAGGGGAAACTAGAGCATGTTTAAAGACCAAGGGGAAGGAGCCAGAAGAAAGAGAGAGGTTAAAGATGTAGAGGAGGGAGGGCAAAAAAGAAGGAGCTATGTTTTCTCACCTCCCCATTCCTCAAAATCAGTCCCTCTCGCACTCTATCAGATTAGCCTTGAGTAATGGACACAGATGATGAGGATACACCATGGGATAAGTAAAATCCTGTCACATATCATAATCTTGACTGAAATCTTATAGATGGCAGTATACACCTGAAACATGTGAATCTTTTGTTTTCACATCTCCCAAAGAAAAGGCCAGCATCTCTGGAGCTTAGCCTGGCTCTGTGGATATATATATATTTTAGTGACCAGGGAACTGGAACAAATGACTCAACACTCTCTCTGTGTCATCTGAACATAGAGTGTCTGTTAATTGTAACCCTGACATAAATTTTTTAAAATGTCACATCTCTGTCTGAGCCAAAGGAGAACAGCGTGGAATTTGGTTTAACATGTTGCTAACTGCAAAGGCAGATCACATGTATTCACTCCCTTTCTATTGCACTGGGCCTATTGAATAATTCAGAGTATAAAGCATACCTTAATGCTTTTCTTGTGCCAAAGGAAAATGATTTATTTGCCATGGAGATCATTTTAGACTCATCTCCCCCAGTTCCCTGCTTTCGGCCTTTCCAGTAACATGAGGCACTTATCAAATTAGAATTCTTCGGAAGCAGAATGGCACAGACCAGACTATATTTAGCATCAACAACCAAAAAGCAGCTGAATCAGCTGACTGGAAGCTGCTGCTACCCTGATGTGCAGCTTTGGTTTAGACAGCACATATTCAGTTCTGGAAATCAAGGAGAACAGACAGCACAGGAGAGACACTGCAGAATCTGGAAGCTCAGGGGCAGTCAAGCTCTACCTGAAACAGACACTCTCAGGTAAGAGAAGAGCAGGGCATTCTAAGGGGAAATGTGGCGAATGGATTTTAGAACTCAAAAGGTTTTTGCATAGGTTGGGAATGTCAGCTTAGCACTTGTCACTTTTGTGGTTAAGGAAACTAGCCAGCACTGGGAAGCAGCAGAGGGCATCCATGTCATGGCTACTGAGCAAATGGCCTCAGGACTGGAACAACAATGCTGCACTGTGAGATTTGTCTCCCTGTACTGTATACACCATATGTTTAAGGATTCATAGCTAAAAGATCAGCTACATCTAGGTTGCATCAGAGCTGAACACGGATACACAAGATTGCTGAATGGAGAAGATAGTAATTACTTTTGAATTAAAATCAAAGTTATTGTTTGTTTGTACCTAGGGTCGTGCTCCCTCTTGCTCTCACTCTCACTCTTGCTCTGCTTTCTTGTTCAAGACACAGGATATGGTCCTTTACATTTCTAGGACATATTTCTTTGACAGTTCCTTCTGCCCACTCCCATCATTCTCCTCTCATCTGCTTGGTTCCCCCACCTGCTGCAGAGTGGAACTAGAGACTTGCCCTCCACTACAGGTGATGGAAAGGAGCTGAAGAAAGTTCATAGAGAGGATGGTGGAGGAAGGGACTGTGCACATACAAGGTCCCTGAATGAATCACCAACTAGGAGAGAATCCTGCCTGAAATCCTGCTGTGAGCCAGTGCCAATGGTCATAGCCTCTCTATCCCTCTTCTCCTGGCTGAAGATTTAAACGGCAAAGCTCAGTTCTCAAGGCAGCCTCAAAAACAAATGAGTGCTTTTTGCCCTGTAAGGAGTGGGCAAAGTGGCTCATGTGCTGCATGCAGCAAGGCTGCTTTTGTGGCTATTTTTTGTAAACAACTAAAAAATGCTGCAGAGCAAGGCACAAGGGACTTACAAAACACTTATCCTCCCACTATCCAAGTGAGAAAGCAATGTTTATTTCTGAGATGCAACTACAAAACAAACTGAAGCTGGTTTAAATCTGTCTCTGGGGCCAAAATCCTGTATCGCAGTGCTAGAGAGCCAGTCTTTGTCAGCTTATGTACAGAAGGTTATGGAGTCTGTTCTCTTGGTCTAGTTGCTTCACAAAGTGTGCAACAACAGCTAGGGAGCTGCTGGGTGAATGTCTTATCCCCAGACAGTAATCAGCTGCAAAGTATACCCTGGACCACCCCAGCTCTTCTTGAGACCAGGAAGAGAAAGCAATCTTTGCCCCTGTGTACTGCTTTATCACACTAGGGGACAAACAGGATTTAAACAAGAGTTAAACAGGAAATGCCTGATGTTTATCACACAACATTTCCTGTTTAACTCTCATTTAACTCTCGTTTAAATCCTATTTGACCCCTAGTGTGATAAAGCAGTCTTCTCCCTCCTCCTTCAGTGCTCAAAGGCTGATGGAACAAGCCCAGGTACCTCACCAAGCAGATCAGTGACCATAGGGATAGAGTTGTTCCCAAAAGACCACCAGCCCATCTTGTATCAGACATCTCATTCTGCAAGCTCTTATAGTGCAGACGTAATCCCCAACTATGCCTATAAGTGTCACCAAAGGATTCCAGCCATGAAATTCTTTCAAGGAATTGAGAGTGGGGATGCAACGGATTACCTTGGAGGGTATGGATGGTATGGCAGAAGCATTTCATGTTGTAAAACTTTTTTTGCAGCCCCCATTTCCAATAATCGTAACACTCACCTCATCCTAGCCTGACTAGACAGGACAGAGATGACCCTGGCAAGCCAGAGGGCTAGAGGGCCATTTTTGTGGTGAGCAAAAAAGAACTTTCAAGAGATTTAAAACTCTCACATGCAGAGAATCAAGAGAATCTCGCACAAGGCAAGCATATCTCTATCTCAGTTAAGTGCTCCCAGCCAAGGAAGGGTTGTTGATACATGGTGTGGAAGGAAGAAGGATCGCTCCCTTTAAAAGAAAGGGTTTCATTTAAAATATATGTATTTTTAAAAATTGATTGGGGTAGTGGTATGCATTCATGTAACAGGTTGCGTGTATGTTTTTCAAAACACAGGAGAGTCAAACATTTCTTTCTTTTTTTACTCTCAGTTATCCTGGGGCCAGCTCAAGTACAATCTGAAACTATCACATCAGCGGTCACAGCCAAATGTGCATGTCTACAGACACCTCCTCTCCCATTTGATTTAAAATACAATGGCTTCAGCACCAAACTCCTCTTCCACTTAATTGTTGCCTATTGTGCCTTACCCCTCCTAATTTTTAAAATATCTTGCCCAATGAAGAGATCTAGAGATCTTGAAAACTTGTACTTTGGGGGTCACATTTTGGTTTGCTTACCAATAGTGTTACCCTAATATAGATTTTGGAATTTGTCATGTTAGGATGATTACAAAGTATGAAGTTTCCAGCAGCATATTTGTAACCTATTCATGTTAGCCAATATCCTAATGATACCCTGCATATTCTTTACAGAAATGGCTCCCCGAATAAGACTGAACTTAGCAAAGCCTCTTCCAACAATCAGTGAAGCTTTTGAGGATATGCTGGAAGATATAACAAGTAGCACAAAAGGGTTTGGAAATGTTTATATGAGTCCAGATTCCTGCTCTGGGGAAGACTACCTTGAATCTATCTGCCAGCTAGCAAGATCTTCCTTTCCAGTGCCTCCAGAAAATAAACATAAGGTTCAAGATGCTGATAAACGTGGAATGCTGCACAATAGTCCCAAGATCTTAAATATGTCTGAGACAACAAAAATGGTCCCCATATACACCCTTCCTAATGTGATGTCATTGGAACGAAATAGCTTCATTCTTGACTGTTTCAAAACCTACTCATGTCCATTTGTGGACCCATTAGAAGAGCTGTACACTGAAGCTCAGAAGACCCCTCAGTGGAGATGTCATAATGGTTGTGAAACCACTGGTACTGAATCTTTAAAGCACCACTTCCATGCTACCAGTCCTTTTACTGTTCAAGAAAAAACTCTAGAGAAGCAAGATGCTGTCAGCTTTTTCCCCAGACTTCCTTCCCAAAAACTACTACAGAGAGGTGACAGCTGCCCAGAGTTTAAAATTTTGAAAAACCAAGGCAGGATGCAGACTCTGGCCAACAGTCCCAATAAGAAAGGAAATTACTTTCTCAGTGTTAGTAGTAAATCAGCCTGGCTCCAGCTACCCACAGAAACACCCCTGGGCTCCAAGGTTTTGAGATCTTCACAAAATGGGCAGCAGGCACTGAAAGCAGCAGCTTTTCCTGAAAGAGAGCAGCTGAAGTCTTTCAAGCATAGTCAAAAAGGAAAGGGAGAGGAGAATAACAGAGAAGGCCATGGGAGATACTTCCCACTTGGTCAAAGAGTCACTACTTTTGACTGGATTTCAGAATACCAGAGTGCTTGGAAAGCAGCAAAGGTGAGAGCGTGTTTGCTCCCTGCCATTGCAGAATCGTGAATTGTTCTTGAAGAAAATGTGGATGGCATTTCCTCCTCTTCTTCTTCAAGAGCATTCTGTAGGGAAAGAGATGTGTGTGTGTGTGTGTATGTATAAGTAGTTTTTCTTATTGGCACAGAATGCTTATTTACAGTATGTATGCTGCAGGCTGTGGTGTGCCAGTGATGACCAGAGAATCAAGCAATGGGAATAAAAGGCAGTGCTTCACAGAGAACATACTGCAGGCTCAGATAGCTTCGACATTCAGATAATGTGTTGGAATAATTCTTATACATTTGTAATCCATTCTGTCTTTTGGCTCGGTGCAAACAGACAAACCAGATACAGAATGCTTTCAACTCTAAGCCACAGGCTATTAGTGGAAGTCTGCAACGTTTTCTAGAAAAATGTCTGGACAGCAGATTTTAACTTCTATGTGGGCCAGTTCTCCACATACAGCATAGGTGTGCAAGCATTTGAAAAAAAATCTCCTGAAAGAAAGAACATAAATTCTTTTGGCTGCCTTGCTGGTTGGATTTATCATATAGGTTGTATTTACATACAGACAGGCTGCAGCATAAACATGAGTACAAATGGCTACTAACCTCTACCACTCCCCCCTCTCTATTATTTCACATGGCATCCTTTTAGAGAACATTGGACCATCCTTTCAGCCGCAACTTCCTAACCGGAAGTAGTCCCAACTGCTTCCTGAGAAGCCTACAAACAGTCACTTGGAAGTTTCTTCTGCTCCTTAATAAGTTAGATCTGAAATATCATATAAGCTTTTATTGTTGGTTCATTGTAAATCATAATGAAGCTTTTTTCTCTCTCTTTCATGATGTGGGGTTGTTACTCGAAAATGATTCAAGAAAGAACACAGCATTTTTCTCATTGCACTGAAGCAGCGAAATACACTTTTCAGTGTATTTTGAGAACCTTCCACTTTTCAGAAGGGAAAGGCTCAATGATCAGTCTAGTAGTAGGCAGAAACAGCTAATTAGGTTGCCATTTTTTAATAGTCATAATAGGTGACATCCAGGGAAACCTCAGGGGGTTTTTTGGACACTAATCTGTCAAGTGTTGTGTGTAATGTCATATACTGTATGTCTATCAGTATAAAACTATTAGAGAACTGTGACTGGATTTATTTGGAAGATTAAACAGACTTGTCTGGAATATAATGATATTTTCCCTTGATATAAACTAATGGGAGGAGGAATCAAGGTGGCTGTGCTTGTAGTGTATCCTCTTGCTGCTTGTTTAGCATTCTTGTTTTATATTAATTTTGTGAGTCTTTTAATGCAATCCAAAAACCATTTTGCATTTTCAGTGATCTTCGCAATATAGCTGGCAGTGTGCTGTATTTTTCAAAGCATGTTATCCTCCTTCCTTCATCAATGTTATTATGTACATGTGACATCTAACAAAGGTTATCTTTTATCAAATGAACAAATGCATTCAGGACTTGCATGTGGCATGTACCTGCAGTCAGCAGCTGAATATTGCTTTGAGCCTTTACTTGATGAAGCTGGAATAAATACCCATTAAATGTGCTGAGTTTGAAGTGAACCTAACAGGAACTGTTATCATTTTCTTCTGTTGATTCTTGCTAGAGGTAAATTAATTGGTAAATTATTCCTTGATTATTTAAAAATTACAATGGAGGGGAGGGAGAAAACTAGCAATGTTTGAAAATCTCTGCCACATTGTTTTGGAAGAGATTAATATAAACTGTGTCATGTGAACCTTGTCTGATAATGAAGTGTTCAGTTTCCAACAGTCTACATACAAAAACACCATGTGAAGCTGGAGATTGTTCTGTTTCAAACCGAGTATGTCGATAAATTCAACAGTAAAAGGGCCTGGTCTCTATTTCCATAAGCATAGGTTGTTTGGGCAGATCCTATATCACTGAAGAGTTCAGATGAATGGGGAGGCATTTTTAAATCTCCCTGGTTTGGCGTTTTATACTTAATCCACTACTTTTCCACCAGATCTGAAGTTCTGATTAAATCTCTGCTGCCACCAAATGTAAAATTGTCCACAAATCTCACAGCTACTACCAAGACAGAGGGCTTTCCCTTGTATCCACCTCTTCCACCTGGTGTCCTACTGCTATGGCCACCAACCGTGGAGACCTCCTAGACACCTTCAACTTACCTGTGTGGGATATTATACAACTAATATCCCCAACAGACACCACCCCTCTTTATTCACTGCTTCCACCACAGTTTTATCATTTATAGCATTCTCAGAGCATATTAATACAAAAGCAATATTTTATTAACAGAAGTTGAGCATAGCAAAGCATATTAATTAATACATTTAAAACATATCTCACACTCTTTCACAAAGTTCTCTTTTAGCTAACCCAAACTCTTAAACACCATTCATTAATTCCTAAACCTGAGTGCCAGGCTCTCTTTCTCCTAATCCACATTTCAATTACTCCTTTCTTCCATCTACCCAAACTGACTATATCAACTGGCATCCCCCAACCTTATTCAGATCCCCTCAGATATTCCACCAATTGCTGCATGCTCCCAACATGCCGTTATCTCACCCATTTCCAGACAGCCTCTTGCCTTCTTACCACCCATACAAAGCATACAGATAAATTATTTTAATATACGTATATAGTCAATTATACAAGATTTCACACCAAAAGTCCATGACATCCCATCCCCAGAATAGGCCTTGATGTTTGGCATAAACCATTTATTTTTCTGTAAGCTTAGACTTTGCGTCAAGTAAGAAGGCAAAACAAGCATCAACACTATTAGAGTTATTGTCTTTTCAGCTTTGTCACTTGCAAACATTATTTCACCAAGACACAAAAGTCTTTTAATCCTAGTTTATAATGTGGCTAGTAACAACAAATAGCTGCTGTATACATTATAGGTTGTGATTTTGATATTTTTGTCTCCTTTCATGGAATCATGCCTTCCATTTTATTTCAGGAAACACAAGCAATGGACACCATTGTGGCAAATGGCTTTGCTTCTTATATTGTTTATTTCAAATAAATAACAGCAACAGGCATTGCAAATTTATTACATTGTGCTTTGGAGAAGTTTCGAAGAGACATCTCATCAAACAAAGCATTTTACTATATATAATCTAATAATAGATTGCGCAAATGCATTTCCCAAGGATATTTTAACTAGTAGTGCCCTTCATTCAATCTACAGATGAAGTGAAAGAGCCAGACCAGTTCCAGCTAATCATGCTTGCACAGGCTTTGGGGATAGGAAGCTGATAAGCAAATTGGTTACACAGTCCAAAAATGTAAATTTCTACCAAAGTACATAGGAAAGGCTCACTTATGTCATTATCTTAAATGTTTTATGTCTCTCTGATCTGCCTTGGGGATTCTGTTATGGGCTGAAAGGCAGGGTAAAAATAAAATGAATGTTATGAACCCAAAGCTTCAACCTACACAAAGCTAATTAGGATAAGTGCCATAGAAACCAGTATGACGTACTTTCAAGTAAATATACACAAGGTTACTAGCAAAGTAAGCTTCTGAGAAAAACCTGTGTTTGAAGGACTAGGAGGAAAAACCTTTCCAAGAAGTGCTGATAAATACCCTGCAAAATAAACCAAGATGACACAACCGCCTTATACAGCAACTATAGACATCAAAGCAACCTGAGCGCAGCTTGACTTGTAGGGATATCACCCCATGTACTTTGAATATTTCCCACCATACCAAGACTGTGGAACTGATGAGTGCCATCTTAATCTTGCCCTTCCCCCATATAGCTGTGACCATAAGCACATTAATTTGGGAGTGTATATGCATTTGTAAAACAGAGCTAAAATATGAGGCCTGACTCTTGATGAGAGCCAGCATACCATGATTTATGCCAAATGTACTTCCATGGGATTGCAGAAGGAACCATGGAGTCCAACCACTGATACAATTGTCTGGTTACAGAAGTGTAAAGCCCAAATAGCATTCTGGCTTAAACTTCACAGACATAGACTGTAGCTTTATTTGAAAACAAAGAAAAGGCTGAGTTCTCTAGCCACCAGAAGTGGCTAAAAATCTGGTCAACAGAGACCCTTTTACAAGGTAAGGTCTTTTACTCTCCAGTTCCATTTCCCTTATCAAAATGGATTTCTGTGTCTTGTATCCTCTTCAGAATCATGGTATCTAACAGAGGGTTACTCATTCAAGTGGAAACTAAAGAACTGCTTGAGTCATGCCCAAAGGTAGTCCCAACTAACTGGGTTTTGAATATATTTTTTGAAAATTTACCTTCTTGATTTTCAACTTTGAATCCCGCAGATGGGATATTCTGGCAGTTATAGACCAAAAAGGTAATATTTCCAAACTGTAGCCTCTCCAGTTTAAAAAAATATATATATTTTGGAATGGCTATGCATTAAAAAATTGTCTAACATTCCTTTGAACACATGGAAGACAATGAAAGGTTCTCTGGATCTTGACCATAGCTTTAGTGTTTTTCACATATATAGTACTTCTCATCAGAAATTTTGAGTTTGGATATACTGAGTATAAGGAATGTGGCCTGCACAGTTAAATGAAAAGAATGCTAATTGATACAGTATTATAAAAATGCTCGCGCTCATCCATCAGGAAACAAATTTATATGCAGATCAATAGCCAATTTGGTCTTTTTTCCATTATACTGTACTATCCATTCAAGAACTTGTGAAGACTGTATGCTTAGCAAGTCGGCTGCTGCTTTTGTCCTTAAGTCTAAATCTAGTTGGTACACTCAGCAAGAGTAAACTCATTGAATCAGTTGCTGAATAGTAAGTCAGCACTTACTCAGATCACATTGATTTAAGAAATTTAGCTGGGAATAGCAATTGAATCCAGGCCTTAGTCTAATAACTCTGCATGTGTTTGATAGTTGACACAAATAAACATTTAAAAGCTCTACCTGCTGCAGTGACTGTAATGACATTTCTGCAAAGCAGAGAATGAAAAACAGATACGGGAGATGCCAGTCTCATGAAATTTGCTTACAGCTAGAAAGGTCTCAAGAGGACAAATGCAAACGCTTCTGCTGCTACTGCTAAATCCCAATACAAATTGTTCAGACAATGGTGTGAACCAGCAGCTATTCCTAATTAAACCTATTGAATCAATGAGATTCAAGTATTGACTTACCATTTGACAAGTTATTCAATGAGTCAACTTTAGCTGGGATTAACAACTCGAATGAGGCCAATGTAACCTGCTCTAATTGCAGGGGAAGGTTGACTCATGCATCTGTGCAAAACAATGTGATTTTTTGGTGGTGGGGGAGTATGAATACAGCTCAAAATTGACAAGTAAAGAAAATGTGCAGGTATTCTTTACACTACTACCCAAGAATGCTTGGCACACATGCATAAGCTTTAAGAGCTGTATGTTAATGTCATCCAATATAATTACAGCACTAGGAGCTGTGGATATTCATATTACAAATCCATTTACAGTACTTAAATTTTGTTGTCAGGTTTCAATGCCACTGCATCAGAGTAATGTCACATGCATTTACACATTATTACTGTTGGGTCTTATTATTGCTGCTAAGAGTTTCTATACAGGGATCTCTGGATGCTTATGCAAAAGGATTTTCCAGACTAACATGGGTATATCTTTGAAATCTATCACTTTGAATATTTAGTTTCTCTTCATAGTAGTAGTGAGACTTCCTAGAAAAACTCAGTCAACTTACCATCATGTTTCTCTTTCTGCTTGCCTTTCTCCTTGCCAGCAACCACTTCCCTTACTAAATGTTTGTATAGTTTGTCTTGGAGTTAGCAGAAAAAAATTGCATCTACCACAGTGCTTTTAACAATTCCATCTAAAATACATGTCTCCCCTATTTCTGTTAAAAGTGGCTATTATGAGATTGGAATCAGGACAAAATTGTATCTCAGAGCACAGAGTTCAGCCACCCACCAGCTTGTGATGCTATGGTTATAATAAGGAGAACTGGCTGAAATATGCCAACCTGATTGGACAAACTGAGCTCAGAAGACCCTCCCCCTTCACTTTAAGGAAGTGAGTGAGTCTTTAACAGTTAACCTCTACATGACTAAGAAAATGGCTAGACATTTCTGACATGCCTTCCTTTCCAAACCTCCAGCCCCAGTCTCTGTACCAACCAGAAGGCTATCACTCTGGAAAGGAGACAGAATCAGTCTAAAGGAGAGAGCTGGGAATCTGGGCCAGCTTTGAAAGTAGCCTCTCATCTGATGCAAGAGTAGTAAATGTTGGAGCATCGCCTGGAGTGATTTCAGCTGAGAACTATAACAATATGAAGATTTGTTAGCAACCACAAATATCGCAAAATGCACTATGTGTCAGTGGCCTCATTTGAACCTGCCTTGTTTTCTTGGAATCTCCCAGGTGAGCAAGGTACCAGGGGCAGCTGAATTCACTTTGGAAAAACCTTGCATTGCCTTGAGAAAGAAGGTGTGTGTGCAAACAGAGAGCTCGGGAACAAACTTTAGTTCTGGACTGGAACTTTGTCCAAAGCAGAAGCAGACCCCAATCAAAATATACAGCAAATACTACACAAATAATAAGGCTTAGTCCATTTGCAACTAAAGAAATAGCAAACCTGAAGGACAAACACAGCTCTGGGATAGTTGAGTTTTGAAATGGCAGCTGGCTCAGCAACATATGCATCAAAAAGGACTGACTGAACTTTCCATAGCTGCTTGTAGGCTTTTAGAAGGGCTTCAGCAATCCATCTTTTGATAAAAACACTAGATTGATTTCTTGCCTTTCTCATGGATAAGCATGCCAATTTTGCCACCTCGTGGTTGTTTTAGCATTTTGCATGTCACAAATATATTCTCTCTTGCTAATATCAGTTAGCAAAGCCTCTGCCAGTGGAGTTGTTGTTGCCTTCAGGTCGTTTCTGACTTATGGTGACCCTAAGGCAAACCTATCACAGGATTTTCTTGGCAGGATTTGTTCAGAGGAGGTTGCAGTTAAGACTTTGCAGCTCCTTCTTACAAAGTCTTATTACACCTGCACAGTCTCTCTTTTCCTCTTCCTCCTCTGTTTAGATGGAAGCGTTTTTTTCTTTTTGGTTTTTTAAAAAGTAGCATTGGCATTGGGAAGATGGAGGAAGACTGCTGGGGAAACAAAACTTCCAGTGTTGGGTTGTAGGAGTGTGTTTGCTGTCAACAATGATGAACAAAGCCTGAACTGAGAAAGAGCGGGATTCTGTGCTACTCTGTCCTATTGTCCTGACTACAACAGGCAAGGTAAACAGCAGCTGCCTCCAGACTCCTTTACTGAACATGCATGAACAGTAAAATAGAGAGGAAAAGGGTGAGCAAATCAACCTGCCTCTCCAGCTTCCCCAGAAAAGTACTTGGCCACCAAAACAGATATCATAAGAAAAATGGAAGATGTTGAAAGAAAAAGTCATTCCTGGATGCATTTTGAAAGAAGCCTTCAAGTGGTTTCAAGGAGTGTCAATATTTTGTTTATTTACCCATTACCAACATTCCATCCTCTTATGAATTGTGGCACATATTGTTACTGTGTACATTTGCAGGTGAGATGCAGGTGTGATCATGGGCATGCATGGATACAAACATGCACACATGACTACGGTCTTCACATTTTGATGCTTCACCCAAGTGGTTTTGTGAAGTATTCACTGATGACACTTATACCACAAATGGTTCTTGACTGGTCTATAACAAAAACAACAATAATCCCAGAGAAAGAAAAATACGTTTCTACAATGTAGTTGAATTTAAAGATGTACATCAAAAGTTTGCTAAATGTCAAATTTTTATAAAACGTTCTTCCGCTGGTACTGTATATCACACCAATCAAATTAGCGAAAATATACAAAAAGAATTCTAATACATGTTGGAAATGTAATAAAGAACTGGGCATTTTTTACCACTGTTGGTGGTCATGTAAAAAAGTAAAATAATACTGGAGAAACATAACTAATATAATGGGGAAAATATTGAAGAAATGAATACAAGTAAAACTGGAATTTTGTTCATTAAGTATATTTGGATCAGAAATAGAAAGAAAATATGAAAGAATCTGCTTTTACATGACCATGACAGCACGTATTACATACGCTAAAAATTGGAAAACTAAATCAATTTCCGGAGAAGAAGATTGGCTGATCAAACTTCATGATGCAGTAGAAATGGATATTTTATCTCAGAAAATGAAATCACTGGAGGACTTAGGAGAAGAATGGGAATTGGTGTTGGACTATTTGGAAAATAGAAAAGAGTGTGTGTGGGGGGGGGGGACATAACGCTGAAAGATGTAGAAAGGAAAGAACATAATATATGGAAACAATATATTGAAATACGGAAAATAAAAGAAACATATAAATTTATAAAATCTTTTTTTTTTTTTTTTACTTACTAGTTCAGTTCAGGAAAGGAGGAGAAATGAGTATGTCAAACATAGGAAGGATAAGAAACAAGATAAGATATAGGAACACACAGACAGTCCTAGGAGAATTTGAATTATGTTTGAGATCAACAAGGATGCTTTAATAGCAAAGAAAACACAGAAAAAAGAAAATAAAAGAAGGAAATGTATAAAAAGCAAGTTGTTAAACAAATAATGGAAAGTCAATTAGAATATGTTAATAAACTGCTAAAAGCTGAGAAGGAAGTTAGTATGAAAGTGGTAATGAGAGATCATAGACTGCAGAAGAAGAAGGTATGAAAGTGATGGTGAATGAAAGTCTAAGTATGTCATATAGAAGGTTTGAGAGAAGATGATGAGAATGAAGAAATAGTGAGGAAGGTATAAAATGAGAAGAAATGAGCAGAAGAAGGTACAGGAATGTAGAAACAGAATTAAAGATAAGGAGAAGGTTTAGAGTCGTGATGACGAACCTAAGCCACGCGTGCCGGAAGTGGCACTTGACGCCATTTCGTCAGGCACGGTCGAGGGAGGAGGAGGAAGAGGCACACACATGCCCATTCCTCCTCCTCCTCCCTGCCTTTTATTGGCCTCCAGCTGTCTGAGACAGTGGGAAGCCAGAAAATGTCACTCGGGAGAAGCCTCTCCCAGCTTCTCCAAGACAGCTGGAGGCCAGGATAAGGGCGGGGGGAGGAGCAACCGCTGCGTGCCACTTGCTCCTCCCCAGAGACCTTTGCTGACCACTATCTCTGGAGAGACAAAGGGAGGCAAGAAAAGGTCCGTGGGGAAGAGGGGCGGGTCCATGCCCAGCTCTCTTCCTCCCCACTTACCCTGCCTGCCTTCCAACTGTCTGCAGAGTGGCACATGGAGGGCAGACAAGGTCTGTGGGGAAGAAGGGAGGGGACGTGCCCAGCCCCCTTCCTCCCCACTTATCCTGCCTGCCCTCCAAGTGTCTGCAGAGAATGATGAAATGTAGCCACATGAAACACAGCATAGCTACAAAAAGAATCAATACTTCCATCTGTGATATAACTTTTAGAGGTTAGTGTATTCTAGTTAATTCAAATCTAATTAGTGGCAAGCTCTTTATTTTTGAAAATAAAATCTGATCACTGATCTTACATGGAGTGTATCTTATTCAAGCATTTTGATGTATAAGCGCATTATTAGTAAGAAAAGGGAATTCTACATGGCAGGTTCTTAATGCTACTGCTAAAAGGTTAAGCACTAAGAATTCAATAAGACCTTAAAGACCTTTCTCCTTAGAAAGGACATTACCTAGCTCGGTATGATCTATTTTAGTTGACTAGCAGTTAATAATGGCAGAACACTCCATAACTAGATTTGGAACAAGATTCTGCAAACAGCAGAAGCATTATTTTTATTTTAAAATATTTTTATTCAAACACATTGTTTTATATATAATAAAACATACAAGACATACAAAATACAGAAAACATCATACACAAAAACAGCTAAACTAACCTAAACCCCACAAGACTAACCAAGAGAAGAGAAAAAAGACACAACTTTGAACAGCGCTGTGTAAATTTACAGCACTTCATAAATAAAGGTTAATAATAATAATAACTTCCTAGCAAATGGTGTAGTGGTTTGAGTATTGGACTGCTGGGTGACCTTGAGTAAGCCACACACTCTCAGCTTTTGGGAAGGCAATGGCAAACTTCCTCTGAACAAATCTTGCCCCCCTCCCCCCCCCAAAAAACATGATAGGTTCACTCTGCCTTGTCTAATTAATCGTCTACATATTTAATACCTATTTTTCTTCAAAATAATAAAAAATACTAAATTTTGCTCTCTAAATCTCTTAGGTTAACCTGTTTCAATATCTTGTATTTTAAGATTAAATACAATATATATTTGTACTGCACAACATAATCAAACTACTCCAAATCATATTCAATTTAATACTTTTGTTAAAATGCTTATAATTTTTTTTCTTAATCAATCACTTAAAATGAAAGACAAAAATTTCCTAAAGTGATAAACTTTTAACTTTATTTCTAATTCTTACACCTGATATTTAAATCTATTTTTAAAATCATATATCCCATCACCTTTCCTTTTAAATTTAAAATTACTATAAATCCAGCCATTTTATATAATCTAATTACTTATATCTTATACCTTATATATGGTGTTCTCCTAATTATTAATTTTATTAATTTTAACATCAATGGATGCAATCATTCCTTATCTCCCAAAATCTGCCATCTGTCCAGTATATTACCTTCATATTCCATGATTCTTTTCTTTTGTAATCTTCATTAGAAATTTGGTTATTGTCCTCTCAGTATTCTTGCTTCAGATCTAGTTGCTGCTCCTCTTTGAAACCTCTGCAGGTAGCTATTTTAGTTCACCTTTCTTTTCTCCAGATCTTTCTCCTTCCTACTACAAATCATTTAATTTCATATCAGACACTTCTTGCAGAAACTCTTCTACTGATTTCCCTTCTAAATCGTTTTTTTAGCCACCTTTGAATCATCCCCATCCCCCTCAGACTCTGGCAGTCAAAGATCTCCATCCCATCAGACTCTTTTGGTGTAGCTTCATTTTCAGTCTGCAAGTCCTCTCGTATATTTTCTACATATACCTTAAAATCAACTTTCATTTGCTTAATTTCCATTCTGAATAGACTCAGTTCCTTGAGAATCTTTAGTGATACCCATCTGTTGGCTAGTTACTCCACAACATAATCCCTTCAATATAAACTTTTGACAGATGTGAAATGTAAAAAAGGGAAAAAGACAAAGTGGCTGAATAGTCCGGCATTTAATGCCAGGCTCGGGTCAGAGTGGGGGCGTGCTGGCCGCACAATGCATGGCCCCACCCTAACCCCAATCCAATCGTCACACCAACTGACCAATCACACTGCGGGTGGCATTATGGTGCTCCTTTGGCATGGCATTCAGATGATGCACAACAAAAGGAGTGCCGGAAAGTGGCACCGTAGGAGCAAAGGCGCCCCTTTTCTGGCTCCAAAAGAAGCTGAATTTTGCCATTCCTTTTAGAGCCAGAAAAACGCTGGATCAGGGCCACCATGTGTAGTTGCTGCAGCCTCAATCTGATGAGGAAAGGGGCGGCAGGATGCCGCTACAAAGGGTGGTGTGTTGAGCTCCCACATTTCCATTAATAGTAATTTCTGCTCTGTACCTCTCCATCCACTGTAGCAAAGTCTATAATCAGACATCACAATTCAGTTGGTAAAGTTCAGTCTTGGTTCACTTCCTCTCCATTACTTGATTTCCATGCAGCAGCCATTGTCCTTGAACAAATCTCAGTGAATAAACAACCCACCTACTGAATTCTCAAATTCAATCTGAATTCCTTTAAATCGAAATAATCTAAAATTACCAGCTTGTTAGATGAAGAGAATGCTGTGGATATAGCATATCTTGATTTCAGTAAGGCTTTTGACAGGGTTCCCCATGACATTCTTGCAAACAAGCCTGTAAAATATGGGCTAGACAAGGCAACTGTTACATGGATTTGTAAATGGTTGACCAGTCGAACCCAAAGGGTGCTCAAAAATGGCTCCTTTTCATCCGGGACAGAAGTGACCAGTGGGGTCCCACAGGGTTCTGTCCTGGGCCCAGTGCTATTCAACATCTTTATCAATGACTTGGATGACAGAATTGGAGGTATATTTATCAAATTTGCAGATGACACAAAATTAGGAGGAGTAGCTAATACCCCTGAGGACAGGATAAAAATTCAGAATGATCTTAATAGCCCCTGCCCTTCTTGGTTAACCATCCAGGGAGGAGATGCAATAAAAACATCGTTACAAATTATAATAAATGCATCCTTTCGGGAGAGAATATTTCCATCTACCCTAAAACAGGAGATAGTGAAGCTGCTTTTGAAGAAACCCTCCCTAGATCCCCTGTTGAGGAGTAACTATAGACCGGTGTCCTTATTACCATTCTTGGGCAAGGTGATCGAGACGGCGGTCGCCTTCCAACTCCAAGCTGTCTTGGACGAAGCCGATTATCTAGACCCATTTCAAACTCACTTTAGAGCGGGGTCCGAAGTTGAGACAGCCATGGTTGCCTTAATCAGTGATCTCCGTCTGGGCATCGACAGGGGAAGTGTGACCCTGTTGGTGCTCTTGGGCATCCCAGCGGCCATATATACCATTGACCATGATATCCTTCTGGAACACCTGAGAGAGTTAGGTATCGGGGGCACTGTGCTCCAGTGGCTACGATCCTACCTCTCAGGAAGGTTCCAGATGGTGAGGCTGGGGGACAGTTGCTCTCGTAAAAGAGAGCTGACATCTGGCTTCCCTCAGGGCGCCCTCCTGTCTTCCATGCTGTTTTAACATTTACATGAAGCTGCTGGGACAGATCATCCAGAAACATGGAGCATGGTGTTATCAGTACGCTGATGACACCCAGATCTATCTCTCCATGAATCCGACTGACCCAGTGACTAAGGAAGGCATCTCTCCTCTGGATGCCTGCCTGGGGTCAGTAATGGGCTGGATGAAGGAAAACAAACTCAGGTTGAATCCAGAGAAAACAGAGGTAGTCGTGATAGGTACCCCAAGTCCAGGCAGGAAGATTTGCCATCCAGTCCTGGACGGGGTCACACTTCCCCTAAAGGACAAAGTTCTCAGTTTGGGAGTACTCCTGGACTCATCTCTACAGTTATCATCTCAAGTAGATGTGATGGCCAGGAGTGCTTGGTACCAGCTTCGGCTGATACGCCAACTGCATCCCTACTTGGACCAAAAGGACCTTGAAACTGTAGTACACGCACTGGTAATCTCTCGCTGAGATTTATGTAACGCGCTCTACATGGGGCTACCTTTGTACCAAGTTCGGAAGTTTCAACTAGTTCAAAATGCAACAGCCAGAGTGGTTACTGGGACCTTAAGGTCAGACCACATAACACCTGTATTAAAATCTTTACACTGGCTGCCAATTAGCTTCCAGTCCCAGTACAAAGTGTTGGTTATTACCTTTAAAGGCCTACATGGCTTAGGCCCGAATTACCTGAGGGAACTCCTCTCCCAACATAATCCGCCCCGCACTCTCCAAACATCTGGGAAGAACTTATTTGAGCATCCCAAGGTGAGGTTAACAACTACTCACCAAAGAGCATTCTCGGCTATGGCCCCAATGCTTTGGAATAATCTTCCGGAAGAACTCCGACTCACTTCTACGTTGGATGCCTTCAAAAAGGCATTGAAAACTTACCTCTTCCGGCAGGCATACCCCTCTGATCTTTTATAGACCTGAGAAAAATGCTACCTCTCGAACAGGAATCTACCTCAGGATGTCAATGAGATTTTATATTGTATTAATTGTTTTTAGATAGCACATGGTTTTACATTGTGATTTTAAATAACTGTTATTAGTATTATTGTTGATTGCATAATTTGACTGTAATCCGGCTTCGATCCGTCAGGAGAGGCGGGACAACATAAATAAAACTTATTATTATTATTATTATTATTATTATTATTATTATTATTAATAGATTAGAAAGCTGGGCCAAAGCTAACAAAATAAATTTCACCGTGGAGAAATGTAAGGTACTGCACTTAGGGCGGAAAAATGAAATAAACAGATATAGGATGGGTGACACCTGGCTGAACGAGACTACATGTGAAAGGGATCTGGGAGTCCAAGTAGACCACAAATTGAACATGAGTCAACAGTGCGATGCGGCAGCTAACAAGGCCAATGCGATTTTAGGCTGCATCAATAGAAGTATAGTGTCTAGATCAAGGGAAGTAATAGGGCCACTCTATTCTGCTCTGGTCAGGCCCCACCTAGAATATTGTGACCAGTTCTGGGCACCACAATTTAAAAAGGATGTTGAGAAACAGATTGTAAGCCTGAGGGCAGGGAACTGCCTAATTAAAAGATTGTATGTACAGCGCTGTGTAAATTTACAGTGCTTTATAAATAAAGGTTAATAATAATAATGG
>NC_056523.1:93681452-93721607 GCF_019175285.1 Sceloporus undulatus
TGATGATGATGATGATGATGATGATGATGATGATGATGATGATGATGATGATGATGATGTTGTGTCCAAAGGATGGCCTTGCGAAGAGCTCGGAATCTTTTCGGGGGTAATTATGCTAGAGACCTTTTGGAATCGAGGATGGCCCCAATAAATATGAGTTGTTTGCAAGGCAGGAGATGGGATTTCTCCCTGCTGACCAACAGCCCTAGGGAGTCCAACAAAGAGAGGGTGAAGCTGATGTTTCCTGACAGCTCCTCTTGGGAGGAAGCAGCAACGAGCCTGTCATCTAGGTAGGGGAAGATCAAAATACTTTGTTGTTGAAGATAAGCCACTACCAGACTCTTGGTGCCGTGGAGATGCCAAAGGGAAGCATCCTGAAATGGAAGGCATTGGAGCCTAAGATAAAGGTGAGGAACCTTCTGTGGTCCTGTCTGACCCCAATATGAAAATAGGTGTCCTTGAGGCTGAGGGTGGCAAACCATTGGTCCTTCTGTAGCAATGGCAAAATAGAGGAAAGAGTTACCATACAGAAGCGGTGATAGGTCATATACAAGTTTAGGTGGTGTAGGTCCAAGATAGGCTGGAGGCCTCCATTGGACTTCGGTACCAAGAAATAATGGGAAAAGAAACAGTGATGGGCCCAAGTGGAGTCTATAGATTTGATCACTCCCTTGTACAAAAGCGATCACATTTTGTCAAGTAGGGTGTCTGAAGGGGAGGTGGAAATTACAGCTCCGGTGGGAGGGAGCTCTTTAAACTCGAGGGCATAACCCGTAGAGACAGTATTGAGGACCCAAGAGTTGGAAGTTACCATGGCACAAGATTTTAAGAAAAGGCCCAATCTATCCCCGAAGGGACTCAACATGGAGTGTGCATCGTCCCATCACAGCTTCTTCTTCCCTTGTTCCACGTCCTTCATGCAGAAACCCTGACGGTACTGTGATTGGGGTGGTTGTTGGCGACCAGAAGAAGACTGGGACAGGTATCTTTGTTGGCCTTGGTCTTGGGGCTGGTGTTGGCATTCCTGTTATTGGAATGGGCAGTGAGGATATTGAGATTAAGGGTAGTTAGAGCGTTGCCCTCCATACTGTCATTGAGGGATGGATCTATAAGTAGAGGAGGACACAATTTGTCTTCTCACAGCAGTCCTCATAACAGAAATTCAGTGTATCCCCACTGAACAGCCCCAAATCATCAAAGGGCATATCCTCTATTAAGGTATGAGTCTGAGGTGTCAAATCAGAGGAGCAGAGCCAAGCATGGCGATGCAGGGCAACTGAGCCCAATAAGACCTTTGCCACAAAAGGCAAGTGTTGGGCTGAGTTTATATGCTGTGTGCCCAAGGAATGCGCTTCGGCATGGAGTACTAGGGCCAGGAGCCGCTTGTTGTCTGGTAGGTCGTCAACAAGGGGTAGCAAACATTCCCACAAGTGTGGTTGGTATGCCCCCATGCATGCTGAATAGTTCATGACCTTGAGGTTGAGGACTGCAGCTGTGTAAAATATCTTGGCGACAGCATCAATCTTTTTGCCTTCTCTGTCACTTGGAGATGAAGATGCTTTAGGCTTGAAAGATTGTTGTGCCCCTTCAATAATGGCCAAATTAGGTTTGGGGTGTCCAAACAACCAGGAAACTGAGGTGTAATTCTGTACAAATTCTCAATCTTCCTGTTAGCAGAAGGGATTGCGGCAGAGGTGTGCCATGATCGCCATGCAATTT
The DNA here is from genome assembly GCF_019175285.1 of Sceloporus undulatus. Lineage (NCBI taxonomy): Eukaryota > Metazoa > Chordata > Lepidosauria > Squamata > Phrynosomatidae > Sceloporus > Sceloporus undulatus. The sequence goes on from NC_056523.1 coordinate 93,683,172, forward strand.
TCTGCATAGACGGCAGAAAGGTAATGGAGGCTGAAGTAGGCACCTTTCCATGGATTCTCTGCTCAGTGGGATCCAGAGAGCCTTCCTCAGAATAATTTACTGTATTTTCTGGCTTATAAGACTACTTTTTAAGCCAGGAAAATCTTCTCAAAAGTCGGGGGTCGTCTGATAGGGCAGGTGCTGAAATTTCCAAGCCAGAATGGAGAATCTGTGGTCGCCGCATATGGTGAGGGAGCTCAAAAACGGCTGCTGGGTATGGAAAAAAGAGCTGTGTTTGCACTACCGCTCTGATAGTCTTGGAGACAGGGAGGGCTGGGCAGGCAGGGAGAGCTGACCAATCCAAGCAGGCTTTGTATACATGTTTTCCTGCTATGTACCTGCATGTCATAAGCATTTGAATTAAAATTACCATATTGAAATCACATCTGATGTTTTTAAATTTTTTATTTGGTGTGCGTTGGAAGAGGGGTAGTCTTATACGGCAAGTATATCCCAAACTCTATATTATAACTGGAAAAGTTGGGGGTCGTCTTATACGCCCAGTCGTCTTATACGCCGGAAAATACGGTACTTTGATGCCGCGTGCATCTAACATGCGTATCACCTGTTCTGCAAATGATTTTATATCATCTGTAGGTGAGGCACTCTCATGAATCAACAGGGCAGGGCATGGAGAGGCAGCTCTGACTGAGGCCATCGAAGGAGTGGAAGATGGAGAAGCCCTTGGAGATGTATCTGATGGGGTCTGTGGAAGGGGCCTATCATCCTGTAAGGATTCGTGCCAAGGAGGAACGGGTAGAGGTTTAGAATGGGTTGGCCAAACCACCAACTTTTGAGGTGTAGAAGGAACCGAAGCCCACATCATCAGAGACAGAGAATGATAACGTCTGTCAGATGAGGTCTGGCAAAGATTGTTGATATCAACTGGTAAGTAGTAACAGCCAGTTTCATCATTGTAAACCAAGTCAGGATACTCCGTAAAACGGGATCGTCTTCTGCTGTATGGCCTTGTTGGTCGGCATGAACCATAGCTTCTATACGGGATCCTGAGGAGGCTGAAGTACGGTCCAGACACTCTTGAGCCCGAACTACAATCCTCGAGTTTGGTGTGAGGCTAGGAAGATCGTTGTCACTGATCTCTTCTTTGGACTCCGAACTGATGTCTACGTGGACAACATGAATCAGTGGATATTTATGGGGAGATTGTTCCCTCGATCTGGAAACAACCAGATCGGTGCACTGGGAGGAAAAAGCAACATGAGCCCACCAATGCTGAGGGGGCCCGCTTTTTCTTATCAGACTTAACCATCTGAGGACGCCACCCGAGACCAGCTGGGCGCGCCCCCGTGCCGGGAGAGACTCGGCGGCGAACTGGGAGGAAGGAGTTGAGCCGGTGGGAGCGGCTCTCCTCTTAAAAGCTGGCCCGCCAGCCCTCCGACTGAGGACGCCACCCGAGACCAGCTGGGCATGCCCCCGTGCCGGGAGAGACTCTTGCCGCTCGGCGGCGAACTGGGAGGGAGGAGTTGAACCGGTGGGAGCGGCTCTCCTCTTAAAAGCTGGCCTGCAGGCCCTCCTACTGAGGACGCCACCCGAGACCAGCTGGGCGTGCCCCCGTGCCGGGAGAGACTCTTGCCGCTCGGCGGCGTACTGGGAGGGAGGAGTTGAGCCGGTGGGAGCGGCTCTCCTCTTAAAAGCCGGCCCGCCGGCCCTCCGACTGAGGACGCCACCCGAGACCAGCTGGGCATGCCCCCGTGCCGGGAGAGACTCTTGCCGCTCGGCGGCGAACTGGGAGGGAGGAGTTGAGCCGGTGGGAGCGGCTCTCCTCTTAAAAGCACCCAGCGCCGAGAGGGACCTTGTTGCCACCTGACGTGGCGTCTTTGAAAGGGGGAGGAGCCGGTGGGAGCGGCTTCCTCTAAAGGCCGGCTCGCCGGCCCCTGGAGAAACGCCAGCACCAGTCCCCACATCACCGGGAAGAGCCCTGATCCCGATCTGGCTTATGAGACTGCTTGGAGGACTTTGTCCTTATATTTTGGAGAATGATCTCCAGTCTTCTTAGAGGCATTGTCTCTGGTTTCAGATTTATGCGGACGTCCCGTTGACAGGGAAGGATTTCCAGCCTTGGGCAAAGAAGTGGGTTGAAGGGCCTGTTGGTATTGGGCAGCCTTCAGACAGGTGTCCCGGTTCTTACAGGGACAGAATTAGAGATGAGCAAGAGCAAGAAGACATATTGTGCCCTTCATCCAAGCAAAGAAGACAAGAATCATGAGGGTCTTGCCCTGGGATTTTGCTGCCACATTTTAACCTACCACCTCAATGAGGCTGAGCAAGTAGCCATAGCACACCAAGCGAAAAATCCAATCCGTTAAGCAAAGAAAGGTCATAAGCCAATGGTCAATCAGAAAACAATCACCAGTACAGAATCCAAAGAGTAGTCAAATGCAAAGGGTAGTCAAACAATCCTTAATCAATATAGGAGTTTGTAGAATCATAATTCCAATAAACAGTTCCCTCTAGCTGCTAGCGTGATGGATGAAAGGAACTGGAGAGGTGCGGGACTGATAGTGGGTTTATATGGGGATGGGCGGAGCTACTGCCAAAAAGTTGCAAACAAAATTTGCCCAGCGATTCCAGGAGTTTCCCAGCTTTACTGTGCAGGTGCAAAATAACCCATTTGTGTGACCAAATTTTGCATATAAAATACTCATAATTCATCCATAGAAACATTTTGAGCATGTTAGCAATGGAAATTCTTTATGTCCATGAGCTAGAAAGCTTCTTTATATTTCTAATCTTTAATGTTGAAAGTAAAAGCTAGTTTTTTAAAAGCTAGTTTTGGATCCTGATGCCATTTTGGTGGCCAGATATGAGACTTCACTTTGTGGTCCTTTTTTTTTTTTTTTACAAGTGTCTCACTGAGACATATGCATCACGATTCACCAGGGACAGGCTCTGGACACTTGTGAGCTCACCTCTGAGTTCTCTGTGCCAGAAGAACAATTTCAGCCAGTCATGCCCCCAAAATTCTGCAAATGGTGACTGTCCCTTCCATGTCGTCACTAGAGAAGCTGTCTGTGCTCCATCATTCCAGCTAGAAGTCCGTTATATTTAGTTTTAAAGAACAGCTGGTCCCCTAGCGCCTGAGTCCCAACTATTCAGCTGTCAAGCATCCACTTAACTGGAGATACAAGGAATTGCATGTGAAACCTTCTCCCTGCGAAGTTAGTCCTTATCATCACATTTGGCCTCAGGTATACATTTCTGTTCTTAATTTACTGTACACGTGGCAGCCTTTGAAAAAATATGTTGTAGTTCTGATGACAGAAGACACTCCAAGTGCTTTATTATTCATAAAGGGGTTTTGGAAAAGATAAAGTCAAAGACTAATCAACAGTAGCAAAATGAGCATTGAAAGGGTAGCACCTAGCCAAGGTTGACTGAAATAATTTTAAATTACATTAATTTCAAGTAAAAAGAGAATTTAATTGTTTAACCTATGCTGGATAGTTCCAAATGTTTTATTTTAATGTCTCTCAGGCAAGTACAATACTTGCAAATTTATCCATTTGCACAATGCCCATAGCCAGCAGTTTATTTGCATGGAATGCCACGGAACCCTTAATTATCAGTCATCATTTTCAGAATCTTTCAGTTTTTGACTTCTGCTGCTTCTTTGCTTCTTCTACAACCATGAAGATCTAATGCAGATCTGTGTTATTCTGTAGGATTGTTTGTAGGTCATTGACAACGCTTTTGAGTGGCCTCAGCTGAGGACTGTGTAGGCCACACAGCCCTCTTGCAAACTCTGGGAGGCAGACCTTATTGGCCTACAGCCTCCAAATCTTAAAACAACTACTGTACTCACAAAAGGATATTTAACATAGATGGTAATACAGGCCACAAACCCAGGTATAACCCTCTGTACATCTACTCCGCAGCTGCGCCAGGCGCACTCACCATCCGCTGCGCCGTGGAGGCGGACTGAGGGGGCCTGTTGGTGGGAGCGGCAGCCTTCAAAAGCCGGCCTACCGGCTCCCTGAAGCCGCCGAACCGCCGAGGGAAGACCTCCGCAGCTGCGCCAGGCGCACTCACCATCTGCTGCGCCGCGGAGGCGGACTGAGGGGGGCTGTTGGTGGGAGCGGCAGCCTTCAAAAGCCGGCCTACCAGCTCCCCGAAGCCGCCGAGGGAAGACTTCCGCAGCTGCGCCAGGCGCACTCACCATCCGCTGCGCCGCGGAGGCGGACTGAGGGGGGGTTATTTTTGAGAGAGGCTCTTCTATAGCCCCCGGTTTGCCTGCCCCTAGAAGGCTGTTGATGTTTACCCCCTGACATCGGGGTAGATTTTGCTGGGGGGAGCAACGGGAACTATTAGTGTTTGGAGCAGGGGCCGTTGCAATTTGGTTGTTATTGCTAGGGAATGACGCTCTTTTTTGTTTCCCTTTGTCTTGGGGTTCTGTTGTTATTATTAGGTATGGGGGTGGATGTGGGATGTGAGATGCCAGCTGCTATGGAGGATGCATGTGCTTTTGGAGCTCCTATTGAGGTTGTGCGGGGCAAGGGGAGGTATGGCGGTAGGAAAGTGGAAAGTCGGTACGGAAGGCGAGATCGATGCGTAATATCTATCTCTCCTTCCTTCCACTTTCCTAACCAAAGAGGCCCGAGGGTCAGCCCAGTCGTACCACAAACCCTGTCTCTGCTCCTGTGCAACGCCAGGTCCATAAAAAATAAGACCCACATTATATATGATCTTATGCAGGATAAAAACTGAGACCTGGCGTGCATTACTGAGACCTGGCTTGGGCCTGAGGGTGAGGCAGTGTGGGCGCAGGCCCTCCCAGCCGGGTACTCAGTTAAGGACCAGATCAGGTTAGGTGGACGGGGGGGCGGTGTAGCCTTGATCCATAAAAATACCCTCTCCTTAACCAGGCTCCCAGTCCGGAAAACGGATCACATCGAGTGTATTTACCTGTCCCTGAGGGCTAGAGACAGTCTGGGGATTCTGTTGGTCTACAGGCCACCCCGCGCGCTAACAGACTCCCTGGCTGAGCTGACACATCTGGTCTCGGAACTGGTGTTGGAGTCCCCTAGGCTTCTTGTCCTGGGGGACCTCAACATCCCTTTTGAGGCCAGTAATGTTCCAACAGGTGCGGCTCGGGAGTTCATGGCTACCATGACTGCCATGGGCCTGTCTCAATTAGTCTCAGGGCCTACGCATTGCCCTGGTAATACCCTTGATGTGATCTTTAGTACGGACATGGAGGCTCCGTGGGTAGAGATTTCAAATATCTCTCCCTTGTCATGGACGGATCATTTCTTGGTTGAGGCTCGAATCAAGGCTTCTACCTTAAGCTCCCCCGGGGGTGGCGGACCTATTAGAATGGTCCACCCTCGAACGCTGATGGAACCCAAAAGGTTCCAAGAAGCCCTAGAGGGGTATACGACTGGTACTGACGCCGATTCTGTTTATGCCCTGGCTAACATCTGGGATACTAATCTTTCCAGGGCTATACACAGTGTCGCTCCCAAGCGTCCTTTCCGGCCTGCTTCCAATAAACAACCTTGGTACACGGAAGACCTCAGGGAAAGGAAGCGGGCTGCACAACGACTAGAGCGTAACTGGCGAAGACATCAGCGCTTATCTGACAGGACACTCCTTCGCTCTCATTTGAAAGCCTATGGAGTGGCAATGGGTGCAGCAAAGAATTCGTTCTATGCTGCATGTATTGCGTCCGCAGAGTCGTGTCCAGCAGAGCTGTTCAGGGTTGTGAGGGAGCTAACTCAGCTCCCTCCCTCCCTGAGCCCTATTTTGGTACCATCTAAAGCCTGCTGTGACAATTTTAACAACTTCTTTGCGGATAAAATCTCTCAGATTAGGGCTGATCTTGATGCCAATATTTATGCAGACCCTGGAAGAGAGGCGTCCGAAGCGTCCGTGGCCCCAATTATGCTGGATCACTTTGAGTTTGTTAGTACCGATGAAGTGGACAAGATCCTTCGAAGCGTTAGGAAGACGACGTGCTCTCTTGATCCCTGTCCCTCATGGTTGGCAGCTCAGGGGGGAGATGTGGTGTTGACTATGTTGCACCGCATCGTTAATACATCTCTAAGAGAGGGTCAGTTTCCATCCAAATTGAAAGTAGCAGTGGTTAAACCCTTGCTTAAGAAACCTTCCTTAGACCCCCTGATTCACAACAATTATCAGCCCATCTCGCTGCTACCTTTTTTGGGGAAGGTGATCGAGAGAGCAGTCGCCTTCCAGCTTCAATCGATCTTGGATGACACTGATTTTCTGGACCCATTTCAAACTGGCTTCCGGGCGGGCTATGGAGTTGAGACTGCCATGGTCGCCTTAGTTGATGACCTCCATCTGAGCATGGACAGGGGAAGCGTGTCCCTGTTAGTGCTCTTGGACATCTCAGCGGCTTTCGATACCATTGACCATGGTATCCTTCTGGAACGCCTGGGGGAGTTGGGTATTGGAGGCACTGCTTTGCAGTGGTTCCGTTCCTACCTCTCGGGTAGATTCCAGATGGTGGAGCTGGGGGACTGTCGCTCCGATAAGAGGGCCCTTACATCTGGTGTCCCTCAGGGAGCGATTTTGTCCCCTATGCTTTTTAACATCTACATGAAACCACTGGGAGAGATCATCCGGAGACACGGGGCGCGGTGTTATCAGTACGCTGATGACACCCAAATAATTTTCTCTGTGTCTCCGACTGATGCAGTAACTAAGGACGGCATCTCTCCTCTAGATGCCTGCTTGGCACCAGTAATGGGCTGGATGAGGGAGAACAAACTCAGTGTGAATCCAGGGAAAACGGAAGTACTGGTGATAGGTTCCCCAGCTCTGGGTGGTGAGATTTATCATCCGGTCCTGAACGGGGTCACGCTCCCATTGAAGGACTCGGTGCGCAGCTTGGGAGTACTCCTTGATTCGTCGCTCCAGCTGACATCGCAGGTGGATGCGACGGTCAGGAGTGCTTGTTATCAGCTTCAGCTGATACGCCAGCTGCGCCCCTACCTGGATCGTGGGAACCTTGAAACTGTTGTACATGCTTTGGTAACCTCTCGGTTGGATTTCTGCAATGCGCTCTACATGGGGCAACCCTTGTACCAAACCCGGAAGCTACAATTGGTGCAGAATATGGCAGCCAGATTGGTCGCTGGTAGTTCCAGGACGGACCACATAACCCCTATTTTAAAAGATCTACACTGGCTGCCTGTTCGCTTCCGAGCTCAATACAAGGTGTTGGTCTTGACCTATAAAGCCCTAAATGGCTTGGGCCCAGGGTACTTGGAGGACCGCCTCTCCCCATATAATCCGCCCCGCACACTCAGATCATCCGGGACAAATCTGTTTGAGGTCCCCAAATCTCATCTGGCGAGGACCTCACAGAGGGCTTTTACCGTTGTTGCCCCCTCATTGTGGAATAAGCTTCCCACAGAGCTCCGCTCCACTGCATCACTAGTTTCTTTTAAGAAACAATTAAAAACATACTTATTTCAGCTGGCTTTTTCACTTTAGTTAATAGTGTTCTTTCTTTCTGCCCCTTGTTTTTCTGTTTTCTTGACCCCAGATTATTGTAAATAGTGTCGCTTCTTCAGCCCCTGATGAATGTGATTTGTATAGATTCCTGTTTATATCCCCTTGTAATGTCGTTTTAAATTTTTATACTCTGATGTTTTAATTGTATTTTATCGTTCTTCATTTTTTGTAAGCCGCCTTGATCACACCTGTGGAAAGGCGGGGTAGAAATAAAGATTATTATTAATTATTACTCTGGGAGCATTATTACAGGGACCAATAACATTACCCAGCAGTGCATTTACTTGCTCTTCCTCCAATGTGATATATGCCATCTTATGGCAGCAATGGCTCTCTTCACTCTACATTAAAGAAACAGGTATCTATGCAAGAAGATTAATGGACACAAATCTGACAAAAGAAGTAGCAACATCCCAAAAAAGGTTGCAGCACATTTCAACCTCCTTGGATATCTTGTAAGGAATGTACAAGTCATGGTTCTCGAACAAGAAAATTACAAAGGAAGAGAAACAGCTGAATTGAATTACATTCACAAATTCTAACCCATTAGCAGAGATATGACCAAAGACAATGGCTTTATGGCCCACTATATATATTAATACAAGAGTCCTCGCTATTGCATATATAAAAGGAATCTTCTCAAGAAAGTTTTAAACCCAGGGAAACTGACTCTAGGTAAGAGTAATTGTTTCCACACATCAACACTAGTTGACCACTGTAAGGATCTGAAAGACAAGTATCAGCTCGCCCAGCCCTATGAAAATTTAGGGCACGGGATATGATTTGCAGCTTTCTAGATCCTATTACATTCTATTCTAATCCTACAACTGTATAAATTTGCTTTATAGCTGAGTCCATAATATCACTTAATACTACATCTGAAGAAGTGGATTTATATCCACAAAGTTCATGCTATAATAAACACCAGTTAGCGTTAAAAGTGCTGCCACTTTTTTTCTCTCCCCCTCCTGTACTTTTTACATCGGAAGGAGGCATCTGTACCTTTCACAATCCTGAGGCGGATAACTGAAGTTCAACAACTAGAGGGAAAATTGCCAGTTCTGCAACAAATCCTAACTTATGGTTGCTATAATCCAGGAATTTTTGAATAGGAGGAAATATCTAACTGGTAGGAACCTACTTAGTAGTTACCTATCTTTCAGTGAGATAAACATGCAGGAAAAAGAAGAGCTGGAGCAACTTGGAGTCATTTTTCATGCTCCACTCCAAGTTGCTGCACTGACATATTCTTAGAAGCCATAAGCAAGGCAAACGTCTATTTTAAAATTGTTTAAGAACATAGATTTCAACATGACAACAGATGCAGTGCATATTTAACACATATATAAGATACTAAATTGAAAGTTTATTTGAATACAGTTCTTCACCTCAAGATGGATTAAAGCTCTCACCTCCTTGAAGTGCAACTTTGTAAAAGCTCAAGTGGTCACAACTAAATTATGGCATATCCTAAGATGTTGCACTGGATTTCATGATACCTGTTCCTGATGCCAGTTACTTTCCAACAGATGTGCAACTATGCTATAATCATTAGGATAGCTCCCCTGCCTGTTTCATCAGTGGCATAATGCCATTTTAATTTGTCCTGGATCTTATTTAAGTCCATTTGTAAAAGCAGAAAGGAGTCTATTGAAGCCAAAACAAGCTGGCCATCTCCTTTGGATACAAATTGAGAAATGGACATGCACAGCTTTTCATCTGCAGCCTTGTTCTTCTTGTAGGTAAAACAGAGTATAGATCAAATGCAGCAGATGTTCCATAGGAAAAAGAATTAATATTTAATATTAAAACAGTGGCCCCTCTCTCTTTGGATGTGATTATAAAAACAAAGATGAAATATGAAAATTAGACTTCAGAGAGATTTGAAACAGATATTGAATTTATTGGTCAGCTATGAGTAGGAAAATACATTGGTAAAGAAAAAAAGACAACCCTGTATATAAATATAATACTAGCTAGTTAAAATTTGACCAAGAAGAAAGTTCCACTGAAGAGAACAGTAAAAGCCCTTGTTTACCATCAGACCATATTCAATTTCCCATTTATCATATTGAAGAGCTGCCTATAGACAAATGCAACATTCTTTGAGCTTAGTGCAGATGATGTGCTGGTTTTGTTTTTGTTTTTTTGTTTTGTTACACATATGGTAAACAAGAGTTAGTCCAGTGCATTACACGTTATACAGAAGTACTGTGAATAGAGAGACTAGGTAATCTAAATTTTAGACACTACATAAACATACCAAGATACCTACATTTTAAAAAAGCTTACACAACCAAAATTTATATCAGGAGTTAACATATACTAAAATACTGTGTGAGGCTGAATGAGGGGTAAAAACAGACTCACTACATAAGCAGTAAATTTGACTTGCAAAATTTGCATGTGATTAATTCTGTTGAAAATGATAGTGCAATTATTTTGTCTTTTGAGCTTTTTGTCCCACGAAAGAAGTGAGAACTTGACAACTGATCTTATTTATACATTTCAGCCACAGCAGAATCCATATAATTTTGTCATAGTTTTACATCAGTGAGTTCACGTCCACATCCAGAATGATTAAGTGTTACAGTCGAGATTTTAATGTTTAAAACCCACAAATAGAAAGCGACAAAATAATTACACACATTTCCCAGAGGTGTTTCTCTGTGATTTTAAAAAATGCCAGTATCCCTAACATTTCATGTATTTTCTCTTAAGTTCTCTCATAACTGAATTTATTATGCACATGTATCAGAATTACCAACCAGAAATATGCAGGCTGTAGTTTTTTCAATATGTGATCATACCTAGATAGACACCTAGTTTTTTATTAAATTGGGAGATAGGGAGAGGGAGCGTCATGCCCAGCAATGCTCTATGCTCTTTTTTTAAAATATATGTGATTATATAATTAAGAAACACTGAACACATAGTTATGGCAACATCCAAAGCCACCTTAAGTAAATAAAATGTTTAGGTTATTGTAAATGAGCATTCTGTGAAAACAGATATTTTATTGCATTCATTTATGAAATGTCTGAATTTAATGCAGGAAACTGACTAAAAAAAGTAGTACTTTTTGATACTGACTGCCAGACACATTTGGTGCAACTGTATACCATCCTGCAAAGATGCACAGTATTTCCTTAGAATGAGCTTCAATTCATTGCTGTAGGATCTGACTGTAGGTCCACTGATGTCAAAGAGAACTATCAGCTTTTCTGAGCTCTCCATACTTCCGAGAATTGTATTCTCCCAAATGGACAATTAATTGGAGCTGCCCAGAGTTTGGAAACATGTCCAGGCAGCACAGAGTCCTTGAGCACATCAGCAGGCTTTTAACCTTTTAATGTGCTGCCATAAATTCATATAGATATAGAAATATACTTAAGACTGAAATATAAAGGTGGAAATGCATGTGTAAAGCTTAAACCTTTAGAATATACCAAGTGCACTCAAGCTCCAGCTTAAAAAGAAAAAAAAATTAACTCCTCCTAAGAAATATAAAACAAATAAGTGCTTCCCTTCCATAAAGCTTTCTGGACGTACTATTAAATAATCCAGATAATCAGGAAACAAAATAGGTTGCTGAATTATGACAAGCTAAATTGGCTTCAATGCCTCTGAAAATTGTCATGATGCACATTACCAACACATCTGTAAGGAAACATGAGTAAAACACCTTTTATTCACACTTTTACAAAATAACCCCCAAACCCAAAAAACAAGAACAGAAAAAGCAATACTACTCATTGAATCTACTACATCAATTATTACCAGCATTCCGATGTACTGATTATAAACTGGACATGTTTGGTATTGAAACAACTAAAAAAAATCAAGTTAACAAAAGATAAACCAGGTCCTAGACAAGGATTCAAGATCTAGACTTTTCCTACTGAATTTTTAAAATGTTTTTTAAACATAAGCTCATTGCAAATTTGTTATCTTTAAAACAAAATGGTTAAGCGCTTCTAAATGCTGATAGTTTTCCTCTTTATAAAATTTTAAGTTATTATTATTAAGAACCATTTTATTTTATTTTTAAAAAATCATTATCCTTCAGAATTTTTCAATTCAAGAGCGAGATTTTGTTTCTCTGCCTGCAGGTGAAACAAAAACATTTTGACCAAGTTCCCTCTCAAAATATGAAACACATTTATTACTGACGTTACGTTTACCAAGGATTTGATTGACTTTCCCTTTCAGGCTGTATCTTTCTATATGTATATATGTATGTACACACATATATACATGCAATATATACTTGGCTTTCAGACACCAATGGCACTATAAGGGTACACTACAACCTTCATTTTGTTGACACTTTACAGAATAGGACTTGGTCACTTTAACAATTGATCTGAAGTGTTGTCTAGGGAACCTGTACTGAAAAATGCATTTCTAGTTACACTGCTTCATAGAACAGAAGACGGTACATTTCATCTCCAAGGAATGATGACTGAGGAATGACTGAGGAATATGTTTACACTGAGAAGGAATTCACATGATAATATTCAGTGGGTGATGGGAAGGCGAGGAAGGACACAAACAGCATTGTGCAATGACACTGAAAGAAGCAGTGCATGGGTGTCAGAAGCTTAGAATTTGTGTACCCACAATCTGAACATGTTCAAAAAGTGATATTCCATGGTTCACAAAGGAAAAAAATATAGATGCCACAGCTTATACAAAAGTATCTTCATAAAATTTTCACAAAATGTTAACATTATTTTAAAAAAATAAAAGAGGATGCACAGGTTCTCTCTGCATGCACAGGCAGTGCTAATTGAGAACAAAACCAAGCAGGCACAGTGGAGATAGGAAATGGGTGACTTGACACAAACTAAAATAAAGCTGTACACAATGTTCTGCAGTTTTCATTTCTGACAGATAATGTTACTGACTATCTCAAAAATGGTTATTAATCCACAGAAGCCTAAATTAGTCACTGCTTAGCTTATCTGTTCTGAGAACAAGTTTATGTTGCTGATTTATGTAAAGAAAAAAAAGGAAATGCATGTATGTTTAAGAAATCTGCTATGTTTTATCAAATTTAGATTTAAAAGCAATGTTCTCAATTTTAAAAAATGAAGTAGTACATAAGGGCTAAAACCCTAACAGTGCAAATCATTGGCAGAGAAAGCCTGGTGCAACTTCTTTTACAAGCTGGCCTTTATAACACATGAAACAGATAAAAATTTAGCCTTAGTTTACAATACAATCATTTTCCAAATCTGATTTTTTTAAAGTACAAAATCTCATAAATCAGGTTTTCTGTTGTTCATATACAATCAATAAAGGCTAAATTGAAATTCTATATTTTACAAACAAACAAGTCTGAAAAAGAAGGAAGTGAAGTATGGAAGAATGGTCTTTTGATGTTTTACTACTGGCCTCAAAAAAGTAGTGCTACAGATATCTGTGCAAAAGAGAATTTATTATAGTAATTCCCTATTTTCAAGGCATGAAATTACATTGGATAGAACGAACAGATCACTTGTAACAAATCTAGAAAGGTGCAAATGCACCAATCCCTGTCTAACAGTATATATATAAAGTTTGTTGGGCTCAGAATTGTGTGTCTGATAGCACCTGGCTTTTACTATTTCTTTATCAAATAAGTAGATTTAAAATTAAGATAATTAAGAAAGATCCCTGTTGGCCATACATCACTCCTCTATATTCAGATTTTACAATTTTACAAATTAAATTGAGGTTGCCCTCTAAGATGTATTTGACTACCTCCTGCTAGGCAAATGGATTCCATTTACTGGGGGCAGGAAAGGCAGCACCAGCTCCAGTTGTGCAAAAAGTGAGAAGTGGTCAGAAGGAATGAGCGGGTGTGGACAGCCGCTTATATTGTTCTCTATTAGCCAATGATGATCCAAAGGTCCCAGGATGCCAAGAATATTCAGTTGAGGTTTTGAGTAGAAGATGTAGTCAATAATACCCTAAAATGGAAGAGAAGGTGAGAGAAAACTGAGAGAAAATTTCAAATGTAGGTCACTCCAGTGGAAACAATTCAGTTCACACTGGGTATATATTACTAGGATCATCTTAATTCAGGTTTGGTAACATGTACACTGGCTACCCATGGATTCCTGGCCCAGTTCAAGGTGCCTAAACAATATGGCTGATAAAAATATCAACAAATAACTTAGGACTATCTTCATAGCTTGAAATTGTATATGGAGGTTCAGTGTCAGTTTCCATCATGTTCTGAAGTCTATCTGGCCTCTTCCTGGACTGATCTTTTGGACTTGTAGGAGGACAGGTTGCATACCTGCAACTGTCGTTCTTTGAGTGATCATATGTGAACTCTCACAAATGGGATTATCCTGTGCCTACACAGTGCATCTTTCACAGGAGTAGGCAACCTTTTTGAGCCGGGGGCCGGGTTGCTGTCCCTCAGACAACTGGGGGCCGAAGCCAAAAAATAAATAATTTAATATATAAATAAACCAGGACAAATGTAGGACAAAATTTTCAAATGGAAGACACTTTTTTTTAACAAATGGAGGACACGCGAAAAAATTTGCTGATTTTTTAAAAAATGTTAATATAAATGCATGTTTCTGAGGCTTCTATAGACAATTGCCCCCCAAAGGCAATCGGTGGCAGGACCAGGCTGGGGCCAGTCCCAAGGCCTTGCCGGGCCGCTTCCGGCCCGCGGGCCGCAGGTTGCCTACCCCTGATCTTTCAGAACCATCTAGAGCATTACAAAAGTGTTTTGGTGGTAGCCCTGCCTGGCTCCAGCAGCCCATAGAGGGGGGTCTTTCCACTGAAACCATCAGTTCCATGGATGCTGATGCAACAATCCATAGGACAGATAGGACATGAAGAGGGGAGGATGAGTGGGGCTGTGCGAGTTTAAAGATGACCACTTGAAAAACTACAGTTACAGTTATAAAACCTGTCCTTCTTATTCACAGTTTCTGTGACTCACACAAATGGAGGACTAGCAAACTAGCAAAAAACAATTGCAGCTTCATTTATATACTACTTCATACCACCTAAGCAGTCACTAAATGGTTTACAACTGTAAGCTAATTGCCCCCACAAGTTGTGTACTCATTTTAGTGGCCTCGGAAGGATGCAAGCCTGAGTTGAGCCTGAACCCCTGGCTGGTAATGAACTTGCAACCTTATGGTTTGTGAGTGAGTGGCTACAATACAGGCATTTAACCACTGTGCCACCAGGGCAGAAATAATAATAATAATAATAATAATAATAATAATAATAATAATAATAATAATATAGCCGCCTCTCCCCAAAGGATCGAGTCAGGTAACAATAATAAAATACCACAATAACACTGATTGAACATAAATCCCTAACCCCAATTAAAAACTACAAATCATCATAAAATAAAGTCAAATTGCTAAAGTCAATCTAAAAGTAACCCTCATTAAAATGAGGCATTGTGGATGAATAAAGCAATCACAGTTATGGGACAGCCCATTTATCAATCTGGGAATGTCCACCGGAAGAGAACCATCTCAACAGCCTGATCTTCATGTCCCAGTTTACTAAGGGAGGGAATCAGCTTCTCCCAGAGCTGTAGGTATGTGCTCATGCAGGTCAGGTAGTTTGAAATCTTCTCATGAGAGCAGCAGATTAGTAGAACTTCCTACTCACTGAAACCAATTTCACTGAAACTCACTGAAACCAATTTCCTGTTGAGAGGAGTCTTCAAGATGCCCAGGATTGGGCTACATTCACGATGATAGAATTTGGCTTTGGATGTTAACCTAATCAAGCCACATCAGTCTTGAACACTATAAAGGGTTTCGATGTCGGTGGACGTGGAGGATATTGGGAGGGAGCTGTCCAGGATTTACAGATGACCCTCCACATCCACCTAGATTGAAACTCTTTATAGTGTTCAAGACTGATATGGCTTAATTAGGCCAGCATCCAAGCCAAATTCTTAAAGTATGGTAGCATAGGTAACACAGGATGTACAGTAGATTTAGATACCCTGGTTATCAATTTGTATTTATGACTGCATGATGGAGAGATCTAGTGACTTCACCATTCTCATCATCTGGTTGAGGAAAGCTCTGCTATCATCCATAGGAGGGAGGAATTTAATGTCACCAATGAAATAAGGGGGGACTTCCTTGTCAGAACAATTATCAAATCCAAATTGGAGTCAGAGTAGTAGTAGCTGTGGTCAGATGTTATAAGACCTGAGATGCAGGAGGGACATCAGTCCATGTCAAAACAGCAGTAGCCTAAGGCTGGGCTGTCTTGGTGGACCGTCTTGGAATGCCCTGGACTGGTAAAGATCTAGAGAATGTAGGTCCTTGATGCACCTTGAAGGTATCTCCTGTAATATATGTCTGTGTGCTGAACAGACTGCCAGGAAGGGGAAAGGGCAGAGGACTGTTTTCTGCATCAATGCCAAGTGCGCTTATGGGCCCAATGGTACTGCAGGCAGGCCTTATTCTCATAGTGGTAAGCACAGTCTCACCAGTAAGATGAAGAGGTACTGTATCTGGAGTAAGAGAATTCAGTAGAAATTTACCTTGAATGCCTCATGTGTGATGCCTGTGCAACTGATGGTCTCAGTACCAAGAATGTTGAAATTGATGGTGCCATCTGGAAAAGGTCCTGAAGCTTTAAGACGCATCAGACTCTGAATCTGATGTTGAAGTTAACTGGGACTGAGAGCAATATGAATGTCAACACAATGGAGATGGTATGGTGGATAATGGTCTTGAAGCAACTGCACCTACAGTTGATGGGTGGACTGGAGAGGGCAAGACTATGACTCTCAGGACTGGGAAAGTCTCTCTACAATCTCATCCTCAGAAACATTTTCCTCAGGAAGTTGATCCCCTCCAACAGGTGAATATTAAGAAGCTCTACTTCAGAGGTAGGCGGTTGCACTTGTGGAATAGTTCCAGAGGCCTCAACAACAGGACTGGTAGAATGATCAGGATTCTACTGTTCCTTTGAGACTGAGTAATGGCTACTGTCTTTTTCTTTGTAGTGCCTTTTTCTTCTTACATTTCTGACGTTGATTCATTGACTGCATTTTTACCTAAAGGTGAGTTGCCCGGTACAGGGGGATGTATACTTACCACCTTACTGTCAGAACTAGCCCATGCAACCTTTGACTGGGTGGAGATGGATTCCGCCAACAAACGTTTAGCTCCAGTGAGAGAAGAAGCTGGCAGTCGGAACCAAAGTGGACTTTGAAAGCCTTTCTTCAGCTTCAGTACTAATGGAAGCAGTCACGGAAGAAGATGTCATTTGAGGCATGAGGACACCCATACAGGAGTGCCCTCAAATGCAACTCCCTGTTTCATCTTATTTGAAGTGTAAAGACAGTACAGCGGACACGAGAGGCAACTACATGAGCTTTGTCCAGATAACCAAGGCACATTGTGTCCGTTCTGTCTCAGGATTTTAGCACCAGAAAAGACAAAATTTTTGAAGGATACCAGCAAGGAAAGAAACCCAAAGGGCAAGTGTGGCTTTGATAGGCAACACTAGGCAACTCGTACCTGAAGACCCTGTAACTCCTGGGTCTGAATTGGCTGAAGGCTGCCATGGTGTGATCAAAGAATGTGGTTCCTATTGATGTTGTTGCAGTAGTGGAAGAAAAGAAACTGGCAGTTTTGGCAGGACGGTCCCTATATAGGGATGCTGAAGATAGGCGGAGATATGGCCAAAATGCTTATGTAATGCTCTAGAAGGTTCCGAAAGATGCACTGCGCAGGCACAGAATAACCCCGTTTGTGAAAATCACACAGACCACAAAGATGAATATTCTTTCTTTTACAGGTTTTGTTTAGGACAGACCCTTGGACTTTCCACAAGCAGATTAAGGAACTCTTCTTCTAACAGGTGTACTTAGCTGTTTCCTGGTGATTTCTCTGTGTGAGTCATTTTGTTGCTTTTCATTTTAAAATTATATTTTAAAAACAATTATTTTCAACTGCTTTGAAGTCATGGGTATACAGTAGCACAAAAGTTTTGAAATAAGCTTTTACATTAATTTCCTTAAGCCTCTTCACATACAAACACCCACCCACATAAAATCCCTTTAATACCTAGAAAAGATAATACTGTTCCTAATACTTTCTGCATAGATGTTATGTACCTCATATGTCACTACATTTGAGAAAATACTCTTGAACCATTTGCCCTTTTAAATACAAGCTCCAAATAGTGGTTTGATGTGTAGTTTCCTATGCCTGGGGGAGTTTTATTTATTTATTATTATCACAGCAGCGAACAAGTATGAAACAATACAATTTAAAAAAATACAAAATATTAAAATACATAAATATAAAAGTTTAAAAACAATTAAACAATGTAAAGGATTAAAACAGTTATAAATTAAAATATATTAAAATACAAACCATTAAAATTTGTATAGCCCAGCATCAAAAACCCAGACCTCCTCAGCTTAATAGGTCTGACTGCACAGGAACGTCTTTTACTTGCCATCAGGATAGTAAGGATGATGCCATCCTGGCCTCTCCAGGGAGGGAGTTCCAAAGCTTGGGAGCAGCCACTGAGAAGGCCCTCTCTCTTGTTCCCATCAAACGCAAATGAGAGGGTGGTGGGACAGAGAGAAGAGCCTCTCCAGATGATCTCAGATGGCTAGCCTGAAGAAGAAGAGCCCTCCCTCCGGTCCATCTGCCTTGGTCCAGGCCTCAGAGGGAGAGAAGAATGCTGGACCTGATCCCCTGCCCCCTCACCATTCCCTTCTCTTTTTGTGTCATGTCTTTTAGATTGTAAGCCTAAGGGCAGGGAACTGTCTATTATCCCCTCTGTTGTAAACCTACTCGGATTCCCAGTGATTGGGCGGTATATAAATAAAACCTATCATCATCATCATCATCATCATCATCATCATCATCATCATCATCATCTCAGTACTCTGGTGGACTCGTACAGGGAAATATAGTCCTTCAAATAGCCTGGGCCCAAGCCGTATAGGGTTTTATAAGTCAAAACCAGCACTTTGAATTGTGCCCCAACACGGACTGGCAGCCAACTGAGCTGTTGCAACAAGAGTTGTATGTTCCCTGTAGCCAGCTCCAGTTAACAGCCTGGCTGCAGCTCTTTGGACCAACTGAAGTTTCTGAGCATTTTTCAAAGGCAGCCCTGAGAAGTCCAGTAGAACCAAAAGGGACACACTTCCCCTGTCTAGTTCCCTGTGTAGGTCATCCACCAAGGCGACCATTTATTTCTCATTATAAACCTTTGGTATTTTGTCCAAAGACTAGACTTCTTCAAAAACCATTTTTGTGAGACTCCATCCATCCTCCATCTTCACAATTATATGTCTCTGAGTGTGATGTGGTGGTTTGACTGTTGGAATATGACTCTGGAGACCAGGGTTCAATTCCCCACTTGACTCTGGAGACCAGGGTTCGATTCTCCATTCAGCCATGAAATCCACTGGGTGACTTTGGGCAAGTCATATGCTCCTGGCCTCAGGGGAAGGCAATGGCAAACCTCTGAACAAATCTAGCCAAGAAAACCCTATGATAGGTTCACTGAAGGCACACAACAACAACTCCTCATTCCACTCCTTTCCTAACAATTCATTAAGCTTGCTAAATCAACCTTAAAACATTAATAGCTCAATGGAAACTTGGTTCAATGGAGAGACTCTCACCTTGAAATCAAATGTATAATTGGTATAAGGCATTAGGCCATTCTCATAGGCACTCTTCAGTTTGAAACCATGAGTAATCCTTCCAATGGTAGTTCCATTTTTCCCATTACAGCTGAAGTTAGTAAGACTTTCATTGTATCTCAGTTCCTTAAAGTCTTTATGGTTTGTTTCCACTCCACCAGTGCTCAAATATTCAACCACACCTATAGTGAAAAGAATATAAAACACAGTAAACAACCTATTAGTATTGCATCCCTTTTGGTAGCATGAATACTCCAAAAAGATTGTACAGTCCTTATAATTATTTTATTTTATTTTATTTTACACCCCCATGTGTATATACGGTCAGGGATTATTTATGGCATGATGACCTGAAAAACAACAGATTGTTAGACTAGTCTGTAAGCCTTGAATCAAGAAATCCAGATAACAGCTGCATTCATCATTTATCTGGTTAATTTAGATGTTCAAAACACTTCATATACATGAGTAACCTTGAACAAATATTTAAATTAACCAGTATTACTATCCTCCTGTTAAAACATGCAACATCAACTGCAATTCTAAGAAAACAATGACAAGGTAAACTAGGGACTTCTTGATTAGCAATCATAAAAGTTTCTTAAATTTCATTATTCTACCTAACATTGCTACAGATCAGAGATTTTAATAATCATTTCTTCTATCCTGAATTTCCTATTTGTCATTTTCTTTTCATGCTGTTCTTCAAGGATACCACAGGAAATGCAACATACATAAGTTCAGCATACCCCACAAAAAATAAAAATAAATACATTTCTCTTTTTTTAAAAATCCCATTAAAAGAGTATTGAATTAACATAAAATCATTAAATCAAATATGGCCACACTTACCAGAATCTGGCAGAGAATTCAGATCTGCACATAGTACAAGTGGAATGGTTGCATGTTCCCCTGAAGCACCAGGCTTGAGAGTCCGTGAGGCTTTGTCAATTATGTTTTTAACTTCAGAAAGGAACATCATGGTTTGAACCAGCTTCACATCTGAATACTCTGGGTCCCAGTGCATGTGTGCATTTGCTACAAGGACTAGCTGTTTGTCCATTCCAGGATGTGACTTGACAGCTAAAATGGAAATCAAAAGAAACCTCAGATGTCAGAAGTGAAACTTCATTTCATGGGCTCCGTTAAGCAGAAAGAGCTTTAAAAAGTAGTTCAGGCTGATAAATCTAGCAAGTCAGTTGTAATTAACTTGAATTTCATATATCCAGGATTCTTTGAACCAGCCAGCCATTTTATGGTTTAAAAAATAAAGGGGCTCTGTGCTCCCTCTGCTGGCTTTATTATATTATTGATATGGTGGCAAAGAGCTGCAGTAATTGACTGTAAGTAAGCGGAGTACTGTATCTCTAAATGTAGGGGTGGTGGTGGTGATAATGATGCTTATATTTTCTTACATCCCACCTTTCTCCCAATTCCCAATATAGGAAGTTGCAGCAAATACAACTTTTAATATACAGAGTTAAAGTTTGTATTTAATGTCAGTGTTCTTCAGTTATTGCATTTTCCCCACAGAGCACTGAAGTCAAGTATATGTAAAATTCTCTAACCTATGAGGACATTAGCCTTATTTAGCTATTAGTGCTGTAACGAACAGTTCAGGTAGAAAAAGACTGCACTTACTGTCTACTGTCTTACTCCCATGACAGCACAGCTCAGGTCAGTTTCCCCATGGCTTAGTATTCCTATTCCACTGGAAAAAATTTTCTACTTGCAGACGTTTCTCACATGATTAAGAACCCTAAGACATCATGGTTCTGAATTGCACAGGGACCACCCACAAGTAGCCCCCACCATGACAATTATTTCTCAACAGATAAAGAGGAGGAGGGAGCTGAAGGACTTCTGGGGCAAGATTACATACTGGACACCTTTGAATTTGTGTTTTCCCTTTGTGTAAATAATCTCTGAGCAAGGTTATTGTTTACAGTAACAAATGACAGAAATGTTTACGTAACTAATTAAGACAGACATAATTCAACATCACCAAGGACAGTTAGTCACCCATACTAAATTAAGCAGTGCCTTGACTGCAAAAATGTACATATACAAAAGCACTCAAAGCAAAAAGAAAGATGAGAATCTTGGGGAACAAGGAAGCATAAGCATGAGGAAGACAGGAGAAAACAGTGAACTCTGAATAAATCCTTCTACAGCCTCAAGAACTCTCACTGTTTTCCAATGCTACTTCAAACTTGTTAAAACTGTCCTTAAAAGTTGGAGACATTAGAAAATATATTTGGTCTTTAAAAAAAAAATCACATGAGTGTCTGAAGGATTTGTGCCAAAATCATTTTCCGCTTTTGGGTATAATGCCTGCGCAACATAAAGTATTGAAAAATCTGATGGGCACTGCCCAGTGATGTTTATTTTTCATTTTCAAATTTCATTTCAAGTTC
Organism: Sceloporus undulatus; assembly: GCF_019175285.1. NCBI lineage: Eukaryota > Metazoa > Chordata > Lepidosauria > Squamata > Phrynosomatidae > Sceloporus > Sceloporus undulatus. Next base: position 93,704,802 of record NC_056523.1, read on the forward strand.
TCAGAGTTATTTGCATTTTGCATGTCTTCTCCCATGTATCACTAAAGGCTCTCAATGTAGGTAGATAAAATATTTTTCTGTAGATCTGGAAGGTGAAAGTTAGAATGGTGCAGCATGTTAAGACAATTCTGATATGTGATGTATGGGTTGTTTCTCACTCCCACTGCAGAGCCAAAACAAACAAGAATATAATTATCTAACCAAAAATTCACTTCACCACAGAACACAGACATCTTTAAAAGAAGAAGTGGTTAGCTACTACCTCTCTAAATAAAAACATTATGTCACTTTATAATCAGCCACTTTTACTCTCTTTTCTCCACTGTGGCCATGAAATCACAATGGAGTCTAGTCCAAAGCTGGACTGATAGTTACTTACATGATAGTTCTATTAATTCCTTTCGTAGTTCTAATAACACAGCAACTCCAATGTTATCTTTTGTCATTACTCGGTTCAGCATTGCTTCAGATCCTTCTGAGTTTGCCATGGCCAGTTGATTAAACTCAACAGTGTGCTTTTGAACCAAGCTGAACCTTAAAACAATCAGAATACATATGACACTTCATTTTCCATTATTTTAAAATACGATTTACAAGCTTTAAGAACACAGTATCAAGATATCTGCATTTTAGAAATAAAAAATGCACATACGCATAGTTTCACTGCAGATATGTTAACCAAATGATAATATACCAAAATGTACACATAGCTACTATTTACCCACAATTTCTTTTTAAACATTTTGCATTAAAGTACTATAATACATAACTCAAAAGTGAAGAAAAATAGAAAGAAAGAGGAAATAGAAAAGAAAAGAAGAGGAAAAAATACAAAAAGAGTTACATCATGATTAATTGATTATTAACTGAAGGTAGTGCATTTAAAATATTTTCCCTTTGAGATACATATTCCTGGTAGAATTTACAGAATTTTTGATCAGAGATGTAAAATTGTCACCATTTCGCAGGGAGAACAGTCAATTGTAGAGATGTTAATAAATTCAGAAATGGATTGTCTGTGTTTACTTTTCATATGCACAAATTTGTAGAGATTTTGGGGCTGTACAGTCCGGACAAAAGGGACAGCTTTGGGGTGGAGTGGGGGCGTGGCGACTACACATCGCACCCCTACTCCACCCCCAAAGTGGCGTCATGCCATCTGCCCAACCAGACAGTGTCATTACATTTCTTTGGTGCAGCATTTAGACATGCAGCACTGAAGAAACAGGGAAGAGCTGCGTAGCTGCAGTAAGGGCACCCTTTTTCTGGGCTAAAAAGAAGAAGCACTTTGTCACTTCTTTTGGACTGGAAAACCACCGGATTGGGGCCACGGCGTGTGGTTGCTGTGGCCCCGATGCGGTGCTAAAAGGGATGGTGGCAGGCTGCTCCTTCAGGGACGTCTGTTTCACTCCTTTGTTCCTGTAAGAAACATACTGAACCCCAACTACAAACAGTCTCATATTTTGTAGCCCTCCATACTAAATTCTTGTAATGTCCCAAAAAGTTTTTTTTAAAAAAAAAATACATTCATGTATATTTTTGTATGTTCAAGTTTGACACACTTTATTGTAGTATTCAGTGACACAGCCATATTAGTCTGGAATATCAGTATGCAAAGGGATCATGTAGCACCTTTAAGGCTAACCATGCAAAAAAAAGTTGAAGTATAAGCTTTTGTTGACTTGGTGCACTTTCTCAGATACATGGAGTGAACTGTTGCCCAGAATGGACATTTATATCAGTCCATATGAATAACCATAGAAATGGAAAACTTGTGGATGAAATTGAGTTTTGACTATGGTCACTGAGGGATTAAGATTGGAAAGAGAAACAGCTGAAATACAATATAGCCACAAACTCCAATCCATCATCATTGGGTTGAACAGAGACAATGACTTCCCGGCGCAGTACACATATTATAAGACTAGTTAATACCTCAGTCTCACGAAGCCCCTCTTGGTCTGTTTATCCTATCTCTTTTCTGGTTCCCAGAGAAACCTCTCTCCATCTTTCATCATTCACTCACCCTGGCCTTAGGTAACATCTTTCCACCTGCCTTTGTTCCTTCATGCAACTGAAGAAATAGACCAAGTCTACGAAAGTTTATGCTAAAACTTCTTTCATACAGTTAGTCTCAAAGGTGATACAAGACCTCGTTAGTGAAGTATATTAATGTTCCCTTCTAACACCAGATAGGGAGGGGGTTGGTTTTAACTTGCCTAAGGCCTTCTAGTACTTTCAAAGCCGAAGTGAGATTTAAACATGGGACTTCAGGGCTCATGGCTTTAGTCAGTGCACGCCACAAATACCTCTCTGTGCCATGTTGTATTTTGCCATTAGAGCAATGCTATCTTAATATTGATAATAACAGCACTTAATATTAAGATGACTTCACATGAATTACTTAGTTGCATTCCTTACAAGCCTAAAAATTAAATCAGTATTACTATCCTCATCTTAGATGGGAGATTGAGGGTGGGAGATGAGAGGGGCTTGCTAACAAATTCATGGTAGCGAGATTAGAGCAGGGGCTTCATGATTCATAGCTTAGTCTTGAGTTGTACAAGTTCTCTTAAGATTAAACTTCTACAGATCCTATACAGTGTATGTATCTATGAATCTTTCATCCACGGATTCAACCATCTATGGCTTGAAAATATTTTTTAAAAATATAAATGCCAATAAGCAAATCTTGATGTTGCGATTTTATATAAGGAAACCATTTTACTATGCTGTTGTACTTAATGGGACTTGAGCACCCACGGGTTTTAGTATCCATGGAGGGTCCTGGAACCATCCCCAGTGGATACCAAGTGCTCACTGCACTCAAGAATGCTGATTTCATTACATTTTCAGTATAAATGTTATCCACCCAGAAAATTAACATACAAATCTTTAAGTTTGCCATCTATCTCTAAACCCAAGCAAAAGCACCAAATTGTTATGAGAATACAAAGCACATAAGATTCTTCTGTTTCAGCAGTGGGCAAAGTTACTACCCAAATCACCCAGTCTGAATAGCCAAAATATTACTTATTACTCAAGTAACTTAACCAATCCTTTTAGAATTAAAAATTTATAAACAAGTGACTGACAAGACTATGGGAACTTGTCTACTTTTCTTGTGGAAACATAAAAAACCCAAAAAGCTGATGTTGCCATGCAACTTAGTTCACTGTAGCAAGAGAACAAAATACAAATTATTGCTTACTTTTCTGTCTTGAAAAATATTGCACAGCCATCAACATGCTTTCTTTCTTGTTCAGACATTGTCCTAGCTCTAGATTTGGGACTAAAGAATCCATTGTACCCACGTTCTTTCAATTCTGCTAGGAAAAAACTGTAGTACTGCTCAGTCTCAACCTCCTAAGAAAGAAAGAAAGAAAGAAAGAAAGAAAGAAAGAAAGAATACGAAGAATATGAAATTAAATCAAGATGATGGTGTTCCAAATACATTTTTAAAGCAAGTCTTTAAATTTGATGCTTTGAAGTACAATAACATCCACAAACAGAAGAGACAGAAACAGAATTATAAGGACGTGAGGTCAAAGTTTAGAATATCATGGGTTGAAACCTTTAAAAAGTGTGTGCAAAGGGACTGGTGTTAGTTGCCTAACCATCCTTACTATCTCTCCTAGCAGTCCTAAAAGATTTTTTGTGGAGTTGGAGGATTAAGTAAACATTCCAAATCTTTGCTATTTTCTGCTAGTAATATGGTGTCTTACATTATTGTTAATTCTTCAATGTTCACACCTCCTTCCTCTGCTTTATGTATATATTCAGTATACAAGTTAAACATACAGAGTGACAAAATGCAGCTTTGCTTGACCCCTTTGCAAATTGGAAACCATTCAGTTTCTCCGTATTCTCTCCCAACAATAGTCTCTTGTCCTGAGTACAGGTTACACATCAGGACAATCAACACTGTGAAAGCTAGATGGGTGTATAACCAACTTGATGTGAAGCCATCTCTACAGTCTCAGCCAAAAGACCACCAAGAACTCGTGTAGCTGTTCTGAGCTTTCTAAAGGAGAATGTGGTGCAATATACCAGACATCACACTAAATTTCTGTGAAATGGTTTAACCCATCACACAAATACAGAGTGATATCAGATGTGCACACAGCTGCAGATGATTGAAGGAGTGAGCCTTGTCATACTAAATGTTTATTGCTAAACTGTTAGGGCAGTTCCTGAAACTCCATCTATATATGACTTGTACAAAGTGATAGATCTGTTCCAGTTAGGCAGCTGAACCAACTAACAGAAATAGTCTAAAACTTCAAAAGATAGAAAATACCAGACACAAACATGGAATAAGTACTCAAGCAAAATCCAAAAGTAGAAATGAAATATAACATTAGAACTCAGATATTTATAGACTAACAGCAGAATTCACACAAGATCATACTGAATGGCAGCCAGTCACTAAACCATTTTCATAAAACTACTAAACTTCATGACTCAAATTATAAATGAGTCCAGCAATCTATAATTGCTCCCTCAGAATTGCAACAATTCCACATTTCCTCAAAGCTAATAATGTGTAGCTTTTCAGGATCCAAAAAGTTCATTGAAAAAAAAATCTAATAATGCAAAGGAAAGGTGTAAGGGTTCCATAAGAAGCATTCTTCAAAGTATAGTGAACCCAAGAAGTAGAAAACTTATCTACTAACCTGGACACCCCAATACACAACTGTTTCAAATAAAATGGGAGAACCAGTGAACACTGCAAACATACAAAATACCCAGTATTTTTACTGTCAGTTTTGTTGGAAAAGCGCCTCTCAAAAGGTCGTTAGGTAACACACACCAGAAGACACAAGTTATATTAATTCACTGACGAGAACTGTGCCCATAACACTACAAAAAAACATGATTAGAATGTGAACTGTTTGTTTTTAGGAAGAATAGAAGGGAGAAAAAGACAACTGAAGAAGAACAAGGACACAAAGGGAGGAAAGGATAGTGAAACCTGTAAAGAGATTTGACCCATTACAATAGCAATTTAAACTGTGCACGTCATCTACTTTTTGCTCTACTAATGGCTACCCAAAGCTCTTTAAAGGACAAGCTATAACATTCATTACCAAGAGCAAAATATAATTTTCCTGGTTTGATGAAGCATGCATTGTCCAGCAGGGCTGACCCTAATTCCCGTTTTCTGCTTCAAGACCATGTAATCCCCAGCAGAGAAGCTCTGCAACTCTCTTCACTGCATCTGCTAGTTTGGCACATCATCGGCAGCCACGTAACTCATTCTTCTAACAGATGGGAAAGCAAATGAATCTCAACACAAGAATGATAAATCAGGAAATGACTCTCATGCTTCTCTTACGATGGAGACAGGGAGGGGGGAAGACAACAGTAACATTTCATAGTCATTCTGCAATAGTCCTTCTCTCATGTGACTGTCTTATTTCAAGTGCATACAAATTATTTTTAGGACAAAGCTGATGGCTCTTTTTTCCTATCCTCGCTGTCCAAAAGAACATACTACAGGTGTCACATACTGATTACCCTCATCTTGTAAGTGTACATAAATTGTTCAATTTTAAATATCTAAAAATGGTAAGTACATGAACAAAAAGGAAGTAATTTCTCACCTGAAGACTTATGATGTCAGCATTACAGCTCAAGATTTCCTGCATAATAGCCTTTTTCCTGTATTCCCAGTTCAAGGCCCATGATGGGCAATAGCCATATAGCTGCCGAGTAGCATATTTATCACAGAGAACATTGTAACACATTACAGAAAATAGAGCTGCAAAACAAGAATTTTACTTATGAAGATTGCCCAGTGTATGCACTTGTCCTTTCAATAGTTTATTAGCAATAAGATTTCCCTGCTCTAACTTTGATATATGGTTCAAAAGGTGGCAACCCCCCTTGGACACACACAGTTATTTTTTCTCTTGTGGAAAACAGTCATCAAACGACAGTGTGGCAAATACAGTTTTTATGTTTTAGTTTTAACTTCTAACCTAGTTTCTCTGGTTGATAATCTCATATGGTTTATGTTATGAAGCTATTACTTTTAAATGTAATCTTGGTGGTTTTGTAACCCAGGAGTAGGATGTAACAAACTGCATGAATGTAACAGCAAACCATTTCAGCTTCCCCCTTGTCAGAATTTGTTGGAATTATGGTTTGTCTTTAAATTGCCTGTTTTAATAAATCAAAAAATATACATGCTAGGTTTGGACTTGCATGATTCATCAAGACAACACTCCACTGTACATAATGTATTGGTACCATCTACTTGGAAAGAAGTGCAGAACTTCACCTACAAGGTCAATAATTCATTCAAAAGACAACTTAAAGCCACTTTATATTAAGAGATTAGGGAACCATTCCAAGATAACAGTAGCCTTTAAACGACTTCAGAGCTGCTACTGAATTTCAGGTCAAAATCAGCTGAAACTTTGTTTCATAAGGAATTTAATTTACAGCCTTACACAGACAAACTAAATGTAAGCCAACAGGACTTACTTCTGAGAAAACACAATGCACAGAGATGGGCTATAAAATAAGGCAATAGGTCAATATAGTTGAGATTAAAGTTTCAATTTTAATGCAATTATCCAATATTTAAGAACTTTGCCTGAAGGCACTGTATGGCATTGATATAATAATTGGGCTCCACTTAATTTTAGATATAATTTTTAAAAAGATAATTTCAAGTTTTCCCAAAGCAATCTGATCACGACACACTTATAGAGCTCTAGTGTCAAAATAAACTACAGTTCCCAGAAAGTGATCCAGTGCAGTTAGAGCGGTCTCAATCTGGTTTATTTCTACAGTGTGTATTGGACCTAGATGTGTCATGATTATATTGCTTTGGGAAAATGTGAAATTATCTTTTTTTTTAAATTATGTATTTTTAAGAAGGCCATGGTTCCACTTGCAGTGGATCTAGAAGTACAGCCTTGAACAGAAAATACAAAAAAGAATTTTAGTCAATATATATGCTTACTCAAGCTCTAAAACTGGTTTTAGTCCTTACTCTTTCCTTTCTAAAAAGGGACTCTAGGGTCCAAAACACACTGCAGTAAAAAAATGTCTCACAAAACTAAAGTTCCCAGAATTTCATGACTGTTAAAGTGGTGCCAAACTGGATTATTTCTGCAGCGTGTATGTAGTGTGTATTTTCTATTCAAGGATGTACTTCCAGATCCACTGCCAGTGGAATCAGGACATTCTTCCCCTCCCTCTTCTGTTGCAATAGATTTTCAAGCAATTTGGCAAACAACAACATCCACCCCTGCTCCTAATGTTTCACAGGCTTTTAAGGTGACAGAAGGAGGGAGTGTAGAACGGATGAGATGCCAGTGAGATCCAATACAGCAGTGATTCCCCAACTCTGGTTTCCAGATCTATTGGACTTCAGCTTCCAGAATCCTGGACCACCGGCCAAGATGGCTAAGACTTCTGGGAGCTTAAGTCCAAAATATCCGGAGGATCAGAGCTTGAGATTCACAGCAACAGAGTCACACAACTAGAGCTTTGCCACTGAAATGACTGATCTTATTAATCAACATAACATGAGTCATTTTCATTTCTATGGGTCTACTTTGGTTGGAATAGATAATATAAATCTAAGTCTTTTTCTGCCACATAAACAGATGTTTCAAGTAAGGAAATCATAAATTTCCTTCTAGAATGTTGCCTTTTTTATTGAAGCATTTCCTGTATTGCTATGTATTTTATATGTATTATCCTATTATTTCTTAGATTGTACGCCATAGGCAGGCTTACTCTTATATATTTATTGTTTTATGTACAGCGCTGTGCAAATCTACAGTGCTATATAAATAAATAAATAAATAATAGTATCTATCAAAAAGAAGGGATCAAGAAATAAACTGCTCAAGCAAAAAAATTGGCAAGCTCACTAGTCGTGGGGGGGGGGAGCACACATTGCTTCAGCATTACCTGTTGGTCTTGTTCTATCTGGTTCTTGCAACATAATCCAAGATCTTGGAGGTGGCTGTTCTGTTGAAACTATTGAGAAAGACAAAAATAAATATGAGATAATATTTATTTTTAAGAGGCACAATTGTATGTGTTAGAAAGTCATTACTTACTTCTTTTTGCAGTACCTGCCAGGTTATCAAGCAAATAACTCAGTAGCCTTCTTGTTCCATCTGGTTCCTGATAGAGATTCAGAATATCCTGTGTAAGTGGGTTTCCTGTAAAGATGTTGGGGGGGGGGGGGGGAATGATGAGACATTAGATTTAGATATTTCTGTTGTTTGTTTTTATATTTAGTTCTAGTATCAGGGAAGCTTCATTCAGAACACTGAATATAAAATTACTGCTAAAAAATGCTTTCCCTTCACAAAATTATCACCAAATGTAAGTCAACAACAGAGCAAAAATTCTAGGTTTCTACAGGCATAAATAAATAAAAAAAAGATTATGAAAAATATTCTTAAAGGACTGTAGTCCTGAGGCATTCACGGAGAATACAATTTCAAAATGCTTAGATCTTAGTGTGTCAGTTCTAGCCAATATAATAACTTTATCAGCTTGAAGGATTCAATCAAATCAAAAATGCAGACAAAGGGTAAGAAAACTAAATAAAATTCATACCTTTCAAACCCAGTGTCTGTAACTGAAATAGTTTTCCCAGCTCAAACGGTAGAACTCGTAACAGGTTGTTATTTAAATGGAGTTCCCTATTAGCAATTCACATGAAGACAAAAGTAGTAAAATATAAAAGTTAATTATTTCAAACTAGTTGCTTAACTACAAAGAGAAACGGTATTAAAAGGCTTATTTTTAAAAATGGAAGACTAAACAAAAAAGATTAATGATCTTGCAAAGAGATATTAAACATGATGAATTAAAATAAACCAATTTGTTAAGTCTTCTAAGCAAAATATTAAACTATTAATGAAGAAAAAATAATGGAGCAATGATTCCTATTGTCAAGATAACTAGTCAAAATGATGTAAAGAGCCAACACAAAATATTTTTAGAACACTTTATATTAAGCTACCAGCTAATTGCTGTGGCTTTTTGGGCAATCATTTAACATTAACTAATGAAAAGAGTAATCTAATAATGTATTTATTTATACTGAAATACAGGAACAGCTACTTTAATGCCCTATTAGCAAAACGATACATACTGGAAGTACAGAGAAGTTATATATTGAACATAATGAGTTCCAGACCAAGAAACAGAGATTGTAGTCAAGAATTGGGGGTTGGACTAGATGGTCCTTGTGGTCTCGTCCAACTCTATGATTCTATGAAATCAGAAGACAACTAGGATCTGGAGGGGCATCTATGAAAGACCAAGATAAGATCCTCAAATATAAAAATATATCATTAAATATCAAGACAGGATTGTTCAAATCATAGTACAGTGTGCCCGCGTGATATGCGGGCATGCTATACGCGGCTTCCAGCATATGCTGGAAGCCACACCAAAAAGGCTTCTCCTGCACTCTGGAAGAAACAATCGGGTGTGTGCCCATGGCGCATGCCCCACGGCGCACTGCAGGAATGAAGCCCATTGTTTCTAATGGGGCTTGAGTTTACACGGTATTTCCCTTACATGGCGGGGTCCGGAATGGATACCCACATAAGGGAAGGGCCAACTGTATTTTCGATCTGTATGTATGGTTGTGAAAGCTAGACAGTGAAGAAAGCTGATAGGAAGAGAATGAACTAATTTGAAATGTGTTGAAGAATAGTTCTATGGATATCATGGACCACCGAAAACAAATAAATTAGTCCAAGAACAAATCAAGCTCAATTTCTAAGTTGAGACTATGGATATATCATGAGAAGACATGACTCATAAAAGAAAATGATGCTTGGCAAGGTAGAAGGCAGTAGGAAAAGAAAAAGGCCACATTACAGCTGGAGAGACTCAATCAAGAAAGCCATAGTCCTAGATGAGAAGACATCAGCAGGGCTGTTGATGATAGGGTGATTTGGAGGTCTCTCATTCATAAGGTCACCAAAAGTCAAAGTCAACTTGATGGCAGCTAATAACAATGAGGACTCTGCAGACATTTCTTAGTTTTGCCCACAAGAATAGATAAATTGAACAATTAGAGATCATTAGACTCAAACTGTTTTTAAAAATTGGAGAGGATCAAAAGGCTTCCCAAAGAAAGCACAAATGGACAGAAGCAGCAAATATATACTGTACTTGCATTCATGGAACCAGAAAATATAGCTAGCTCTCAGCATGTAGAGACACACAGTCCTTTTATTTCTTTCCCCTAGCACAGGAGTGGAATTCATTCAGCCCTCCAGATATTGCTGGACCGTAAGTCTAGCAGCCCTAGCCATCACAGTCAATGATGTGAAGTTGAAGGCTTTCATGGCTGGCATCCATAGTTTTTTGTGGGGTTTTCGGCTATAAGGCTACGTTCTAGAAGAGTTTTCTCCTCACATTTCGCCAGCAGCTGTGGCTAACATCTTCAGAGAATGTTGGCATGGAAGAGAGTGGGATATATATACTGTTGGTTGAGAGGAAGTGATTTGCATGTAAATCTGTGTATTGTTCTGTTGTTGAATGGCAAGGCTTCCGGGTGTCTCTTTAATTAATGATCCATTGTCTGCTGGGAAACCTCACCTGGGTGGTTTTCATTTGCATGGGCAGAGTCTTGATTTTGGTGTTTTTCAGGACTGGTAGCCAAACTTTGGCACCTTACAAACCGCCATTTAGTACGCGCTCTGCGCGTACTAGAATTAGGAAGGGGCATGCTAGGGTTAGGAAGGGTCTTACTTTCCCTAGTATGCACGGAGTGAGTAGTAAATGGCAGCATCTGTCCACACGGGTGCCGCCATCTTTATGGCTCGGACACACAGCGTCCAGATGTCGCACGGCGGAAGTGATGCCACGAGTGCGCGCCTTGTGGCACCACTTCCAGGTGCCAAAAAGAAGTGCCATTTTGGCGCTTCTTTTTAGCTGCGCTGGGAAGCCTCGCGGTCTGGTCGCAGGGGCTTCTCAGCGTAGCTAATGATGGCGGCAGCAGACCGCCCGCTTTTGGGCGGTCTGTAACACGCCTTTGTTTACTTTAAGGGTTTCTTCTTTCTTGTTGAAGTTGTCCAGGTGTTTGTGGATTTCAGTGGCTTCCCTATGCATTCTGACCTGGTAGTTGTTGGCATGGTCCAGAATTTCAGTGTTTTCAAACAGTATTTTATGCCCAGGTTGGTTCATAACGTGTTCTACTACTGCTGATTTTTCTGGCTGACCCAGTCTGCAGTGTCTCTCATGTTCCTTGATTCGTGTTTGAACACTGTGTTTGGTGGTCCCTATGTAGACTTGTCTGCAGCTGGGTGGTATGTGATAAACCCCTGCAGAAGTGAGAACATCTCTCCTGTTGTCCTTCACTGAGTGCAGCATTTGCTGGATTTTCTTGGTCGGTTTGTGGACCATTTGGAGGTTGTGTTTGCTCACCACTTTCCATATCCTATCTGTGACTCCTTTGATGTATGGAAAAAATACCTTCCCTTTGGCTGGTTGTTTGTCTTTACTTCTATGTGTTTTTCTGGGTCTGGCAGCCCTGACATCTGAGTTGGAGTAACCATTAGCCTGTAGAGCCCAGTCTAGGTAATTCAATTCATCTTCCAGGAGGTGGGGTTCACAGATCTTTTTTGCGTGGTCTACCAGTGCTTTTATTGTGCTTCTTTTTTGTTCTGGGTGGTGGTTGGAGTTCTTGTGTAAGTATCTGCCCATATGTGTAGGTTTTCTGTATACGGTATGGCCCAACTGTTGGTTCGGTTTGCAGATGACCAGGACACCCAAGAATGACAATGTTCCTTCCTTTTCTTTTTCCCTCATGAATTAGATATTTAGGGTGATGTTGTTCAGATGGTTGAAAAACATGGTCAAATCTTCTCCATGGCTCCAGATGGTGAAAGTATCATCTGCATATCGGAACCATGTTGTGGGCTTTTTTGGTGCTGTTTCCAGGGCTTGCTTTTCAAAGTGTTCCATGTAAAAGTTAGCCATCATGGTGCTCAGAAGGCTTCCTATGGCTACCCCATCTCTCTACTCATAGAATCCATTGTCCCACTGGAAGTAGCTTGTGGTGAGGCAATGTTTGAATAGGAATGTGATGTCTTCATCAAAGTCTGCATAATGGACACCATGGCACTCATCTGACAATTTTTTCCAGAAGACATCACAGCTCACTACTTTAGGTAGTGGCAAGTGCAGACAGAATATCACACACACTGAAACCTTTTTTAAAATGTAAGAAGCATACAAGACAGAGCAATATGATAACCGAGAACTGATGTACCACAAAAAATTGCTAGTAGTAATTCTGAGGAACGTCATGATGCACATATGGTTATGCAATTTCTCTGGTAGCATCTACTATGGCCAAAATGAAACTACTCATTTATTTATGGTGAGTTGACAACTATGGTGGGTCAAAGCTAAAGAGAAATATTGAGTTTGTAGTGTGAAAAACTTTTTTGTTTTCTAAAATCTTTTGGAACTTAAGATTAATGTTTCTGTCTTTAGTATACTTGATTATCTGTACTGACTCTCTTGTTTTATTCTAAATTCTGAATTTATTGTATTTTAATATTGCATGTTGGTATTTTACATTGCTGGAATACTTAGAAATGTTTTATTCTGTAACTGTAAAGTACCATGTACATGGATGGTGCGACATAAACAATGATGATGATGATAACAATAATAATAAAAATGATGATGACGAAATGATTTCAAGCATACCCTGAATACCATCAAGTGTGTTTATTCTTATAGTAGTGTTGGGGGAAAGTTACATGCAAGGTGAAGGGATATGAAAAGGTAATACCTGGGACAAGATTTTACAAAAATCTGTGTGAAATGTACAACAGTGCCAGCAATCTAGATTCATATTTAAGTGGAAAAGTACCAACTCCTGATTTAGGTGGCTAGGTAGTGAATTTGGATCTTTAAACAAGACATCTGGGTCTCTGCTTTTGAAAGGCGCTTTTTTCACTCCCAGAACTGGACAAGACATCCTTGAAATTTCACACGGGTTCTGAAGAGATCACTAATTTATTACAGCCCTACTCCAGGATAACAAAGAAAGTGTGGGGCAGGAAGACAGATGATTAGATTACTCTTGTGATCATGCAGAAGACCTCACAAACCAGTCTGCAATCTAAAAGAACTCTGATTTGAAATGCAGAATAGAGCAAACAGGATTTCCCCAAGCACCTTATAGCTCAAAGATTACAGTGCAAAACTGGTAATAAACCAGGAGAGTAGATTTTACTCTGAAATTAGCACAAACTAACAAGGGATAGTTCTTAGGTAAACAACAACACAAAATGATGCAGAAGCTTTAAGCATATTCAGATTGGACTCATGCTTACCTGAGTGACACCATGTTTCCGAGCTCTGCTGGCAAACTGCGGATTTTATTAGATGAGAGGTCCAAATATACCAGATTGTGAAGCTTGGCAATGTCTGAAGGAATACGTGATAAGGAGTTGTCACTGAGATGCAAAGCTGTCAAATGGGTCAGTGACCACAAGGATGAACTTAGGCTTCTTACTTTCCCTGAAAGACAACAGAAAAGCAGCCTGTTTATTTAACCTTGCATTTGAGTAGGAACTTCTGCAATATACAGCAAAAGGTACAAAAAAAATTCCACAATAATTTTCTTCCCTTCCTGCGTGAGATACCTTTCAGCTTGGCATAAAAAGGAAGAACTAGTTTGTCTTTATTTCTGTATCTTCCTATTTCAACTTCACATTTTCAGCATTTTACTTTTTCTTTCTTTTGTTTGTTGGGAAATTCTGGATATTTAGGGAGTTTGTGTTCTAAAAGGCACTAAATGCAGTGCGCCTGCGTCGTATGCAGGCGCACTTTACGCGGGTTTCAGCATATGCTGAAAGCCGCACGGAGAGACGGGGCAGCACATCCCATAGGGATGAATGGGGCATGTGCCCATGGCGTGTGTGCGCTGCCACACCACCACGTGCACTAGACCCATTCATTTAAATGGGGCTCGAGCATAGGTGGTATTTGCTTTATGCAGGGAAGTCCAGAACGGATCTCCCACGTAAAGTAAGGGCACAGTGTATTTCTTTTGAAGTGAGCAGTTCACAGATGTAACAAAAGGAAGAAAAATTCACAATTTTGACAGTAGCTACTAACACATCTGCCACATAGAAGAGCACATGTTGGGAGAGGTTTGAGAAATATCACACGTCTGACATAACCAGAACAAGACTTTAAAAATTGTAAAATCACCAAACGAACATGCCAGGGATGTCCCCTTTCTCTGCTTCTCTTTGTAATGGCCATGGAAATTCTGATTTTTAAAAATCCAGTATCAGAAAGAAATTATAGTACCAAAAATACAAGAAAAAAATGGAATTTCAGATAACTAAAAAAAAAAAAAACCCCACTAAATATTTAGGGGTTACAATCACTAATCAAAATGCAGATCTATATAAAAATAATTATGACAACACCTGGAATAATATTTTAAAAAATCTAAATAATTGGAACAACAAACAACTGTCGCTTCTGGGCAGAGTGGCAACAATTCAAATGCCTGTCCTTCCCAAAATGTTATTTTTATTTCAAACACACCCCATACTGATAAATAAATCACCATTCATGATTTGGAAAAAAGAAATGGCCAACTTCATTTTGCAAGGGAAAAAAAACCAGAATAAAAACTGCAGTTATGCAAGACAGAAAAGAAAAAGGTGGGTTAGCGTTAGGTCTCCCCAATCTCAAATTACACTACAGTGCATGCACACTCCTATGGAAAAGAGATTGGATTCTTTTGGACAACCATAAACTTGTAGAATTAGAAGGAATTAAAATGAAAAATGGATGGCACACATATTTATGTCATGATTCCCCTCAAATAGATAAAGAATTTAATTTACACTGTATCAGGAAAGCATTATTTAGATTATGGAAATCTTGTAAGAAATTTTTTTACTCAAAAATCCCAAGGTGGGCCTCTTCTCAAGAAGCCTTCCATAAACGTGAATTTTAGGGAACCAATACGTGGATCAAATATGAATATCTTTTGATAGATATAAAGGGGGGAATCAAAATTAAGTCAAGAGAACAACTAGAATAAGAAGGGATAACTGTTGATTGGCTTCATTATCTACAATTAAGAGAAGAATTTAACAAAGATATAAAAAATGAAGGAATAGAGACAGAATGGAAAGAGTTTGATAAAATCTTATTGGGAGGCGTAAAAGGATTCATAAAGAAAACTTATAAACTACTCTTAGATAATGAGCTGAAGGAAGAATCCATTAAAGAAACCATGATTAAATGGATGCAAAATATTGGCAGACCAATACCCTTAGAAATGCGGGAGCAATCATGGAAATATAATCAGAAATTTACTAAATGCAATATGTTAAAAGAAAATTATCTAAAAATTCTACACAGATGGTATTTAACCCCATCCAGATTATCCAAGATGAAAGAACACTCTGATGGCAACTGCTGGAAATGCAAGGACAAAATTGGAACCATGTATCACATATCATGGCAATGCTCAAAGGTCAAAAAATTTAGACAAAGCATACATAAAATAATGCAAGAAATCTTAAAAATAAACATTCCTCTTCTTCCAGAATTGTTCCTACTAAACATTGGGGACTTGATACAAGTCAAATTGACCCATAACCAGATTAGTGTAATCTTATACATGATTTCAGCTGCATGTATGGCCTATGCTAAATATTGGAAATCAAGGGTAATGCCCTCTATAGACGAATGGAAATTAAGAGTACATGATTTGTTAATAATGGATAGACTGACTATGTATACTGCAGGAAAAACAAACCACGAATTTGAGAACAAATGGGAGAAGGTTGAGGAAATGTGGTACTAGTTTGGAAATAAAAATATGCTCAAAGCCAGGCACAAAATCAAAGATACAGAACTTTGATCAGATAATTACACTTATATGATCAGCTCAAAATGGAATCATGCAGTAGTCAGATGTGATCTTTTTATTTAATTGTGACATTTGTAATAATGCAAGATGGAAGTCTATAGTATTTCTATTTTATTATTATTATTTCCTTTTGCTTTGTGTTGCATACTCTTATATAATGTATTAAAATTCAATAAATATATTTAAAAAATAGGTGCATGGGAAACCTGGACTGATTTTAGCCATATGCGGTTTTAATCTATGCTGTAAACTGCCTTGGATCCCATGCTGGAAGAAGGATATAATATAATATATTTCAGGGTGGGAGGGAGAGAGGGAATTGGATTTGATATGTCTTGTTATGTTTTGACTTGTCGCTTGTTGTGCTGTATTTTCATTGTTCTTTTGTTAGTTGTTACCTGCCTCAATCCATGGGCCAAGGGCCTGTCCCATGGGAATTCTACAGATTTGTACTCCAGCACTCACAGAATATTCTACCAAAGTATAGTACAGTTCTCCCTTCCCTTACATGGGGGATCCATTCCGGACTCCCCACATAAGGGAAAAACCATGTATGCTAGTGCCCCATTGAAAACAATGGGGTGCATGCACATGGTGCATGAACCATTCATTAGATTGTACCACAACTTCAGCAAATGCTAAAAGCCATGGAAGGGAAGCCTGTGTATGGCGCAGACTGACTGTATCTAGGCATTCATCAAGTATATATTCCAGATCAGACCTTCAACAGCAGTTGCAGCTTGCAGGGTAAGCTTTCAAATTGATTTCCAAGAGAGGGAAGATGAGCTGGTTCAAAATGACTCATTGTTAGGGATGATAGTACAAGTTGTATCCAGGTAGCTGAATGTAGAAATGATCAATATGAACAAAATAATATCCATTTG
>NC_056523.1:93721632-93764519 GCF_019175285.1 Sceloporus undulatus
AAATATACCAGATTGTGACAGCTTGGCAATGTCTGAAGGACATACGTGCATAAGGCAGTTGTCACTGAGATTGCAAAGCTGTCAAATGGGCAGTGACACACAGAGATGAACCTTAGGCTTCTACCTTCCCTGAAAGACAACAGAAAACGCAGCCGGTTTATTTAACCCTTGCCTTGAGTAAGGAACTCTGCAAATATACAGCCAAAAGGTACAAAAAAAATTCCACCAATAATTTTCTTCCCTTCCCGCGTGAGATACCCTTTCAGCTGGCATAAAAAGGAAGGAACTAGTGTCTTTATCTGTATCTTCCTATTTCACACTTCCACATTTTCCAGCATTTTACTTTTCTTTCTTTTGTTTGTTGGGGAAAATTCTGGAATTTAGGAGTTTGTGTCTAAAAGGCACTAAATGCAGTGCGCCTGTCGTCGTATGCACGGGCACTTACGCGGCGTTTCAGCATACTGCTGAACAGCCGCCACGGAGAGACAGAGACGGGGCAGCACATCCCATCAGGGGATGCAATGGGGCATGTGCCCATGGCGTGTGTGAACGCTGCCCACACCACACCGTTGCACGTAGACCCATTCATTAAATGGGGCTCGAGCATAAGGTGGTATTTGCTTATGCAGGGAAGTCCAGAAACGGATCTCCCACGTAAACGTACAGGGCACAGATGTATTTCTTTGAAGTGAGCAGTTCCCAAGATGCTAAACAAAAAGGAAGAAAAAATCACAACTTTGACAGTAGCCCTACTAAACACCATCTGCCACCATAGAAGAAGAGCACATGTTGGAGAGGTTGAGAAATCATCACACGTCTGACATAACCACGAACCAAGGACTTTAAAAATTGTAAATCACCCAACCGAAACATGCCAGGAGCTGTCCCCTTTCTCTGCTCTCTTTGTAATGGCCAGGAACATTCTGATTTTTAAAACAATCCAGTCATCAGAACAGAAATTATCGAATACCAAAAAAATACAAGAAACAAAACTGGAATTTCAGTAACTAAAAAAACAAAAACCCACTAAATATTAGGGGTTACAATCACTAATCAAACTGCAGATCATATAACAAATAATTATGACAAACCACGGAATAATATTTTAACAAATCTAAATACATTGGAAACAACAAACAACTGCGCTCTGGGCAGAGTAGTGTCAAACAATCACAATGCGCTGTCCTCCCAAAATGTTATTTTCTATTTCAACAACACACCCATACTGATAAACTAAAATCACCATTCATGATTTGCGGAAAACAAGACAAGCGGCCAACTTCATTTTGCAAGGGCAAAAAAAAACAGAATAAAAACTGCAGTTATGCAAGACAGAAAAAGAAAAAGGGGTGGTTTACGCGTTAGGTCTCCCCAATCTCACAAAAATTACCACTACAGGGACATCGCACCACTCCTATAGGAAAAGAGATTGGCCCCCCCCCCCCCTTCCGAGAGTCTTTGGGACAACCCAAAACTTGCAGAATAGAACGGAATTAAAATGAACAACTGGACTGGCACCACATCATTTAGTCATGGATTCCCCCTCAAAATAGACTAAGAGACTTACTTACACTGTATCAGGAAACGCATATTTAGATTATGGAACAATCTTGGTAAGAAATTTTTTTACTCAAAAACATCCCAAGGGGGGCCTCTTCTCAAGAAGCCTTCCCAAACGTGAATTTTAGCGGAACCAATACGTGGATCAAATACTGCCAATACTCTTTGAAGAATATAAAGGGGGCGAGGGAATCAAAATAAGTCAAGCGAACAACTAGAATAAGACGGGATAACGTTGATTGGCTTCATTACTCTACAAATAAGAGACAGGAATTAACAAAGATATAAAAAATGAAGGAGGGAAATAGACGACAGAATGGAAAGCGTTTGATAAAATCTTATGGGAGAGGCGTAAAAGGATTCATAAAGAAAAAACTTAAAACTACTCTTAGGATAATGAGCGGAAGGAAGAAAGAATCCATAAAGACAACCATGAATTAAATGGAGAAATGCAAAACTATGGCAGACCACACCCCTTAGAACAAATGCGGCGCAGGCCATCATGAAGCACTATAATCAGAAATTTACTGAAATGCAATACGATTAAAAGACAAATTACTCTAAAACTTCTACCACAGCATGGATTTAACCCACACAGAATCCAAGAGAAAAGAACAACTCTGACTGGCAACTGCTGGAAACTGCAAGGACCAAAATTGGAACCAATAGATCACAATCCAGGGCCAATGCTCAAAGGTCAAAAAAAAAATTTAGACAACAGCATACATCAAAAATAAGCAAGAAATCTTCAAAAATAAACATTCCTACTTCTTCCAGGGAATTGTTCCTACTACACCAATTGGGGACTTGATACAAGTCAAATTGACCCAATAACCCAGATTCAGTGTTAATCATAACAGTGATTTCCAGCTGCATGTAGTATGGCCTATGCCTAAATATGCGACAATCAAGGGAAATAATGCCCTCTATAGAAGAATGGAAATAAGAGTCAATGATTTGTTAATAAGGATAGACGACTAGTGTATACTGCAGGAACACCAACCAAACCACCGAATTTGAGAACAAAATGGGCGAGCAGGTGGAGGAAAGTGGGGGGGGACTAGTTGGCAAATACCAAAATATGCTCAAAGCCAGGCACCACAAATCAAAGATACAGACACTTTGATCAGATAATTAGCCACTTATATGATCAGCTCAAACAATGGAATCATGCAGTAGTCAGAGATGATCTTTATTAATTGGACACTTTGTAAAATGCACAGATGGAAGGTCTATAGTATTTCTATTTTACTTCTATTATCCTTTTGCTTTGTGTGCCATACTCTTATAAAGTTCATTAAAATTCCAATCCAATATATTTAAACAAATCAGCGTGCATGGGACCAACCGGGACTGATTTTAGCCCATATGCGGATGTTTAATCTACTGCTGTGTAAAACTGCCTGGATCCCCATGCTGGAAGAAGGATATGGAGACCAGGTTGCTTACCATGTAACGGTATTCTTCGAGTGGTCATCTGCGAATACAGGTGGTACCCCGGGGGGGTTCACGAAGTTAATTCGTTCCGAGGCGCCCGTTCGCAACCACGACAAGCATTTCGCAAACCCGAAACAAGCCAAGCCGCTACGCGCTGGGAAAAGCCGACGATTTCGTGCCGAAAAAAACAAGCGCCGGAAAAAAGCACCCAAAAATTTTTCGAAAGCCGAAAAAAAAACACGTAACCCGGACACAGTTTTTTCCTATCAATTACTTTGTCGTACCCGGGAAATTTCGTAACGCGGTCATTCGTATCCCGGGGGGTACCACTGACCAAACCAAGGGGTTGGTTGTACTGCGGCTCTGCAGCAGTGCCTTCGGAAACCTTCTGAGATCCACAGTAGGCCCCAAAGTACCACTTTGCAACAGTGTTGAAACTTTTTGGCGGTGGTAAACCCCGCCCATCTCCCCTAAAAACCTCCGTTCCCGCTCTTTCCCCAGTTCCGCAATTTCCGCGTGAAGCCGGGACAAGAGAATGGAGCCATCTGCAGCAGGGACAACTGAGGGGAGGATGGGAGCGGATTGATGTATTACGCAGAGACCACTCGAAGAACATACCATTAACAGGTAAGCAACCGTCCTTCTCTTTCGTGGTCTCTCGGCGAACATACAACTGGTGAGGCACTGGCAAGCTAAGTCAGTGGACGGCGGGGAGTGTCATGATACCTGCGTAGAATCAACAATGTTCAATGGTACCAATAAAGATAACTAACCCCACAAGTGATAACGAAGGTTGAGCTTGTTTGTTTATAAAAACTTGGAGAGAAATCCCACCTCAAGAAACAAGCCCTGATGACGGCGGTCCCACACAACATCAAGCATTGAGTCTCATGTTGTCCGAGTCTGGAAACCCAGTGGACATACCTACCTATAGTCAATGTAAACCAGACAGCAAGGACACGTTCCCAAAAGTTGCATCCTTTTGCGCTCTTGTGTCCCAACCCTGAACTGCATTAATAAAAGTCCAAACGGTTGCGGACCCATACAGCGCAAAGCCTACCGAGGCTACACTCACCAGGGGACACCGGACCAAAAAAGCAGACGAGGGCCGCTACCGCCCTGTGAGTATGGGAGCGAACCTGGTTGGTAACGGGTTGCCCAAGAGTTCGCTACGGATAGCGCAATGGTGTTGGCACCCCACTTCGAGACATCTCTGGAGCCGACACCGGCCAGACCTTTCCTCGGTCCCGAATACGCACTGGAAACAGTCTTTTGGAACGGCTGTAGTCCTGGTCTATCCAACGGTAAAAGGCTAGGGCCCCGACGAACGCCATCTAGGGTCTGGAGGGTCCTCTCGGGGTCGGTAGTCGGGTTCGGCAGCCAGGGGTAGGCAAAGAACAATGTCCTGACACATGTGGAAGAGATAGGAGACAACCAGTCACACGATCCCTCCGTTGGTGGCTCGACTCCCACAACCGTCATGCGCGGCACTGCCCTTTTCGCACGCCCTAACCAGCCCCAGTCGGTGGTGCTCACCAACAGAACGCATTTCAGCACATGCAATAAAAGTCATGGATAGGGACAAGGCCCTGCGTATGGCGCGGGCCGGACTGATCGACGGCACTTCCATCAAGTACTATACTTCACCGATCCAGACCTCAACAGGCGCAGTGCACGCTGACCGGGTAAGCTTTCAACATTGATTTCACAGAGAGGGAGGACGACTGAGCTGGTCAAAACTGACACCATGTTAGGGATGATAGTCCACACGTTGATCCAGATAGCTGAATGTAGAAATGATCCCAATATGAACAACAATAATATCACATTGAAGAAACAAGGAAATTTAAGGAAAAACTACCAAGACACCTAAGGGAAGGATCAATGTATAGGTTTTGTCTGCTAACGTTAGAAACAGGGGGGGAAAATGAACCTGCAGGCCAGTTTTAGGCCCACAGTACTAACACACCGATATAGCACGACCTTTTGGAACGCCTGTAGATAGAATGATGACGGACTCAACGTAATAAGGGTAAGCCTTATCTTTAGAGAAAGCACGGCTGTATTATCCATGGTTAACAAAGTCAAACGGTCAAAAGGAGACTAAAGTCAAACTGATCACGAAACTTAAACAACTCCTCCACAGAAACTTACTATGAAGCCTCAAAGACCTCTAGCCTGACAGGATGCAATTTATTTGAAAGAAGACGAAAAGAAGTCTCTTACATACCACCATATCTAACCACGTCACACCTGTGTACACTGGCAATATCTCCACCAAAACCTTAGGATGGAGCGAAGGTACTCACTGGAGGGAAGCCAAAGGAGAAAAAAGAAAGTATAATAATACTCAGACGACTAAACATTACTCTCACATTATGAGTAACGTACCATGTTCAACCAAATGCAAACAAAAAAAGCCTTTGTATACTAGGACGTGGCTATACCTTTATCTATATGCTGATGTAGCGACACGGTCCCTGAAACAGTACGTCAAGCGAAAGACGATAGTGGAGGGTAAACTCACAACTCGGACGGAGAGCAGTCTTTAATACTCTGAGTTGGATTAAAGTTGCAGACCGACAGCATTAGTGGAACGGATCATTCAGGGGGATCGGGGATGCTTCTCTCAGAGGAGCATGTCCAAGATCAATCCATTAAGACACAACAAATAGTTATTAAACCAATCAGGAATCAGGGAAAGCCCAGCACCCCCACGGTAGGCCAACTGGACTATTAACCAAGGAGGACTTAAGAAAAAGAGCGACGACTGCAAATCGAAATAAACAAAAGTCTTGTAGTCTTCCCTCTGGATAAACACTGAACTCATCTAAGCCTGCTTTTGTGGTTTGAGGGCAGCTACAAAAACTAATTTTTAAAACATAAAGAGAGTAGGACATAGACTACACAACAACTAAACATTAAAAACAAGTAACCAAATCTAATTAGTATTTGATCTGTTTAGGTACTGTATTGGTTTTGGTATGTTATTTGTTATGTGATTGTGAAATACATAATATGGATATAGAGATATATCAAACCAACGTAACCAAAATCTGGCATGGCCTTACACCTGAAAGTTCTTCAACAAAACTCAGCATAAGAAACCTAACTAACAAACAAACAACCCTGCACCCAATTTACATCTACCCCCTCACCATACGACTGGTAAGACAGTCAACACACCACCATACATAAAAGGAAGCCAAGAATAAGGCCTATTAGCATACATGTTACCCCTGACTAACCTGACAAGCATTCTTACCACTGAGACAGCAATAAACATATCCACAAAACAAGCACGGCTCAAGAAAACAGAAAATTCAGTAGGGGTCGCACGAGGAAAGTGCGGTCGCAAGGCAACAGCTGGGTCCTTCTGTGGAAGTGTGAAAAACAGAGGGGTGACGTACTACTGTTCACCTCAGTATTCACAGTCACTCGGTACTACTTAAAACCAAGACCTTCTTTCATTACAAACTCCGCTTCTGTAACCTCCAACACCTGCACTCACATACTCTATCAATACCAAATCAAAGCAGAAGAAATGAAATAATTTTGCAGGTGGTTGCTAATTTCACCATCCGGCCTCATCCAACTGTCGACACCACAAAAACACTGATTGCTGCAACAAGTAAAATATCTTAGTTTGCAAATAAATGGAGCTTTATACCAGGACGCATAATCCAAAGATTTGAGTCATGCAGCCCACGCCTTTGCTTAGCACAAGTGAACATTATGAAATTAACATTTTTTATTTGAACACCCTCTACCATTGCCAGGGTATAAGACAAGAGCACTGAAGACTCAAGACTCAAAACTTTTCACAAGTCATTTTGTAGGAGCTGATTACATCACAGTCTCTCTCCCTTTAAGATGAAAAAAAAGCATCCATTCCCTTGATTGTTCGTTACTGGTTCATACAGCATAATCCACTCCGTTGCAGGCACTGTGTCCATATAGAGAAAATTACTACATGCTTAACAAAACGCATTGGTTTCCTCTTCCCGCTATACGTCTGAGCATAAACAGCACATAGCAAGTATGTGGGGCTGTTATAGTGAGTGTTACACACCTCTTCCCTATTCCTATGCCAACCATGAGGTTCCAGTGCAAGTTTTCAAAGAAATAGTTGTATTAGTCTCTCCATAGCATAAACAAGGGAAGGAAGGAGGAGGAAAACAAAAAGAAATCTGGTAGCACCTTTACTTCAAATTTGGTATGCATCTAAACAAATGGTTTTATATACTGTATACGCTTGTGTACAAGTGAGCCTTATGTATAGTCGAGGGAAGGTTTGGGCCAAAAGTCATGCATTTTGATTATAACCCAGGGTTAAGTTGAGAATAAAAAACTTAAGGGCATCTAACAAAAGATCTAAAGAGGAAAACACCACTTACTTCCTCTTCCTTTCTTCTTCTTGGACCTCTCCTGACCACCTAATACCACTTGCCTGGTGCTAGGGGAAGGTTTTAATACAAAATTGAGAAGGAAAGGACTTGGAAGGGATGGGCTGTTTGTTACACTGGATTGAAAAGAGAAGCGAACTGCATGCATAATGCCAATTGTTTTGTGCAATAATACACATATTATGTCATATTTTTATGCTGCTCTTCAAAGTCATGTTTTTGTGCCAATTTTTCCTTCACAAACAAACTAGGACCTAAATGTAATGTGCCTGATAAGCAGATGAAGAATTAACAGACGTCTGAACTTAATACAAATATGTTACAGGTAATTTTGTTTTTGGTTTCCATAGGGCGGTATACATGAATATTATTATTATTATTATTATTCTTCTTATTATATTATTTATTATTATTCTTATTATTTTCAACCAGGTTGTTTTAAATGGTATTTTTATATACGAGCTCGCATGTTTTTATCAGAAGACTATGATTCTGGAGACCATGGTTTGAATTGCCACTCAACAATGGAGCTCACTGGGTGGGCATATCACATACTCTCAGGCTTGGAAGAAGGCAAAGGTAGGCCCTCTGAATAAATCTTCCCAAGGAAGCCCCAGACTCACCTGGAAATGACTTGAAAGCACCACAACCCACTAAACCATTTTTAAATAACAGTTAGACTTAATTTAAAATGTAAAAATCCTGCAGCGCTATTGTTTGCTAATTTGTCATCCCCTATTGGAATATTCTTCTCTTACCACTTATTTCCAACTCTGCCCAGTGTGATTTTTTTCCATTGGCTGCTTCCTCTGAGGACATAATTGTGTACATCCTCCGTGGATCAGGTGGATCGTACTTTCTTATGGGCATTCCTGTCAAAAATATGAAACATAAAAAACTTGTTATAAGAGAAACTCTTAAAGAGAAGCAACCTCCTCTTAAACTGGATCATCTTATATGCCAACCTTTGAGGTAGGCAATGGG
The DNA here is from genome assembly GCF_019175285.1 of Sceloporus undulatus. Lineage (NCBI taxonomy): Eukaryota > Metazoa > Chordata > Lepidosauria > Squamata > Phrynosomatidae > Sceloporus > Sceloporus undulatus. Next base: position 93,730,020 of record NC_056523.1, read on the forward strand.
CAATATAATTTCCAATAAAGCAAAATGGTCAACATGCCTCACTCATACATCTATTATCATCACCACCCACCCCACACCCCCATGAAACACTTTATTTACTAGCCACTGACAATACTCATCTATAGTCTAAAATTTATTCCCAAAAATTGACCCCAAAATCCAGCTCGACTTATTATTTAGGTCAGTATGGTATGTGATAGCAGCTCTTTCAGATTTCCCCATGGAGAGGAGTTTCTTTTTCTCTTGAGCCAAGTAGATAGAGTCCTGGGTTATTCATTGCTCATTAAACAAACAAACAACAGAACCCCTCTCCCACCTGTGCTGGCCACCACTGTCGGGGAGTGAAGGCTGAAAGTGAAGTTTGAAATGCTGATGAAACAAAAAGTCTTAGAGTCTCTCTTCTTCTGCCACACACATACACCACTTAAGGAAAACCTCCAAGTTTTTACCCTCAATTTATCCATATGTCATTGCAAAATCCATAATTTTGGCCCCAAACCTGCCCTCACTTGTAATGAGGTCACTAGTCCCGTAGTATCATACAGATTTTGTTCGTCCTAACGAACAGGGATTTCATTTGTTTTTATACAACTAAATTGTAAAAATTTACTATATGACAGATGTACCATTATACTCAGCTCTCTATATCCATAAATTCTTTATCCATGGATTCACCATCCACGGTTTGAAATATTCCAAAAAGATATTTCAGATGGATGGGCAATAGCACCCTCTGAACCATCTTGCCATGTGATAGGTTTACCTAGTGTCACTTTAAATTGAAATGACTTGCAGGTATAACAACAGACACCAATAAGAGAAAGACTCTGGTGTGCTCTTCTTCGGTTAACATCTGTGGTGGGAGTTCGGGATTCAGGAAGTGGTAAAGGCCTTTAGATTTTAGCCTGAGGGCAGGGGAACCGTCTAACTACAAAGGATTGCATGTACAGCCTGTGTAAATTTACAACGCTTCATAATAAAGTTAATAATAATAATAATAATACTCTGGGACCACTAACAAAAGTCTCTGTTGACCCTTCTTTTACTCAGGCCTTCCCTAGATCTCCCTTCCCCTGCACTGGAAATTATCAATATGAAACTGAATGGGCAAGACAGCGAGGGGGTGGGGCGGTCATAGGAGCCCTTGTGGCACAGTAATTAATGTCGGTATGGTGCCAAAGTTGTGAGTTCATCCATGATTCAGCCTTCCATCCATTCACAGGCTGCAAAATGAGTGTACCCAACTTGTTGGGGGCAAATGGCACCGATTGTAACCACTTCATAAGTGGGATAGGAATGTAAATGCTAATCAGAGTTAATGCTTTTAATTTACAAAAGAAAGAACAGGAATTTCTGAAGGATAAAAAGATAGATATATGAACAACCCCAAAAAAGGAGGGTAGGATTGGGTCTCCCAAATTTAAATGGTATTATACACCAATCAATTAAGATATATCATAGATGGAATATAGAGAAAGGGAAACTAGATTGGTTGGAGATGGAAACAACAGAAACAGAAAAAAACAATGGGAAAATATATTTTCAAGGACTTTACTATGAAAAGAAAAGAAAAACCCCCTTTTAAGAATATATAGAGATTTGGAAAAATTAAAAAAAAATTAATGCCTGCTATCTCACCATTAACACAGTTATAATGTAAATTTTTTTCAATAATTTAAAGGAAGAACTAGGAAAGAGCTAAGGAATCAAGAATATAGGATAAAAGAATGATGAAGACGATGAAGGAGAAGGACAGGTTGCTACCTGTACAGTTTTCTTCGATGTGGTCATCTTCGAATACATACAAAGGGGTTTCACTGCGCCTGGCAGTGCTGCTCGGACAACTACTGGAATCACTGGGCAGAGTTTACTCTGCAACCTATTGAAACTTTTGGCGTAACTCCCCCACCCGTTATAAGGCCCCTGCCTTCCCGCTCTTTTCCCCAGTTCCGCAATTTTTCCGCCAAAGCAGGCGATGGAAAGAACCCAATGTGAGCAGGACACTGAGGGACGGACGGGTGGGATTGTAGTATTTGCAGATGGACCACTCGAAGAAATAAGTTACAGGTAAGCAACCGTCCTTCTTCTTCGGTCTGCGAATCATACAAATGGGTTTAGACTGCAAGCTTAGGTACATGGCGGGGAGGGAGTGAGTGTCCTGAGACCAAAAGCTATGTGAACCAAGTGCATATTTATGTAACACATAAAACACCTTGAACCATAAAAAGAGTCAGTCATTTTTTTGTTCATGCTAGACCAAACATAGCAATAACATGCTAACCTAAAGGGAACAAGTGGCAATTAATAATTGCTGAAACACAAACCATCGTGTGCAATCAATGCAACCCTGAAACCAACACACAGCCTTCCCGAAAGCTGCGTCTCGGATGGCCCTGGTGTCCAACCTATAAGTTTATAAAGTTAAAGGTTGGGACCCCGACAAGCCTTGCAGAACTCCTCCAAGGGATCCCCGACAGGATGAGAGGATGCTGCCATTGACCTTGTGTAGTGGGACCGAACCCTGCCAGGGAGAGGTTTGCCCAACAGTTCATAGCAGAGGGGATGGTACAGCCCCCCATTTGGAGGAACCTCTGCGAGACACGGGCACCCTCTTCGGTTCCGAGTAGCATTGGAAAAGTCTCTCGACCGACTGGAGGCAGCAGTTCTGTCCAGGTAAAACGCCAGCGCTCTCCTGACATCAAGGACCGTACTGCCTGCGGCTTAGGAGTCTTGCCTTCTCCACCAAAGCAGCCTTCTGAAGAGATGCACCATCTCAGGCAAGTCGGAGGCGTGTCGAGATGCCTTCGACGACGCTTGGAGGACGGGGTTGGCACCCGACGGAAACCTCCGTCCAGTGCGATCCTTCGTGCGCAAGCCCTCGGGGACGGCTTCTCCCGGACCTCGACTTGGGCTCGGAACCTCAGTCCCCGACGACTTATGGGGCGCTTGGAGGGTTTGTCGGTGGCACTGGGGCATGGGGACCACTGGCCACATCGGGTGGTGGTAGAAGATTCAGCCCGTGGCGGGGCAGATACCACACTGGACACGCTGGCCCGAGAAGAAGAGGCAGGCGGCGCAGCCGATGGCGGCGAAGAGGTACGGGGCCCTCCCTCTTGAACTTGCCCAGGGCTATAGCCGAAGTCAGCCGGGACTCATGGTTCTTGCGGGCTTGGGCGAAGGGACTTGCAGAGCGAGCAAGCCTTCGTGTCATGGTCCTTGCTGAGACACAGGAGACAGGAGGAGTGGGGGTCCTGGACGGGGAACTTACCCCCACAGACATCTGGCATCCTTCCAGTCGACGAAGCCAAGGGAAAATCCAAAAAGGCGAGGTCAAACGAGCCGAAGTCTGAGTTACCAGGGCGGGAGAAGAAAGTAGAATGGTCAAGAGACGGTCAGTTCAAAAAGCGAAGTATGATCCAAGCCAGTGAAGCAAGCGAAAGTTCCCTGAAGCAGCTAGCACAGCGGAAAAAAGGAACTGGGGAAAAGAGCGGGAGGCAGGGGCCTTATAAGGGTGGGCGGATTACCGCCAAAAAGTTTCTATATGTTGCAAAGTAAACTTTGCCCGTGATTCCAGAAGTTTCCGAACAGCACTACGCAGGCGCAGTGAAAACCCATTGTTATGATTCGCAGAGACCACGGAAGAAGAACTCTTATTATCACCTGAGATGCTTTCAAGAAAGCACTTAAGATGATCTCTTCCGGCGGTCCTACCACCCGATCTCCTATGAAAATTTTAGAACAATCCCTACTCTTGACGCAAACACGAATGGTAAACAGGTGACAAATCACCTTTTTATTAATAATGTAATATTGTCTAATTTTATTGAATGACTGTATTGTATTGTGTTTTAACTGATGTAATCCTACCTCGATCCGAAGGGAGAGGCGGGATATATAAATAATAAATTATTATCATCATCATCTCATCTCCCTAATAGGTATATGACCCCACAGCATCTTAGTAGTGTGGGTGGTCCAGCACAGTACCTGGCTTGCTTCTACACAGCCAGCATGCACAAAAATGACCCCTTTTCCAAGTCTTCCTTAATAGTTGTTCCAAGGGTCCTTGGGGTCCCACAAGGGATATCTCCTTCTTTGTGATTCTAGCCACAGGAAACACATCCAAGCACTGCCTCCTACCCAGCGCACCAGCCAGCCAGGGGTCGCAGCAGAATGAAGTGCTGGATTGCCTCCTTCCCGTTACCAAAAAAAGGACATACACAAATATATTCAGTTATACCTGCCCATGCAACCCACATGATTCCAGGAGCTTACTCATCACATACATTGAATTAGTATTCTACCATGCTCTGCAATTTAAGACGAAAATGAGCATCTTCTTCATGGTCTCTGTGATTCCAAATTCTCCCTCATTGCTCACTCAGCAAGGCATCCCATACTCTTTCTACTCTAGCGACCGCCAATGGCTCATTAAGTGTAGCTAGAAATACATCACACTGAATCTCTGTTCTTGTCAATTACCCCTTGGTGCATGCAAAAATATATTTTAAAAATCTATGTTATGACACAAGACCTAAAATGCACAGATGACATGGACAAGACTAGCAGCACTATTGCTTTAAACTCCAAAACAAACAACAAAGAAAATAAAAATCAATGGTAGTGCAAATTTTGATAATTTCTACATGTTTCCAAATGGAAACCTTTGTTTTCCCGTTTAGAACTGAGTCATTACTTTATTTTTTCTCTTTCTCAATCCATATCCAGTCCTCCCATCTGGAACAACATGGTATGAAACTCCAAGAATGGTCAATGCACACAGATTTCTTAGAACCATGCAATTCCTCTCAGTGCATCTGTTACTACTCCAAAAACCTATCCTAAAGTGGTCTTACTATGGTCATAGGATAGAGACAGTATGCATGTGCACTTGTTTTACATCTTCTAAACTTGGAAAAAGTCTTTGATTAAAGCTGACGCAAAACCTTATAAAACATTTTTTTTAAATAATGAAATGTTACAATGATTCCAGATGTGGTGCAGTGTTGGATTGGGATCAAGGTGGCCAAGGTTTGAATGCTGCTCAGCCGTGGAAACCCAGTGGGTTACCGTGAACTAATCATACGCTATCATCTAAGAAGACAATAGAAAATATCCTCTGAATAAAATTTTACCAAGAAAACCATAAGCAACCTGTAGGTACATAACAATAAAATACAGATGAGTCCCTTATCTGGAATTCCAAAATCCAAAATACTCCAAAATCCAGAATTATCTCTATGGGGGGCTGAGGAAGGATGCATTCTGATGGTTCAGTGCACCACAAACTTTGTTTCATGCCCAATTTATTAAAACATATGTACAGTGCAACCCGTCATACATGGCCACACTTACGCAGCTTTCAGCGTATGCTGAAAGCCATGCAGGAGAGCACAAGATGCAAGGGGCGGCTGTCCCATTGAAAGTAATGGGTTGCGGGCCCATGGCGCCTGCGCACCGCCATGCCATTGCACCATGCATGAGCCCCATACTTTCATGGGGCTGGCATACTTTTTTTTACGCAGGGGTCAAGAAGGATCCCCCGTGTAAAAAAAGGGTGCACTATATAAAATTACCTTCAGGCTATGCATATAAGGTGTATTATTGTTGTTACCCACCCTCGAGTCGATCTTGACCCATGGCAACCCTGTAAATGAGACATCTCCAAACTCCCTATGCTCCACTGGTCTGCTTAGGTCCTGCAAATTCATACCCAGATATCCTTAATAGAGTCGATCCATCCAGCATGCGGTTCCTCTCTTTTCTGCTGCCTTCCAGCTTTCCTACATTATGTTTTTTTCCAGTGAGCCATGCCTCCTCATGATGTGGCAAGTACAACAGCCTCAGTCTAGTCATTTTGGCTTCAGAGAGATTTCTGGTTTGATCGCTCTAGGACCCATTTGTTTGATTTCTTGGCTCTCCATGGTAACCTCAGCACTCTTCTCCAGCACCACATCTCAAATGCATTTTTCTTCCAATCCGCTTTCTTAACTTTCCAGCTCTCACATCCATACATGGTAACCGGGAATACATGGCTGTATGATTCTAACTTTTGTGCTCAGTTGTATGTCTACATCAGGGGTAGGCAACCTGCGGCCCGTGGGCCGGATGCAGCCCGGCAAGGCCTTGGGACCGGCCCCAGCCTGGTCCTGCCGCCAATTGCCACCGGGGCCTTTGGGGGGCAATTGTCTATAGAAGCCTCAGAAAACTGCATTATATTAACATTTTTTAAAATCAGCAATTTTTTTCGCGTGTCCTCCATTTTTTTTTAAAAAAGTGTCTTCCATTTGAAAAATTTGTCCTACATTTGTTCTGGTTATTTTATATTTATTTTTTTTAAAAAAATTTAATTATTTATTTTGGCTTCGGCCCCCCCAGTTGTCTGAGGGACAGCAACCCGGCCCTCAGCTCAAAAAGGTTGCCTACCCCTGGTCTACGTTTTAGGATATCTTCTAGTAATCTCATAGCTGTCCTTCCCATTCTTAGTCTTTTTATGATTTCTGACTGCAGTCCCATCTGATCTATGTTTAATCCAGGTATGACAATTCTTTTACTATTTTTATTTCCTCATTGTTAAGATAATCTGTTTTGGTCATTATTTGTTTTCTTTATGTTCAACAGTAAGTCTCCTTTGCACTTTCCTCTTCTCAATCCATATCCGCCTGATCTTTTAATAGTGTTCAAGTCGCGATGCTTTCCAGCTAGTACAGTTGTCCCTTCCCTTACACAGGGGATCCCTTCCAGAACACTCCCCCTGCGTAAAGGAAAAACCGTGTAAACTCAAGCCCCATTAAAAACAATGGGGCTCGTTCTCACAGTGCGCACCTGGCACACTTACCTGCTTACCTTAGATTGTTGATATTCCTTCATCCTATTTTCACTCCTCCTTCTTCTGTGTCCAATCCTGCTTTTTATATAATATGTTCTGCATACATGTTGAACAGATAGGATGGGAGGATGCAGCCTTGTCTGACCCCTTTGTCAATTGGGAAACATTCTGTTTCTCCTGTTCTGTCCTGACAATGGCTTCCTATCCTGAGTAAAGGTTCCTCATTGGGACTATCAGATGTGTTGGCACTCCCATGTCTTTCATGATCTATGCAGTCAGAGGCCTTGCTATAGTATAGTCTATAAAGAACATGCTGATCTTCCTTTGGAATTCTTTGGTGCACTATATTAGCCACCATATGTACGCAATGTGGTCCCTAGTGCCTCTTCCTTTCCTGAATCCTGCTTGCACCTCTGAGATCTCTCTCTCTATTTATGGTTGCAGTTTATGTTGCAGAATTTTGAGCATGATTTTGCTTGCATGAGAGATTAGAGCTATGTTCCTATAGTTGCTGCACTTTTTTGTATCTCCTTCTTCTGTGTATGGGGATGTATATTGATCGTTTCCAATCTGTTGGTCATCATTTTGTTTTCCATATGTGTTGACCTATGTTGGTCAGCACTGGTGTTGATTCTGTTAGTATGGAATATAGCAATTCGATTGAAATATCATCTGTTTCTGGTGATTTATTTTTTTCCCATTTCTCTAATTGCAGTTTCCACCTGTTTTTAGAATTTGGGGCTCATCTTCGATTCATGTCCTTCATTTTGTTATCTCTTTTATATAGCTCTTCTGTGTACTGCATTCCAGCATCTTTTTATTCCTTCCTGATCTTGAATTCTTGTTTTTATTGTCATTGAGTCCTTGGTCTGAATTTCTCTTTGATTTCTCAGATTTTTGGAATAGGTCTCTTGTTCTTCTCTTTTTGTTGTCATCTATTTCTCTGTATTGATCATTGTAGTATTTGTCTTTATCTATTCGCAGCATTCATTGAACTGTAGCATTTATGATTCTGAGTTTGTTCCTGTCTCCCTTTTGTTTTGCTTTTCTTCTTTCTTTCACGGCTTGCAGCATTTTATCTGACATCCATGATTTCTTCTCTTTCTTTTTGACTACTGTAAATGTCTGGCTGCATTCTTCTTTTATTATGTCCCTGGCTTCTGACCATAGTTCTTCTGGTTCCCAGTCTACTGTGCTTAGTAGTTCAAATCTGTTCTTTATATTGACCAATTCTGTTGAAATATTGTTTAGATCAAATTTTGGTATGACAACTGGTTTTGTCCTTGTCTTAAGTTTTACTCTTATTTTTGTATAATTTCTGTATAAGATGTATACGGAATATAAATGAATTTCATGTTTAGGCATGGATTCCATCTCCAGGATCTCATTAGGTATATGCAAATATTCCAACCCCCCCCCAAAAAAAACAACAACACTCCAAGTATTTTGGATAAGGGAGACTCAACACGTATAAAAACATAGGATTAAGGACTACAGAGGTACAACCACATGATATTTGAGTCTACAATGACTCTCAGTTTAATTCCTGTGTTCACATAGCCCCCCCAGGCATTCACATTCCTTCAATTCAAAACTATATAAATGTGTTGATACTACTACTAATCATAATAATAGTTACTAAATGATGAGTGCTAAAACATAATAGTTTTGCATTCTCATTCTTATCTTTAATTAACATTTTCATCAAGGTGGGAATCTCTTGGATCTACGATAAACAGGAATCTGATCACACAGTCCTAACAAAACTATCAAAACTTGTAGGTGGGTTAAGAACACAATTCTTTGTAGAATTCATGATAAATGTATAGCATATATTATCTGGAAGTCATTGCCACCAATTTTATGTATCACAAAAATAGGTCCAATGAGTTCTCGTGTAACAATACATCCTTTTTCAGAAATTAATATAAAAACTAATAATTACAATAAATGAACAAAAGTAAATTGATTCACTGACAGCTTCTTGCAATAAATGTTTTCTGTACAGTCAGTCCTTTGTATCCTTGATTTCTGCATCCACAGATTCAATCACCCATGGCTTGATTTTTTTTAAAAAAAATACAAAAACAAATCTTGATTTTGCCATGTTATATAAGGGACACAATGGGGTTGTCCATATTGGCATAATAACGTGGCTTCAACCAACTTGAAGCCCACCTTTTCAGACTACGTACAATGCCAAATTGGGTGGAAAATGACATGAAGCAGCACTCAGGGCCTAAAAACCAGAGCACAAAGAAGCTTTGATATTCTGCTTTAAAGCAGAAAATGCACATCATCACATCAGAATATAAACAGCAGAGTGCAAGTGCAGGAATGCGGGAAAGTCCAGACGACACATGGAACCAGTCTGGAACATGTGACCAGAGCCATTGCTCACCATACAGTTTTTTCATTTCATCCATACAGGCATACAAGTGACCAGCTACACCATCAACCCATTGCATCATCAAGCTGTCACACATCCCATGATGGAAACGTATGACATACACGGGAAGTTGCAACGTATGCAATTAAATCATAAACAAATCAGACAGGGGCGTATGGGGTGAAGACAGGGTAAGGTGGGCATGTATGGGGGGCCTCCATGATTGTGCTTTGCCAATGTGTCGCTGAGAGCACTGATGCACTGTATGGGCAGTGTATCACTTATGCGACACTGTAACATGAGGCTGGTCACATGGGACAATGACAACTGGGTGGGAAAAGGGGGGGGGTAATTGTAAGTCTCAGATGGTGTGTTCGGGCAATGGTGTGCATGCATAGGAGCCAAAAAACAAAACCACCAAGAGGTGTGCAGCTTTATGTGGAGCAGACTGTCCATGGATGTTCAACCCACCTTGGGAGCAGGCTCTGTGGACAGAGGGGTTTCCAATCAGTTTGGGAAAAAACAGAATCAGCCTGGTTTTCCTGTCCATCTGCTCTGCCCCCATTTTACTACACCATTGTATATAATTAGACTTGAGCATCCATATTTTGGTATCAATGGGTATCCTGGAGCCAAACCCCAGAGGATACCAAGGGCCCACTGTACTATCAAAACTGGTTTAGATTTTTAGAAATAATTCTACAGGAAACTGGTAATGAAAACATGTTGCCATAACTCACATAATATGGTGTTTTGGTGCTATTGTTGTTTTGGTAGAAATGCAAAACTAAGCTTCTGTACACCAACACTTATTTATATATTGTAAAGGTTGGTTTTGCTCAGTTTTCCATAGGGGGGAAAAGAGACCTTTTATATATACAGTATAAAGAGTTCTTGATGTGCATTGCCAGATTGGGAATATACAAAAGTTCATCTACAATAACTTCAGAGCAGAAAGCAACAAGAAAATGGAATGGGCAAAAATGTGTGAAATGTTTGTCAGTTAATTTCTATAGTTTACAGTTCAGTACTTTATTTTATTTTTTACTGTAAATATACAATGGAAGAAAAGGAGAATTACTGACATTTTTATGAGAAAAACATAACCCTGTGTAGTTTAATATATGCATTGCCAATTTAAGATTTGAATTTAGGGTTTGAATATTTTTAGTTCAGAATGCATCAAAAACCTGCCTCTAACTCCCCTAAGGCATTATGAAAACACTATTTCTCAGTTATACAGGCCCCTTCCATCTGGCTTCTGCTAAACTAGATTACCTTTTGCGAACCCCATCCTGGACTCAAAAAGGACAAAACACACTTTCTTCCAATTTTCACATTTATGGAACTATTAAAATGAAATAAATTCCACAAGGTTTAGAAACCTATAATAGTTGGTCCTCCATATCTATGTATTCCTTATCAACAGATTCAACCATCCATGGCTGAAAAATATTTTAAAAATATATAAATTCCAAAAAATAAACCTCGATTTTGCCATTTTATACAAGAATGCCATTTTACTACGCCATTGTACTTAACAGACTTGAGCATCCATGAATTTTGGTATCTACGGGAGGTCCTGGAACCAAAATCCAAGAGCTACCTAGGGCCCATTGAATTACATGCATCACCCAAATAGCCTCCATTATTAGAGAGGCATAAAAACAACCAACAGCCAAGAAACAGGACATGAAATATCCTTTTTGACTAAGGCCAGGGCCCAGAAAGTCAGCATGTACATGCCATGGAATATAGACGGCAAAGATATCATTACCCTTTTACATGTTTGGATTGTCTTTTATTAGACAATGAAAAGGTTTCCATAGCAACTAGGAACATGTGTTTAAGCTTGTAGAATGCAAGCTGTATTCACTACTATATTTTATTGAATTTTATCTGCTTTTGATTATTAAATATAACACAGATTTATAGTCTAAAAATCACTTGGATAGTCAAAAGTTCCATGCAAATGAGTGGGCTGGTGAAGGAAGGTTGGACCTATAGTTTTTTGTGGGCTTTTTGGGCTATGTGGCCATGTTCTAAAAAAGTTTCTTCCTGACGTTTCGCCAGCATCTGAGGCTGGCATCTTCAGAGAATGCTTGCCTGGAAAAAGTGTGTGTGTGTGTGTGTGTGTGTGTGTGTGTGTGTGTGTGCGCGTGCGCGCGTGCATGCATGCTGTGTGAGCCTGGGGAGGTTGGATCTCTTCATCCTTTCTGATTATTATTTTTGTCATACCAGTTTACAGAAGAACAATTTGGAAATGTAGTGGGCTGGCAAAGAGGAAGAGAGGATCTTTCCATTACTCTTCCGGCAATCCACTTGGCAAAAGAAGGCCTTTTTTCTTTTCTTACTAACAGGCTGATAGTCTGCATTTCCATTGTGGCTACAGAGACTCCTCATCACCATCATTAATGAGTATGTGGCAATTACAGTCATAATTTGCCCTCTAGACCAGGGGTTCTCAACCTGTGGTACACACATCCCCGGGGGTTGCAAGAGGGAATTATAGGGGGTGCAACAGTAGGCTGTGTCCTTGAGAGATAAATCACAAGACATCACTCATTTTTTTCTGAATAAATTAGAACTTAATTGCTCAATTTTGATTTGTGTTTTATGCACTGACCTAAAAGCTTATTTTTTAAAGTTCAATTTGTTCACCTGCAGTATTGTATGTCATTCAAACTTGTGGTACAAAAATAGAAATTAGACCTCTTCATCTTCAAATGTGTTAATACTTTTGCAGGAGGTACAAACATTAATCAAACATTTGCTAGGTACATGTGGGACATAGATGGGTTGGGAAACTCTGCTCTAGATCAACTGTCATTTTTGTAGATTTCGATTACACATTTAACCAACAACAAAATGCATGCAGAACTTTGCACTGTAGATATAATTTAAAATGATAGCAGAAAGATCATGCCAAATCCTTATAAAAAGAAATAGATTGAAGAGGGGGATTTGAAATTCAGCACGTGGAAAGGGAGAGTTAAAACCCTCCACTGGCCATGTTCCTGGTTTGGCACTACTTTCAATACCCTCTAAGTATAAGAAGACCTTTTACTTGAATGGGTAGGGAGGGGGGCAATTAGTACGGATTTCTTTATTCCTGTTGCAGCTAGGAGATAATATGGGAGACAAAAGAGGAGATTTGGAGGGGGGTGTTACCCCCGCCCCCCATAATCATCTCCCTTGTCTCCTGAATCTCACAAAGGCCATCTTCCATCCAGAGAAGTGATTAATTAGGTACAACCCACAACACAAAACTGGGCCTGATGTGTATTAGACAGATATTGTTACCTTAAGCCACAGAAATGAAAGAGTGCTATGTAAGACTACGCAGCACTTTCTATGTATCTGATATATGATCTCTCAACCAGGAAGCTGATGTTCAGTGAGAGCAAAGGAGACAGTAAAGGACAGAATGGAAGTAACTGTCATGGGAGGCTTCATAGATATAACAGCAGATATGCATTATCCAGCTATGCTTGTTATTAGGGAGCACTTCACTGGTACAACCATTAGTGCTTGATAAGGGATGCAGCTTCTCACAGGGCAGAAGGGAAGAAAGAAGACTCATATGCTTATCTGTGGCTGCAAGATGATCACACTGTGTGGGACAGGAATGTTCTTTCTTAAGAAACAAAGTGCACAGTTTGTGCAAAACCTAGTTTGGATGCATGTTATCTAGATCAGGGCATAAATGTGAAGGTGTACAGTATAAATGCAGTGCAAAATAAAATGAAGTACTGGTGTTACTAGGTTCGATTCTTCAAAAGTTAACAAGGGGAAAAGGAGGCAATTTATTATTTTTACAATAATGCCTCTTAAAAAGCAGCAGCAGCAATTAACATATAGGCCTGTTACACACGGGCACCCTAGGATGGGCTCAGTCCGTGCTAGTTAGAAAGGGGCGTCTCTTCTGGACACCCCTAACCCTACCACGGACTAAGTCCGTAACAAATGGCGGCGGCCATTCCACACGGCCGCTGCCATCTTGACATAGCGGACGCTCTGCGTCTGCACGTCGCGCCCCGGAAGTGATGCTGTGAGTGCACGACTAGCGCCTTGCGGCGTCTCTTCTGGGGCCCAGGAAGGAGCGCGATTTTCACACTCCTTCTCTGCAGCATCCAGGAACCATGCCGTTTGGCTGCTGCGGTTCCCGGACGCTTCTCGGCAGTCTGTAACGGGCCATAGTCTATTTTAACAATATGGTCTGACAGGCTGTAATCCACTGCTTCAATGAATTTTAAGCTTATGCAGCCTAAGAATTTAACCACAGTAATTAGATGTTTAGCAAAATCTTATTACACAGTAATTTTGTTTCAGATTTTACCCATCATTTTGGATGTTTATTGTTAGAATATTCCACTGAATTTACAGATTAAGCAATGTGATTTGCGAAGTATATTGTGCCAACTATGAATAATGAGATTTCTTTATGCAAAACTCAACTCTGCCTTATCGCAATAAACCAAAATAACTTTAACAGAAATCAAGTCTGTGCACCTCTTTATTTGACCCCATACATTTCATAGGATTTTCCTAGGCAAGGAATACTTTGAAGTGGTTTCGCCAGTTCCCTCCTTTGAAATATAGCATGTGGTATTTGTTGATGGTCTCCCATCCAAATACTAACCAAAGCACACCGCACTTAGATTCCAAGATCTGATTGAATCTGGTGCATTTAGGGGTCTTGCTTACAAGCAACATAATGTTATCAGTTTAAATGACAGAACTTCTGCATGAATTTTCCTTTGGAGTGGATAACAGTAATGATTTTTGTGTGTATAACAATACTCAGTTTTATAATTTAATAATAATAATAATAATTTGTTTTATTTATATACCGCAAAAGTTGGACATTTCAGACATCACATTTGGCTTTTTAAGGCCCCACTAGATACTAAAATAGAAGCAACAGCTATTAAACCAACGTGTTGGCATATGGCAGAAGACAACTATAAGAATTCCCCTCAGACCAAGATCAGATGAGGTGGTTTTAGAACCCTTTCATATGCAGACTTCATGAAATGCAGTTAGCCCCATCATATTTTTTACAAAAAAATCCAGGTGAAGAAATGGATTTCATTTGGAGGCATGATTATAGAAGTGGCATTAGCAGTCGCTGCCTAACTATGTCATACTTTTTCAATACAGTGGTACCCCGGGATACGAATGCGCCGGGTTACGAATTTTTCGGGATACGAAAAAATCCCATAGGGATTTATTGCTTCGGCTTACGAAGGTTTCTTCGGGTTACGAAAAAACCGCGGCGCTATTTTCCGCCACCGGAGGGCAGCAGAGAGCTATTTTTCCATTAGCGCCTATGGGAATTCGGCTTACGAAGGTATTTCGGGTTACGAAATTAACCGCGGAACGAATTAATTTCGTAACCCGGGGTACCACTGTATATATGTCAGCCACATATAAATATATCACACTGGAGTAAGAGGAGTTTACCAGAAAAGATATGTCAACACACCGTCTTGAGGAGCTCTCTGGGAAATACAAGCAGATATAGCCCAGATCTCATGTTCCAGACACATGAACAAAAGTACCAAGAACAGAAGAAATATTTAATAGATTTCAAGATATCTGTTTTAAAAATCACATGAAACTCTGCCATATACAGTACTGTTTTGTAACAGAGGTAAAGACACTTGCATGCCACTTGCTCAGGATTTTGCTCTGAACCAAGAAACTTTATGCCTTCTTTCTAATACTCAGAGGGTCCATTTTGATTGAGAATGCAGACTGCAACTCCAGAAATCTGGTAACAGCCCCAGAAGAAGGCCAATTGGTGACAAAGCTGAAACACATTGGGCTTTTTAAGAAATTAAAAAAAATGGATGATCACACAGCATGTGGGACTTTGTCTCCTTTTATTCTTCTACTATGAACATGTGCTTTCCAGTTTCTTGTACTGTTCCATGAAATTTTATGACACAATCAAGTGGTAGTCTTCAACATGTCATTAGAATCTGTTGTTTCTCTAACAGTGAATTTACCACAAGACTGAGCATGTTACCACATATGTTCATTTTATAATTTTAAAATAATTAATACTATGTCAGCAAAAATCACACTTCAGCACCAGAAAAGATATATGCTTGTTGCGAAACAACACAAAACAATAACAGGCTAATGCAAAAGAAAATTCATTCAGAATAGCTCAACAAACCTCTTGCTATCACCAACCCTGAAAAACAGATATCAAAATGACAAGTTCTTGGCTTTATTTCGCGAACGAAGATTCAGAAAGGACTCATCCGTGCTTTCTACAAGCGCGTTGATGACGTTGGATGTATCCTTCAAGCCTGTGCAATGGATTTTTCTGGTGGAGCGCAGCGTGCACAAAACTGGCCTCATCCTTTAAACCAGAGGTTCGATTGCTGAGGCCTTGACAAGCATGGACAATGGCAGCGAGGTCCTCAGGTCGTAGGTTTGATTAGAGTTTCCTTTTCTTAGATGGTTGACCTTACAGGGTTAGACGAGCACCATCTACCCGGATTTGGGGATTAGAGTTTTCCTTCTCCTAGGATGGTTGCCATAAGACTAGAGAGCCCATCCAGCCCTTTGGCGCTCTTGGTCAGTTGTGACCTGTCTGGCATGGTAGGCCCTATCGGTGGCTATTATACCACCACCAGCATAGCTCACAACTTCATTAGGGTACGCAAACCTCTCCCTCACACTGTCAGAGCATAGCTGGAGGGGAATAGGAGACCGGAAGATGACAGTTAAGGAGCAGGGACATAGCTAGGATTTTAGGAAGGGGGGGTCCAGACTAAGTGCCACCATTATAATGGGGCTTGGGTGCCGCGGCGCAGCAGCACACACCATTCATTTTTCTAATGCAAGGGGGGTCCGGACCCCAAGAACCCCCCCCTTGGCTACATCCCTGTAAGGAGGGAGGAGCCTCTTCCTTCAGGCTAGCCCTGGTGGAGCTGGGTCTGCCTGATCACTCCCTCTCAGGCCACAAGATGACAAGTAGAGACACTTAAAATCCAATACTATCCATATATGTGTTTATAGCCACTGTAAAGTATCTCCATTATCTGCTTATTTCTATTAATTTAAAGCACTAGCACTTCATTTCATGTGTGACACTAACACTGGAAATCCTGTAAATTCAAATACTTAGTCTATAACTAATATTCTTAAGGATATTCTACATAATTACTTTTTAACTTGTATTTCAAGTGAATATGAAATAAAAGTGTCTGATCTATGCAAATTCATCTGTTTTGTAAATCTGCAAACCTAGCTTTAGGGAAGCTTCTATAGATTTTAACTGCAGCACTTCACACTGCTATAGATTTTTCACCCCCTGCCATCAGCTCCCAGTCAAATCCACATTGGAAGCCACATTTGGCTGACCACTAGGAGAGCTGCAAAATAGATTAAGAAAAAGAAGAAAAAATACAGTTACACTAACACTCCAAATTTTGGATAAAAGGAGTTGAAATGAATAAGTTTTTTAAAAAATCTTGAAGACTTCAAGACCTTATCTGCATTGTTTTAATTTAACAGGACAAACTCCAAAACACCAATTTTTACTGCTTCCCAAAGAAAGACACTGAAGTCCCTGAAAGTCAAGGTCACTGCCTCCCACATTTTCAAAACATGAGGGTTCAAAAGGTATGGTATGCTAGCTCCAGAAGTGAAATGCATTGGCTAAAATGCAAAGTTCTTCAATATACTGTCTCTTTCAGTTCTCAAAATCAGCCACAGTACAGTACACTTTAATGTTAGGAACCTTTTAACTCATTTACTTAATCCACACTGTGAATCCATCTGCAAGGTCATTGCATTAGTCTACATAAAACTTTGCCATAGCACAAATGTTCGTCTTAGCAGTGGATGGAAAAAGAACAAAGCAGATCAAAAGATCTTGCAGAAAGGAAAAGAAAGAAGGGCAATGGGATAAGAAAACAGAGAAGTCCAAGACCGTCCAAAACTCTTTGGGGAAGGAGATAAAATAATATTTGAGACTGTGACAAAAGAAATGAGAGGATCGCTTTAGCGTCTGATATTTTCAGTTTGACAGTTTTACAGGTCACCAAAGACAAAAATGATCAACAAGAAAAGGAGAGAAACTGAATTGGGCAGAAGGTGGCAGAATGTTTTCAACACTCAAGACACACATGTTAGGAACTGAAGCCAAAAGCATATATAGCACAGCCTGCAAAATAAAAAGAATAGAGTAGTGAGCAAGAAATGACCTTTATAGGCAAATTAGTATTTATCATCTCTCTTACACCTGCAGTATATTTTAGAATGCAACTGCATTGCCTCTGCCTCTTACTGGCTTAATAGACTCATATATCATTCTGTGCATAACACCAATTAGCTCTCCTTCAATCATTCACTTAATTCCATTATACTTAAAAATGAAGAAATTGGACTCATAGCCTAAAGGAAGCCTCACCATTGCTCTACATTGTAGTTCTTATTACTATCCTATCCCTAATATAATGAACCTAATCTTTGTAAAAATAGTATTTTCTTCCTTTCAGGGTTTATCACTGTCACCCTTGGGATTGCTCACAACCCCAAAGGCTCTTTCATCCTAAACTGTTTTTAGCTGATGAGCTTCCACCACACAACAAAAGGTATTATTACTGGGGAATAAACATGTTACTTGGCATTCACGATGCCTACATATATTATTTTCTTGTCAAAACATTTTATTACATAACCAGAAATGTTCACACTACCAGGCAGGACATTATGGGAAACTGGGACTGTAAAGCTTTATGCTTTGGGGCAAAACTGCACAAACACCATTTTCATATTCTCTAAACACAGATATTCATTGAAAATACACAGGGAATAAGTCCTACATCTCCGTTTTCTATGGACACAAACATTTTTAATCAGCAAAGAAAATACTGTGGCAAGCTATAACCAATAAATATTGCTCTACACAGTCTAAACATTTCAAAAATCCTCTTGGGTAAATTTCTACATAAGTAATACAAATTGTACTTAGAGACATAAACTGCATACCATGTTGTGCAATCTGAAATGTCAATAACCAGAATATTGTACCAATTTCGATGTAATGGTACACTGCTGTACAAGTACACATTATGGACAAGGGCCAGCCCACCATCATAATAACAGCATCAGCTGTACTTCCTTCCAGTCACAATTACACTACAGCTTTTGTTACAATTAATTATTTTTTAAAATAAATTTTAAAAATTGTGGTATTAGTATGCCAGTCAGGTATTATAAGCAGACTGTGGGGTGAAATAGACCAGCGGAAAGGACGGCTTCAAGCTGCCCCTTCCAAAGCCGGATTGGGGCTGCGGCAACAGCACATTATGGCCCCAATCTGGTTTGAAGCTTCCCAAAAAGGGAGAGGCAAATAGCTGGCTTCGTGAACACCATGCCGCTGGAGCATCATGAAGCCGCCCTCATATAAACAGCTGGGAAGTTTCCAGGCTGCTTGGGATTGTGAGGCGTGTAAATGGAGGGAGGCACAAAGAGGCGGTCTGTTTCACCCCTGTGTTAACATACAAAAAACTATGAATATCAGAACTGGTTAGTTTAATAGTCAGGTAAAAATTGTTTACTTTCAATCATGATTAAGATAACAGGCAACCAGATGTAATTTGGTTTTTGTTCTCTACATACAGTATTTGTAGCTGTCAGTTCAGTTTACAGTGCTTCACAACATAATACTGTATTCTGTCTACACACAAGAAATGGAACTTTTATTTTTAAAGGCCATATTATCATGCAAGGTATCAACCTTAAGGCTCTTTAGCTCTATTGCATACATTTTATGACAGCAAAATAAAGGTTGGCCATACGATTTACTACTCATCTTGGGTTCACAACACAATACAGAAATTCTGTCTGAGTGAGCAGCTGACTACCTGGCACACTGGCCTGCAAAATTCTACCTCCTTCAAACTGGGAACAATACTGATCTGTCAACTACCACAGTACTGCACAATATTCTTCCAGCTTGGGGCAATTCAGGAAAGTAAAAGAGCTCTGCTGCATGCTCCCTCACACACTTAAATTCAGACTGGCAGTTCATATTCATGAGGGGATACTGCTGGACTAACCGCTATTCAGGCCTTTAAATCAAAGTCTACAAGGAAGACACATCAACAATTTTAGTAGTGTACGACTATAGTAGGGAAAGCACTCTGAAGCCCTCAAAGGTCCCCTACTACAGTAATTTCAGCAGATCCTTATCGCTACTTCCACACTTCCTTAACACCAGTGTGCAGTCTGCACAAACCAAAAATGTATACAAAGCATCTCAAATTTTAGTTTCATATTGCCATGACTCATCCTGCCTGGAACAAATTTGTAGCTATCCCTCTTCTCTTTTTTGAATATCTATTATACTGCAGGTTCAACAGTTCAGAATCTTTTCTATTCTGCCATGGTTAGGTGTTGATTTGATATCACCACAACTTTACACTTGGCAATTTACACCTGGCCATTAATTCCTGCCATGCACCTTAATAGGCCCCTCAAGAGAAAAGTACACACAGACAGCCAAAATAAAGCTGCTTTGAGTGACAGTGGAGGTATGGTGTTTCAATGATGCATACGTCCTACGAGTCCAGAAGCCACACCAAAGCCACGCTCCAGTTCTTAGGGCTGGAGTGTGGCTTTGGTGCGACTTCTGGACTCTTAGGATGCATGCATCATTGAAACACCATACTTCCACTGTGACTCGAAGCAGCTTTATTTTGGCTGTCTGTAACAGCCCATAATAACGTAGACTTTGATCAACCTGCACTTCTTATAGCCCAAGAACACAGGGAAAAACACTTCCTAGAAACAGAGTGGATATCTAACCTTTATTTCAGGGTCTGATTTTGTTATTACATCTAATTCACATGCAATACAAATCATTTTGTTTTGCACACTCATTTCAGGAAATAAGAATTACTTAGAAACTCTGATAAGCACAATGTGCCCAGTAATCTCTAAAAATGACATGTTCCTACAAAACTAACATGATCGTTCTAGCAGAGTTTATGTTCAAACTGGTCAAAACCTTTTCATACCATCTTCTTTTTCTTTAGAGACCACACTACTGATCAGATTTTTAGCTACCCTTCCCATGGCCAGAAACAATTTCCAGGGAAAAAGACCTTGAGTTATCAAGGCTAAATTTAACAAATGCATATTTAAGCCACAGATCTAGAAGCATAATAATTGCTTAATTGTCAGTTTAGATTATGTGTGCATTAGCACACAAGTCTAATGTGCATATTGGCTTGTCAGCTTTAAGGCAGCTACATGTGATAACAGGATGAATTCAAAATAAATGAGCTTACATGTGAAATGTAATTTTATAGCCTAAGTAGAATGCTATGATGATAATGATTGTTAATAATATTTGTCTAGCACCACACCTCAGTTTGAAGTAGGTAACTGGTTTGCATAAAACCAGAGATTAGAATACTGCTACAAGTGAGGGTTTACTGAGAACTTATTAAATGTTTACATTAATGTAGCAAACTGTATTTCAAATGCTTCACTGTTAACTCATTTCATACCATGTATACACACAATACTCTAAACTAGGCACCAGATCTTGTTTTATTTTGGAAGCTAAGTAGGATCAACCCTGGTTAGTGCTGGGATGAAAGAACTCCAGGTACTGTAAACTATGTTTCAGAGGAAGAAAGTAGCAAAATCACCTCAGAGTACTCCTTGCCTAAGAAAACCCAATGAAATTAATGGGGTTGTCATAAATCAACAGGTTAACAAGGATACACATGAACACAATTGTGCATATGTTTTTAAACTTCTTGCCTTTTCCCTAGACCAGTGATGGCGAACCTATGGCACGCGTGCCAGAGGTGGCACTCAGAGCCCTTTCTGTGGGCACATGTGCAGTCGTCGCAGCACAGAGTTTGTTACTAGAAAGCCAGAGGGACATGGCACTTTGCAATTAATACATGGTTTTTGGGTTGCAGTTTGGGCACTCGGCCTCTAAAAGGTTCACCATCACTGCCCTAGACAATAAGATTACCACCCAGATGAGTAGGTAAGCTGCCAGAAGAGGGACTGAGCTTTCATTCTCTCTTTTGGCAATCCACTGTGTTTCTGTGCTAAGCAGAGGGGAAGAGGAAGCCTCTCTTTATTCCCCAATACTAAATACAAGCAAGCTGCTGACAAAAGCATGGACACACTTTATCCCTCTTCCACCAGTCCACCACTGGCATGTTTGGTATGAAGTGAACTCACCTCTGCATCACAGAATCTAAGAGGACAGATGCCAGAGAAGGTACATTACCTCTTTACTGTGTTTCTATGCCAGGCACACAGGAGACCTTTCTGAGCATCCATCACAGAAACGCAGTGGGCTGGTGAAAATCCCAATTTCCAACAGCAGCTTGCTGTGCTTCTATACCGAACATGAAGGAAACAATGTCATTTCCTGTGCATACAGCACAGAAACACAGTGGGCTGGTGGCAGAGGGATGGAACAACACAGTGTCATCACCAGTCCTATACAGAGTACAGGGCTTTGCTCCATCTTTGTCTACTACAGAAATGCAACAGGCTGGTGGAAAAGGGATAGAATGATCCACACTGTTGCCAGTAGTCCAATTAGTTTCTGTGCTTGAGGTGCAATGCCATTTCCTGTATGTTATGCATAAAATTCAAGATATGGACTTATAAGAAAGGAAAGGATCACTCCCACCTTCCAGTCTGCTACATGTCTAAGCAAGTTGTACAGAAGGAAAAGTCTCTTCCTGTGTGTTCAGCAACAAACAATAGAGCTTTGCTTTTACTTGTCTGCTTTTCAAGAGAGGTTAGCAAAGTAAGAGACAGAATCCTTCATACATCTTCCATTAACCCTCATCATGACTAGAAAAATAGATGAGCTAAAAAAATTTATAGGTAAATAACTCCAGGGACCAATTTACAAGGCTGGTCTAGAATAAATGGGATAAGGGCATGAAATATGTTTGTTCATTTATTCTGGCCCACCATCACTGTATTTGCCACATGCTAAAAAAATGCATGTGTAAGATCCCAGTGGGAGAGACTTTATCTATCTGTGCACATGTGCTGGATTTGTTTTACATACAAACACTGAAACCTCTGAACCCAGTTTGGAGCCGGGGGGGGGGGGATCAGGAGGTACAGACTGCACAAACTGGGCATAAATACTAGCTGGACATGCCACCACAATCTACATTCTGCACTGCCCCATTCTGTGTGGTATTGTTGTTGTTGTTACCAACTCTCACACTGATCTCAACCATGGCGACCTTGTAGATGAGACATCCCCAAGACTCCCTATCCTCCACTGGTCTGCTCAGGTCCTGCAAATTCATACCCATTATGTCCTTAATAGAGTCCATCCATCTAGCATGCGGTCTTCCTCTCTTTCTGCTGCCTTCCAGCTTTCCTAGCATTATTGTTTTTCCAGTGAGTCATGCTTCTTCATGATGTGGCCAAAGTACAACAGCCTCAGTCTAGTAATCTTGGCTTCCAGACAAATTTCTGGTTTGATCTGTTCTAAGACCCATTTGACTTTTTGGCTGTACATGGTAACCTCAGCACTCTTCTCCAGCACCACATCTCAAATGAATTAATTTTCTTCCAATCCGCCTTCTTAACTATCCAGCTCTCACATCCATACATAGTAATAGGGAATGCAATGGCTTGTATGATATGAACATCAAAACCGGATTTGGAAAGTTATTTAGCTTGTTTGCAACAGAATTCTCCATGTAACAAACAGGATTTAATGAGAACCTGTTAAATTCTTTCAAAATTTTTCTCTCAACCCTGATAATGACCGTTTTGTACGTCAGAAAAATGCAACATGGGCATATCAAAGGATTTTTAATTACTTTGATAGCTACTGTTATGACATAGTTACTGAACATACAAAGTATCAAAAGAAAATGAAGATGAAGATGTGGAGATATAAATACTAAGAATCATTACCTATCCATGCACTTATTTTTATATTTCAGTTTTTCCTCAAAGTTTCAAACACACTATACAATCTGAACTCATCAAGACTGTACTCAAGAGTTCACATGAAAGTGATACATATCAGTCTCCTTTACAAAAATGAATTGATCCAAGCGATTCAGGTTAAGTGAATAAATCCATATGCAACTGGATCCATTTCAGCAACAGTATTAATAAACCCGTAAAGAAGCCTTCATTCTTAGCAGCATATTTCAGAGTCCAGATGAACCAGCAGAGAGAACACAGGCTGGATAATTCTTTAAAATTACCCCAGCAGAAATGTCGATGTATCCCCAATGATGGGGCCTACTCTAGGATAAGAAGAAATGCAAGACACAATACAATTTACCAGACAAAACATGCAAACCTTTACATCTGTACCAAATAATTAGCATAAGCATTCCTTAATTCTTTTGAACGTTAAGTCTTTGTTACCAAGGCTGGTAAAGTTAAGAAAATAATCCTGAGAACACAATTCAAGTATTTTCCCTGCAGGGAATATCTTCATATAAACCCAGGATTTTTTGCCTAGTTCCCATCGATAGCGAGAAGAATATTATTCTCATTATGTATCTTATTTTGATAATACTGTAAATTTCTGAGAACACAGATTTTACTAAGTAATTATAATATTTTGCTCCAAGTAATAGAACAGTACGTTTATTCCCTTGCATTGTACCATACAAAAACCCTCTCATAATTTTTTATATTTTTTAAAAATCACTTGATATAATGAGCAACAAAAAGTCAGTTACTCAAAATGAATGCTCATCATCATCATCATCCCACTTTCCCCTCAAAATTGGAACTCAGAGCAGCTTACAATTTAAAAGAACAGCACAATTAAAAACATACAAAAGAGAGCATTAAAGTAGAATTAAACTATTACAATACTGAAACAGATCACTTGTTAAAAGAATACAATAGTTTAAAAAGATAAAAGCACTTTAAAAAAAGTCTAAGTAGTTAGCAACCATTTCCCATATTACATCTGTACTTTTCTACTATGAACTACAGCCAATCTTGAAATAAAACTGACATGAATGTTAGTTTCACACACACACACACACACAGACACACCTCCAATAAACATAGTTGATTAAGAATTTTTTTAAAAAACCTAACAAACCTTGAACCTCATAATTACCATTTGCTACTCTTTAAAGTCTCCCCTTTATTCCAAATGGCCAGCTACAATTTCCAAGCAAGGTAATGCTATCCTTTATTAGACATCCCCCTATCCATGCAAAAACACACAGAACAGACTTGCTTTTGTACCTAACCCCCAGGGCTTTGCATTCTAATCCTCCTGTTTACCCGCCATGTGTGTTCTATACTCTGTGGCCCAGCCACCTACCTGCGTAAAATACATTCCTGCCTCCATCTCATTACATTGGATACCATGGCTGTCAATCATTTCAGCTCAGGCTCTTTCCTTTCTATTTCAGACTTGGGCTGTCTATTGTGGCCTCCTTATTAGTGGCTTGGCCTTCCAGCAACAGCAGCAGCCTAGGAAAGCTTACAGCTGACCACCAAATGCAGGTTTTGTTTTGCACGAATGAGGGGTGTTTATTCACAGCATGAACAACGGTGGCGTTCTCTTGTTTATATTAATTCAAAGACATAGCCACGTTGGACTGGAAAATCAGAACGCAAAGGGATTTTGTAGCATCTTTGTGACTAAGGTCCGAAACACACTGCGGAAATAATCCAGTTTGACACTGCTTTAACTGCCCTGGCTCAGTGCTAGGGAATCGAGGATTGTAGCTTACTGTGGCACCAGAGCTCTCTGACAGAGGCGGCTAAATGTCTCACAAAAGTGCAGTTCCCAGAATTCCCTAGCTTTGAGCCAGGGCAGCTAAAGAGCTCTCAAAATGGATTATTTTGGCAGTGTGTTTTGGATCTAACTGAGAGAAGATGGTAGCATGAGGTTTGGTAGACTTGAACCTACTAGTCTCCAGCCTATAAAAGCTCATTCTACCAACTTCTCTATTTCAGTTAGTCTCAAAGCTGCCACAAAATCCCTTTACATACTGCTTTATATTGAGCTGCATCTGCACTGCAGAAATAATCCAGCTTGAAACCACTTTAACTACCATGGCTTAATGCTATGGAATTCTGGGAACTGTAGTCTATTGTGGCACCAGACCTAGCTGGCTCTTACAATTCCCAGAATGCCACAGCATTGAGCCATGGCAGTTAATTCTGGGAACTGTAGTTTGTTGTGGCACCAGAGCTGCCTGGCTCTTACAAAACTACAATTCCCAGAATTCCACAGCACTGAGCCATGGCAGTTAAAGCAGCCTCAAACTGGACTATTCCTGCAGTGCAGATGCAGCCTTTTAAAAGTAATGGGGCTAGTTGCTGGGATGGAGAGAAAAGAGCAACAGCTGTCTAATGGCGGTGGGCATGTTTCCCTTTTATTTCCAGCTGGAGGAGAAGATACCTGAAACCTGCTTTTCATGCAAGGAGGAGGAGAGGCCCTCATGGCCAGCCATGTGCAAGTCTGCAGGCCCCAGGCGGAGGAGATGTTTATTTATTCATACCCAGCCAAGCAAGGCCTCATGAGCCAGGCTGGTGTGCAGTGGTTGGAGTGTGGGACAACAACTTTGGGAGACCAGGGTTCCAATCCCTACCTGGCTGTGGAAACCCACTGGGTGACCTTGGGCGGCTCACGCTCTCTCAGCCTCAGAGGAGGCAAGGGCAAAAGAAAAGACTGAAGAAACCTCGCCAAGAAAGCCCTGTGGCAAGTTTACCATACATTGGAAATGACTTGAAGGCTGACAACAACAAGAAGTAGCCTCTGTGCTCTCCCACCTCCCACCCTCCTCCATCTTGTCAACAAGCCCTTACCAAGGAAGACGTCACTTCCTCCTGAGCTTTTCCTCCATTTCCAGGAAGGGCAAAATTGCCACCCACCCAGACTGGGCTCCAGACTTCCCCTTCCAGCCTGGAGAGAGGCTCCTTGCCAGCCCTATATAGGACTCCTCTAGTTCCCTCAAAGGCAGCATTATCCTCCCCACTTGTGGGGCACACAACAACACAACACCGGGCGTTTAAAACAAAACTGTGTGTGCAACACCTTCACAACCTAGAACCCCACCACCATTTTCCTCCTCCTCCTCCAAGCCAGGCTGCTGATGCGCCTCTTTGCCTCCTCCTCCTCATAGCTGTTGCTGTTGTTGTTGTTGTGTGCCTCCAAGTCGTTGCAGGCTTATGGCGCCTCTATGGTGGGGTCTTCTTAGCAAGTTTCTTCAGAGGGGTGTGTGTGTTGGTCACATCCTTTGAGGCTGAGAGAGTGTGGGTTTCCAGGGCTTTGTTTCTTCTCCTGCCCCTCGAAGAAGCAAGCATTTCCCCACCAAAGGAAAAGCCTGGGGCCTGCCCTCCTCCTCCTCCTCCATCTTGGATCCTTATTTACATGCCAGAAACTCCTCTCCCTTGGATTAATACTCCCTCCCCCCTGTTTTTACTCCTTCCTCGGAGGCTTCCTCTACCCTCCTTCCTTGCCACACAAAAGCTTTGTTTTCCTCAGCAGCAGCAGCAGCTGGACTCGAACACAAGGCCCCCTTCTCCCCCAGCAAGAGGTCTCTCCTCTGGAAGACTAACACCACACAAACACACAAACACACACACAACGACCCAGATATGATTTCCTCCCACCTCGAGGCAGCTTCCCTTCCCCCAAAGAATGGCTCCTACAGGAATGAATGTGACTATTATTAGTAGTATTCCTCTGCCCCTTCCCCTTCCTCCTTTCTGGGAAACAAGGGCGGCCAGATAATGTCCTCGAGGCCATGGAGGACCAGGCCTCCCAAAATGGAGGACACCCAAAGGAAACGACGGCAGCAACAATAATGGAGGGCAGAGACGAAGTCATAAAAAGGGGTAAGCTTTAAAAACAAAGCAGAAACACTCCTAGAAATGGAAGATCCTCCTGCCTTTCGGAAGGCATAAAAGGAGGGCAGTGCTTCATATCAAATGGAGGACGCTTCGGGGATCCCTCCCGCCCTGTTTCATCTGGAAGGCTTTGGGAATCCCTCCCGGCTTCGAAAAAGGAGGACAAAGCCTCGGGGAAGGAAAGCAGAAAGAGGACCGTGGCTGGGTTTCTCCGCTCGACATGAATCCAAATAGACCCCCGCTTCTTAAAAGCGGAGGACGTCTTGGAATCCCCGAAGGCTTTAGGGATGGAGGACGGCGCCTAGTCACCCTGCTTGAGACACAGGCAAAGAAGCCCTGCTCCAAGATGGAGGGCGCTGGGGGACTCCCTCCTCCTCCTCCGGGCTCTGCAACGGAGGACGCGGTTCCCGGCCGGGGAAGGAAGGAGGCAGGCAGCCGGGCCCCCCGCAGCGCCCTACCTGTGTCCGCAGCATCCCCGTCTCGTCGCCGCTGCTGCCGCTACTGCCGCTGCCTGGCTCTTTGTTTCCTGCTGCCGCGGGACGGACGGGAGAAGAAGGAGGAGGAGGAGGAGGAGGAGGACAGGCTCCCCCCACCGCCGCCTCCGCCTCCTCCTCCGGCTGACACTCATCGAAAGCAAACAAGCGTCATCATGGCGGCGGCGAGCAAGGCCCGGCCTCCTCGGCCTCGGGTGGCTGCTGCTATTGGGCCGCCGAGGAGGCGCTGGGCGGGCTCAACGGCCAGAGGAGGAAGGAAGGGAGGCCGAGGAGAAGCTCCCCGGGCGCTGCTAGGCCTTGTGCTTGCTGCCCTGGGCTGCATCCAGACTGGAGAAATAGCCCGGCTTGGCCCCGCTCTCACTCCTCGTCTGGCTCAGGGCTGCTGTGGAATTCTGGGAGTTGGAGCATCTTGTGAGTGTGTCTTTAGCTTGTGTGCCCTCCTCCACTTTCCCGCACCGCCCTCCCCTCTGACCACCTCTACCAGCATTTTGCAACTTATAGCAAGCGCATTCCTGTGCCTCTTTTACCAGTGCATTTCAGCACTCCCTAAGCAATTTACAAAGAGTAAGCCAATTGCCCCCAACACAATTCCAAGCCACCTCCTCGGAAGGAGGCAAGCCTGAGTGGAGCCTGAGCCCTTTTGCTGGTCTTGAACTCGCAACCTTATGGTTTTGAGTGAGTGGCTGCAGGACAGGCATTTGACCCCTGCGCCACCAGGAGCCATCTGATACGGGGCCTTGCCCCAAAAAGGGAGGATGGTAGGCAGACATGAGAGCTAAAAAAATGACCGCTGCTGTTAAATCCATGCTACCTAGTCCGGCTCAAAGGTGGAGGGCGTTCAAGGGAAAAAATGGAGGACGGCACCACATGAAAGGTAGAAGTACGCATAGAAATGGTCAGAGTGGAGGGCAAAGAAGATAAATGGAGGACGGACCACATAAAGCTAAAAAAACACTCATGGACATGGTCAGAGTGGAGGGCCATGAGGAAAAATAGAGGACGGCACCACATACAAGGTAAAAAACACTCATAGGAATGGCCGGAATGGAGGGCAATGAAGAAAAATGGAGGACAGCACCACAAAAAACTAGAAGTACAGTGCGTCCTCGCCTTACGCGCGCTCGCCATACGCGGCCTTGAGCATACACGCTCAAGCCGCAGCGCAGGCGTGGGGCAGAAGGGGCGGCGCATCCCATTCAATTGAATGGGCGTGCGCGCCCGTTGCGGCCTGCGCGCGCCTGCACCGCCGCGCACGAGCCCCATTGTTTCCGATGGGGCTCAAGCATAGGCAGAATTCGCCTTACGCAGAGGGATCCAGAACGGATCCCCCGCGTAAGGCGAGGACACACTGTACTCATAGAAATGTTAATTCATGCTTCTTAGTCACACTCAAAAGGGAGGACAGCTAAGAAAAATGGATAGTACCACATAAAAGGTAAAAGCCCTACCATAGACATGAATTCATGCTTCCTATTCATGCAGAGAATGGAGGGTGTTAAAGAAAAATGGAGGATGGCATGCATACATAAAAGCCAGAAACACTACTATAGATGTTAATTCATGTTTCCTAGTCATGCTCACAAGGGGTTGGGCGTTGAAGAAAAATGGAGGACTGTGCCACATAAAAGCTAGAAATGCTCCTAAATATGAATTCATGCTTCTTAGTCATGCTCAAAGGAGGACGTTCAAAAAGGATGGAGGACAACACACATACATAAAAGCTAGAAGCACTATTTAAATGTGAATGTATGCTTCTTAGGCATGATCTGAAGGTGGGACATTGAAGAAAAATGGAGGATGGTGGCACATAAAAGCTAAAAACACTATTACTAATGGAGAATGTGGAAGAAAAGTAGAAGACAGAGGCAGAGAGAGTGTGACTTACCCAAGGTCACCCAGTGGGTTGGTTTCATGGGGAAGCTGGGATATGAATCTGATCTCTAGAGTCATCCAACACTCAAACCGTTTCACCATATACACTTGTCCCTTCACATTCGCTGTGTTTAGGGGCACAGGACCCCTGTGAATGTGGAAAAACCGCAAATACCAAAAACACTACGTTTTTACCTGAGAGAACACCTCTCTAGGAATGTCTAGTTCCTCCAGTGCAACTCTGTGGTCAACATCTGCCAGACATTGACCATAGAATTGCACTGGAGGAGCTACAAATGCCTAGTGGAGTGCCCTCTCTAGGTCCTTCAGTGCGACTTTTGGTTAAAGTTGACCATAGAGTTGCACTGGAAGACCTAGGTATTCCTAGAGAGAACATATTAATAGAATCCATGAATAATCAAATCCGCAAATGTGGAGGGACAAATGTATGTTTAAATTCTTGTCGAGTAACACAACCCCTTGAATTTCATAGGATTTTCTTAGGAGATATTCAGATGGGGGCGGGGGAAGCTGGGAATAAAAGGCATACTCCCAGCATAATCACACCAAAGATTTTCAGACGACTTCGCACTCATACAGGACTTATCCCATGAAGATCCAGGAATGATCCAGCAATGACTTCCCCATGAATGGTTTGTTGCTGGATCATTCCTGGATCTTCACGGGATAAGTCCTGGATGAGTGTGACGTCGTCTGAAAATCCTCAACGCGATCGCGCGATTATGCCAGGAGTATGCCTTTTACTCCTGGCTCCCCCCGCCCCCAGTCTGAAAATCTCATTAGGCTAGGAATACTCAAGTGGTTTTGCCAGTTCCTTCCTCTGAAATATTGCCTACAGCACTTGGCGGTCTTGCATACAAGTCCTAACCAAGGCTTACCCTACTTGGCTTTCAAGATCAGATGAGATCTAGTGGCTTTATATTTAGGTCCCGGATGGATGGGGAGGAGGCGAAGTAAAAGCATCTTACTCCGTCTGTGACCAGGCTGTGTGATACAAATGCAGAGTGGGATAGGAGACCTAGTGAGAAGGACTTGCAAGCATATGTGAATGTGTAATCCCACGCATGAGCCAGCATGGCGTAGTGGTTTGGGTGTTGGACTATGACTGGAGAACAGGGTTTGATTCGTTGCTCAGCACTGAAACCCACTGGGTGACCTTGGTCAGGTCACATGCTCTTAGCCTCAAGGGAAGGCAATGTCAAGCCTCCTCTGAACAAAGTTTGCCAAGAAAACTCCATAACAGATCTGCCTTAGGGTCACCATGGGGCTAAACAGACCAGTGTTAAATGCCAGCATTGGGGTGGAGTGGAGGTGTGGTGTTTTGATGCCACGTGCCCTGATGTCATGCTGAACACCCAACCACACAGCAGCGGGCATTATGGCACTTCATTGCCACAGCATTTAGACACACTGCGCCAAAGGAGTGCTGAAAAGCCATGGCGGTGGCAAGAGCACCTTTTGGCCAATGCTAAAAGGAGTGTCATTTTCCCATTCTTTTTAATGCTGGCAAAGCGCTGGAATGGGGCTGTGCATGCAGTTGCTGTGGCCCCAA
Source organism: Sceloporus undulatus (assembly GCF_019175285.1). Classification (NCBI taxonomy): domain Eukaryota; kingdom Metazoa; phylum Chordata; class Lepidosauria; order Squamata; family Phrynosomatidae; genus Sceloporus; species Sceloporus undulatus. Next base: position 93,761,060 of record NC_056523.1, read on the forward strand.
TCTGGTGAGGAAAGGGGAGGCACCACTCCAAAGGGGTGGCCTGTTGAGCCCCCTAGAGTCAGAATTGACACATAACAACAATAATTCCATGCACGCTTAAATGAGGAATAAGCACTTCTAAAACCAGTGGCTTTATTTCCATGTAAACATGGCCAGGATCAGGATACAAAGATGAGAGATCCTTCCCATAGTAGAAGGACAAAGGAAGCAAATAGGGAGCTATGGAGGTTTGCCAATTACAATATTCTGGTTTGGTTTCGTTTTTTGCTGTGGATTACTGATTACTAATGTGAGGTAATGTAAGTGGACCATTTTGAGTATTTAGAACAAACAGTAGCAGTCTGGTATTATTTCCAACCCCCACCTATTTTTCTCCATCTGTTAAATACCTGTGTGTCGTGCAACTGGAAAGACACAACTGCGGCCTGTTCTAAAACCACAATCTGTTGCAAGCTGTAAACACATAATAATATACTTTTGATTAAATAAATTTAATTGATCATTTTTAATTCCAGGGGACTGTCCCCAAATCCAAATAGGGAACCCTAGGAACTGTGTACTTTTGTGACACATGTAGCCTTCTCTGTCAGAGCTCTAATGCCACAATAAACAACTAGAATTCCCAGGATTTCCTAGCACTGAGCCAGGGCAGTTACAGCAGTCTCAAAATGGATTATTTCTGCACTGTGTTTTGGACCTCAGTAAAGAGACAGGTTGACAAGCAGAATGAGAAGCTTGCTAGATGAGTTTTAATGTAATTTAAAGGGAGAAGCTGAAGGTGAGAAATGATTTAAGATTGGGGGGTGGGGAATGTACAGGCCTATCTATGAGAACTTGGTTTGAGGGATGATATTAATGAGGAATTAGTTTCTGTAGCTGGGTTAAAAATACAAGGTGGGGACTATGTTGAGGAAGACCACTAGGAAGCATAAATTGATAGGTAGCTGATCTGTCAGTGAAGTGAAGCTCCCTTATTGAGAGATGAAAGATTCAGTTCTTCTCTCCTGACCCAAAAGAGTATTCAACCTACAGCAAAGGAGCAGATTGATTACATATTTTTAGTTAAAACTGTTCTGAACTTAATGCAAAAAAGCATATCCATATCATCAAATATCGTCAGCATTGCCAAGAATATGTACAATTTCTACAGCAGTAGTTCTCAACTTGTGGTCCACAGGCACCCAGGTGGCTGTGATGCCCTCACAGGGGATCTGCAAAAACTTGAAGGCTGCTCAGGAGAGAAGCAACATGACAAGAACCAAGACAAAGGCTGGCTGACTTTGTGGATTGCTGTTTAATCTACTCCAGCTGCAAACTGGAGAGAAGAAGGAGAAAAGTCTCCCTTCATTCTCTGGCATTTTAACAGGTGGTATAATTCTTGTTCAGTGTTCAGATGTTGTTGTTGTTGTTTAAAACTTGGATTAAGTCTTCAGGGTCCATGGCAACAAAAATATTTAAAGGGAGTCTGATAAAGGAATGGTTAAGAACCACTTCTCTACATTATACAACAAGGACCTATACTATAGGGATCAACATGCAATGAATTTCTGCAACCCTACCAATAGGTTTTCAAACTGTCTGCTAGGTTGTACCTATTTTTCAGAGTTTTGGATGTAACTGGGCATATTATCTCAGTTGGACCCTCTTTAAGTTGGGCCCTCCTTAATGGATCTTTAGTGTCTAGTGTATTTGCTGTTCAAAGTATAGTACAAAACCATGGTTTTTTTTATCCAAGAGTATATTTGCATGTTTTGCTGCTTATAGCTGTCATCAATATCCTAAAGAGGCAAACATTTTGAGCAGATGGTTAGTGACAGTATTATTTTTCTGGTCTGGATACTTAATGGGATCTAAGATTGTAACCTGAAACTCTTCTCATTTTGTACACCTTACATGGTAAGTACACTGTAAGACTAGTCTTGTTACTTAAGCTTATTAATGTCTCTTCAAAAAAAAAATTTTCTTGTATTTGTCTTGCCTGTAAACAAATACTTATGTCTCCATGAATTATCCAAATGGGCAGACATTTAAGTTGCACTTCATACTGAGAAGTTTAAAACATTTTTATCTGATCAAAATTATTTATCCCTAGTTTGAATATCTAATGTGGGGGAGGGGGGGTCATGCAGCCCTTCACAGTTGTGGTTGGACTGCAAGTGTCAGCAAGTCTATAGTGAATGAGGAATGCTGGGAATTGCAGTCCAGTAGCACATGAAGTACTGGATTACTCCTGCCCTTGGACTACCACTGATTACCATCTTGAGGGAGAGAGAGGCAGGCTAACTCCAACAGGCCTGCCTGGAAGAAGACAAGCCCTCCCTTCATCCACCATCTTGGGGGAGAGAGAGGCAGGCTAGCTCCAAGTAGCCAAGTCCTCCCTCCAGTCCATCTGCCTTGGTCCAGGCCTCGGAGGTAGAGAAGACTGCTGGACTTCATCCCCTTCCCCACCACCACTCCCTTCTCTTTTTGTGTCATGTCTTTTTAGATTGTAAGCCTGAGGGCAGGGAACCGGCTGATTAAAAAGATTATATGTACAGCGCTGTGTAAATTTACAGCGCTTTATAAATAAAGGTTAATAATAATAATATCTACCCCCAAATTACAATTTCTGATCATTTCATCTGTTCCAAAATCTGTTTAAAAGTGCTTCTGCATTCTTAAGTTTTGGACAAAAGTCAAAACCTATGAAATAGTCTTATGTTGTTGCTTCTTGCCCCTTCCCCAAAACCAGTAAATCTGCCTTGAGAAGGGTTGAGGCAAAGGTGATAGCAAGCGCTTCCATAGCCCACCCTGTGTGTTACCTCTGTCCAAGTTTTTAGATGAAACCTTATAGGCTTAATATTGGTTTCCTATGAGATTCTACAACCAATCCCCTATGACAGTGATGGCGAAACTTTTGTAGTTCGCATGCCAGGGGCGGGGCTACTACCTCCAGGACAGGGGCTGGGTGCCAGGGGCGGGAGCCTCGGACGCTTCTGTTCCCCCCCCCCCCCCCCGCATTTGCTGGCCTCAAAGGGTCCCTTGGGACTCTCAGAGACCAGCAAATTGGCCTTGAGGACAGCGTGCTGTCCTCCGAGGACTGTTTGCGCCTCTGAGAGTCCCTTTGGGGCTGTCAGAGGCCGGCAAACAGTCCTCAGAGGACGGCACCCAGCGGCGGGAGCTGTTGGGCTCCGTCCTCCAGGGTTTGCCGGCCTTTGAGTGTCCCTTTGGGGCTGTCAGAGGCCGGCAAACAGTCCTCAGAGGACGGCTTCAAGGGACCTGTTCACTCCAAGGAAAGGGAGGCCGAGGAGAAGGGGACCGGGAATCCGTCCTAGGCCCTTTCTTTCGGCCTTTTCCTCAAGGTGAAAGGGCTCCATGGGGCCCTTTCGGCAGAAGGGGAGGGAGGCCGAAGGGAAGGGATTGGGCACTAGTCTCAGGCCTTTCCCTTCGGCTCTTCGCTCCCCGCAAAAGGGCTCCATGG